>NC_050096.1:14368823-14680882 GCF_902167145.1 Zea mays | reverse complement strand
GGCTCTTGTGTGAGCCGTTGTAATTGTACCGAGTGGGGTGAGAGTCTTGCGAGACTGTGACAACCGAGTTTGTGTCACGGTCGCCACCGTGTACCGGAGGGAACAAGGCCCGAAGCGTTTCGGTCGGAAGCTCGATAGTGGAGATGGGACAGAGCATCCGAGAGGAGCCAGAAGCAAAGCACCACTTGCACGTGGAGAAGACCCGTGGCTCTCTACAGATTTACTCGACTGTGGTGCTTGGCCCTCGCGTGGGCTACCCTTTGTGTTGGGGCACCAATGAGGATTAGTCGGGACCTTACGTGGTTCCGGTTACCTCGATAAAAATACCGACGTGATCCACGAGATTTTGCATCTCTACCCTTACTATTTATATTCCGCATTTACATTAAATACTTAAGTTTCAATCTCTGATTTCTAGTTATAATATTTAGGATTGGAACTTAGCTAGATTTAGCGGTAGAGATAGCAACACTCAGACAAAACCTAGTTTGACATTCTAGATTATTTATTTGTATAGTGTCGGCGTTTTGAAACCCGGGGGTCCCTGGACCGACGAGTAAATTGTCGCCGCGTGCCCCAGCCCAGATGGGTCGGCGCGAGACGGAGCGCGAAGGGGGGAGGCAGCCGGAGGGAGACGGGCGTGAGAGGTGGAATCCCGCGGCCTTCGTGTTTGTCCCGCGCCCAGGTCGGGTGCGCTTGCAGTAGGGGGTTACAAGCGTCCACGCGGGAGGGAGCGAGCGGCCTCACGCGAGCGCCGTCCCGTCCTTCCCCGCGCGGCCAACCCTCTGTAAGAGGGCCCTGGTCCTTCCTTTTATAGGCGCAAGGAGAGGATCCAGGTGTACAATGGGGGGTGTAGCAGTGTGCTAACGTGTCTAGCGGAGGAGAGCTAGCGCGCTAAGTACATGCCATCGTGGCAGCCGGAGAGGTTTTGGCTCCCAGTTCGTGTGGTGTCGTGGTCGTCGGAGGAGCGCTGGAGCCTGGCGGAAGGACAGCCGTCGGGGCTGTCGAGTCCTTGCTGACGTCCTCTTGCTTCCGTAAGGGGGCTGAGAGCCGCCGTCGTCATAGAGCGTGCGGGGCGCCATCATTACTTGTCTGGCGGAGCAAGCCAGATGGGACGCCGGTCTTGTTCCCCGTAGCCTGAGTCAGCTTGGGGTAGGGTAATGATGGCGCCTCCTGTTGACGTGGTCGGTCCGTGCCCTGGGTTGGGCGATGTGGAGGCTCCTCCGAGGTCGAGGTCGAGTCTGTCTTTCGAGGCCGAGGTCGAGTCCGAGCCCCTGGGTCGGGCGAGGCGGAGACCGTCGGCTGAGGCCAGGGCTGAGTCCGAGCCCTGGGGTCGGGCGAAGCGGAGTTCGTCGTCTTCCGGGGCTGAGCCCGAGTCCGAGCCCTGGGGTCGGGCGAAGTGGAGTTCGTCGTCTTCCGGGGCTGAGCCCGAGTCCGAGCCCTGGGGTCGGGCGAAGCGGAGTTCGTCGTCTTCTGGGGCTGAGCCCGAGTCCGAGCCCTAGGGTCGGGCGAAGCGGAGTTCGTCGTCTTCCGGGGCTGAGCCCGAGTCCGAGCCCTGGGGTCGGGCGAAGCGGAGTTTCCCATGGCGCCTAGGGCCGGACTTGGCTGCTGTCAGCCTCACTCTGTTGAGTGGCTCAGCAGTAGGTGCGGCGCAGGCGGCGCTGTCCTCTTGTCAGACCGGTCAGTGGAGCGGCGAAGTGACTGCGGTCACTTCGGCTCTGTCGACTGGAGGGCGTGCGTCAGGATAAAGGTGTCAGGCCACCTTTGCATTAAATGCCCCTGCGATTTGGTCGGTTGGCGTGGCGATTTGGCCAAGGTTGCTTCTTGGTGAAGACTGGGCCTTGGGCGAGCCGAAGGTGTGTCTGTTGCTGGAGGGGGGCCTCGGGCGAGACGTAGATCCTCTGGGGTCGGCTGCCCTTGCCCGAGGCTGGGCTCAGGCGAGGCGTGATCGCGTCCCTCGAATGGACCGATCCTTGACTTAGTCGCACCCATCAGGCCTTTGCAGCTTTGTGCTGATGGGGGTTACCAGCTGAGATTTAGGAGCCTTGAGGGTACCCCTAATTATGGTCCCCGACAGTAGCCCCCGAGCCTTGAAGGGAGTGTTAATACTTGCTTGGAGGCTTTTGTCGCACTTTTTGCAAGGGACCAGCCTTTCTCGGTTGTGTTTTGTTCCAGTGGGTGCGCGCGAGCACACCCGCCGGGTGTAGCCCCCGAGGCCTCGGAGGAGTGGTTTGGCTCCTCCGAGGTCTTAATGCCTCGCGCAATGCTTCGGCTGGTCTGGTCGTTCCCTCATGCGAACTGGCCGTAGCCCGGGTGCACGGTCGGGTCCCAAGTTCTCGGGCTGGTATGTTAACGCTGTCAACGGTTTGGCCGGAGCCGGGTTTGCGAGAGCAGCCCCCGAGCCTCTGCACAGGGCGAGAGGACGGTCAAGGACAGACTCGACTTTTTTACATACGCCCCTGCGTCGCCTTTTCGCAAGGAGGAGGGGGGAAAGCGCCATGTTGCCCTTGGAGGGCGCCGAACATGGTGTCTCCGGTGAGCTGCTGGCGGGTAATCCGAGTGGACGCCCGTGCCCCATTTGTTAGGGGTCGGCTAGAGGCCCGGAGGCGCGCTCAAAAGTACCCGCGGGTGATCTGTCGGACCCAGTCCCCTTTCGACGGGGTCCGAGGGCTCGATGCCTCCCTCTGATGGGATTCCGTTACAAGATCGTTCCCGCTGGTCTCGGAAATGTCCTAGGGTACCTCGGGAGCGTAGCCCGAGCCTTGGTTATGTATCGAACGTACCCAGGGTCATCCCTCGCTCTGTGTCTGAGGCGGCTGTGAACCCTTCGAGGGCTAGCCTACGAACCCCTGATCAGTAGTGGGCGCGGAGCCCGAGTGGCCTGAGGCGGCCGTTGAACCCTTCCGAGGGGCCGGCCTTCGAACCTCTAACCAGTAGTGGGCGTGGAACCCAAGCGCTCTGAGGCGGCTGTTGAACCCCTCCGAGGGGCCATCCTTTGAACCTCTGATCAGTAGGGAGGCTCGGGGCCTGTTTCCTTCACGGAGAAGGATCCTTTTCGGGGTATCCCCCTTTCCCGGTCCCTGTTGTAAGAGAGAGAAAGAGGAAAAGGAAAAGGATACGAAATCGAATGACGTGGCGTACCTTCTTTGATGCGGTCATTATGGCGAAGGCGAAGCGTCGCTCGCTTCTCCTGCCTGAGGCGCCGCCTGTCCCACCGCGGAGTTAATGCGACGGGGCGAGTGGTTCGTGAGGCGGCCGTTGCGCGTGCGCGAGCCGTTCGAGGAACGGAACATGGGCGCGCCGTCTTCACGTCGTGAGAGAGGGTTCTCTCGCTGCCCCTGGATGGGACGTAAGCTTGGCTGACGACGTGACCGCTGCTCCTGCCCGCCTGCCACCGCCATTACTGCCGGCCCATTTTTGGCCGTATTGACCGTCGCGCCTGGCTGGCACTGCTGGGTCGTACGCAGGGTTGCCTCGAGTCGTGGTACTGGTTCCGCAGTCGAGGAGGCGTGGTAGCGGTGCAAGCGGCGGTGCAGTTGCTCGCACGTAGCAACCGGCGCGCCGGTTGCATGACGCGTGGGCCTGGGCCTCCATGTTGGGTGCGTTGGAAGTCGGAGGGGTGCGCCCACTTGGCGCGGTTGCATGCCGCCTGCATGGCTGCCCGCCCTTTCACCCGCTGGTCTGGGCGAAAGTGGAGGAATGCTCGTAACCGCTGGGCAGTTACATGCACCGCGCGCGGCGGTTTGGCTTCTTCTGCTCTGGGCCAGCTTGCATGAGTGCATCGCTGGAGGATGCCTGAGGGGCTGCGGTGGTAGAGTTCCTTCCCGTCCCCCAGCAAGACAACCGCCGAGCTTCGGCTCGGTCGAGGGGTAGCTCTCCTCGGTGGAGATATTGCAGGTACGGGGTCTGCCAGTTTCGATTAGGCGTGACCCTGCTTCGCTCCTCCTCGATGCGCGGTGTCTCACCCTCGGGGGCCAAGGGTACCTCGGGCCGAACCGAGGGTGCCTCGGGCTGAGCCAAGGGTGCCTCGGGCTGAGCCAAGGGTGCCTCGAGTTGGGCCAAGGGTGCCTCGGGCCGAGCCGAGGGTACCTCGAACTGAGCCGAGGGTGCCTCAGGCTCGGCCGAGGCCTTCTCGGGCTCGGGCGTTGCGTCGGTCTTGACGGAGGGTTGATGCAGGTCTCGGGAGAAGACGTCCGGGGAAACCGTTGTTCGCCCCGAGGCTATTTTAGCCAGCTCGTCCGCAGTCTCGTTGTAGCGTCGGGCGATGTGGTTGAGCTCGAGCCCGTAGAACTTGTCTTCCAGGCGACGAACCTCATCGTAGTAGGCTTCCATCTTCGGGTCGCGGCAGTGGGAGTTCTTCATGACTTGGTCGATGACGAGCTGCGAGTCACCGCGAGCGTCGAGGCGTCGGACCCCCAGCTCGATGGCGATGCGCAACCAGCTGACTAGAGCCTCGTACTCAGCCACATTGTTGGACGCCGGGAAGTGGAGGCGTAACACGTAGCGTAGGTGCTTCCTGAGGGGTGAGATGAAGAGCAGGCCTGCGCCTGCTCCTGTCTTCATCAGCGACCCGTCGAAGAACATGGTCCAGAGTTCCGGTTGGATCAGAGCTGTTGGGAGCTGGGTGTCGACCCATTCAGCCACGAAGTCCGCCAAGACCTATGACTTGATGGCCTTCCGAGGGGCGAACGAGATCGTTTCGCCCATGATTTCCACCGCCCACTTTGCAATTCTACCCGAGGCCTCTTGGCACTGGCTGATCTCCCCCAGGGGGAAGGATGACACCACAGTCACCGGATGAGACTCGAAGTAGTGTCGCAACTTCCGCCGCGTTAGGATCACCGCGTACAACAGCTTCTGAATTTGTGGGTAGCGGATCTTGGTCTCGGACATTACCTCACTGATGAAGTAGACTGGCCTCTGGACGGGCAATGCATGCCCCTCTTCTCGTCTCTCAACCACAATCGCGGCGCTAACCACCTGGGTGGTCGCGGCGACGTAGATCAAGAGGGCTTCTCCGGCAGCGGGGGGCACCAAGATGGGCGCGTTTGTAAGGAGCGCCTTCAGGTTCTCGAGGGCTTCCTCGGCCTCAGGGGTCCAAGTGAAGCACTCGGCCTTCCTTAAGAGGCGGTACAGAGGCAGGCCTCTTTCGCCGAGGCGCGAGATGAAGCGACTCAGAGCCGCAAGGCATCCCATGACTCTATGTACGCCTTTCACGTCCTTGATGGGCCCCATGCTGGTGATGGCCGCGATCTTCTCCGGGTTGGCCTCGATGCCCCGCTCGAAGACGATGAACCCCAAGAGCATGCCTCGGGGAACCCCGAAGACACACTTTTCGGGATTGAGCTTCACGCCTTTCGCCTTGAGACATCGGAATGTCACTTCAAGGTCGGAAAGGAGCTCGGAGGCTTTCCTCGTCTTGATTACGATGTCATCGACGTAGGCCTCGACCGTCCGGCCAATGTGTTCGCCGAACACATGGTTCATGCACCGTTGGTACGTCGCACCCGCATTCCTCAAGCCGAACGACATGGTGACATAGCAGTACATGCCGAAGGGTGTGATGAAAGAAGTCGCGAGCTGGTCGGACTCTTTCATCCTGATTTGGTGATACCCCAAGTAGGCATCGAGGAAAGACAGGGTTTCGCACCCAGCAGTGGAGTCCACGATTTGGTCGATGCGAGGCAGAGGGTAGGGAACCTTCGGACATGCTTTGTTTAGACCAGTGTAGTCTACACACATCCGCCATTTCCCTCCTTTCTTTCTCACAAGCACAAGGTTGGCAAGCCATTCGGGATGGAATACCTCTTTGATGAACCCTGCCGCCATTAGTTTGTGGATTTCCTCGCCTATGGCTCTGCGCTTTTCTTCGTCGAATCGGCGCAGAGGCTGCTTCACGGGTCGGGCTCCAGCTCGGATATCCAGCGAGTGCTCGGCGACATCCCTCGGTATGCTGGGCATGTCCGAGGGACTCCACGCGAAAATGTCGGCGTTCGCGTGGAGAAAGTCGACGAGCACTGCTTCCTATTTGGGATCGAGCTCGGAGCCGATCCGGATCTGCTTGGAGGCGTCGCTGCTGGGGTCAAGGGGGACGGATTTAACCGTCTCCGCTGGCTCGAAGTTCCCGGCGTGGCGCTTCACGTCTGGCACCTCCTTAGAGAGGCTCTCCAGGTCGGCGATGAGGGCCTCGGCGTACTCCACGCACTCCACGTCGCATTCGAACGCGTGTCGGTACGTAGGGCCGACGGTGATGACCCCGTTGGGGCCCGACATCTTGAGCTTGAGGTAGGTGTAGTTGGGGACGGCCATGAACTTCGCGTAGCATGGCCTCCCCAGTACTGCGTGGTAGGTTCCTCGGAACCCGACCACCTCGAACGTGAGGGTCTCCCTTCGGAAGTTGGAGGGCGTCCCAAAGCAGACGGGAAGATCGAGTTGTCCGAGGGGCTGGACGCGCTTCCCGGGAATGATCCCGTGGAAAGGCGCAGCGCCTGCCCGGACCGAGGACAGATCAACACGCAGGAGCCCGAGGGTCTCGGCGTAGATGATGTTGAGGCTGCTGCCTCCGTCCATGAGGACCTTGGTGAGCCTGACGTCGCCGATGACGGGGTCGACAACGAGCGGGTATTTCCTCGGGCTCGGCACGCGGTCGGGGTGGTCGGCTTGGTCGAAGGTGATGGGCTTGTCGGACCAGTCTAGGTAGACTGGCGCCGCCACCTTTACCGAACAGACCTCCCGACGCTCTTGCTTGCGGTGCCGAGTTGAGGCGTTCGCCGCTTGCCCACCGTAGATCATGAAGCAGTCGCGGACCTCGGGGAACTCTCCTGCCTGGTGATCTTCCTTCTTATCGTCGTTGCGAGCCCTGCCACCCTCCGCGGGTGGCTCGGCCTTGTGAAAGTGGCGCCGAAGCATGGCGCACTCCTCAAGGGTGTGCTTGACGGGCCCCTGATGATAGGGGCACGGCTCCTTGAGCATCTTGTCGAAGAGGTTGGCACCTCTGGGGGGTTTCCGAGGGTTCTTGTACTCGGCGGCGGCGACAAGGTCCACGTCGGCGGCGTCGTGTTTCGCTTGCGACTTCTTTTTGCCTTTCTTCTTGGCGCCGCACTGAGTTGACGCCTCGGGGGCATCTTCCGGTGGGCGGCCCTGGGGCTTCTTGTCCTTCCGGAAGATAGCCTCAACCGCCTCCTGGCCAGAGGCGAACTTGGTGGCGATGTCCATCAGCGCGCTCGCCCTGGTGGGGGTCTTGCGACCCAGCTTGCTCACCAGGTCGCGGCAGGTGGTGCCGGCGAGGAACGCGCCGATGACATCTGAATCGGTGATGTTGGGCAGCTCGGTGCGCTGCTTCGAGAATCGCCGGATGTAGTCCCGGAGAGACTCTCCCGGCTGCTGTCGGCAGCTTCGGAGGTCCCAGGAGTTTCCAGGGCGCACGTACGTGCCCTGGAAATTGCCGGCGAAGGCTTGGACCAGGTCGTCCCAGTTGGAGATCTGCCCCGGAGGCAGGTGCTCCAACCAGGCGCGAGTGGTGTCGGAGAGGAACAGGGGGAGGTTGCGGATGATGAGGTTGTCATCGTCCGTTCCACCCAGCTGGCAAGCCAGCCGGTAGTCTGCGAGCCACAGTTCCGGTCTCGTCTCCCCCGAGTACTTTGTGATAGTAGTCGGGGTTCAGAACCGGGTCGGGAACGGCGCCCGTCGTATGGCGCGGCTGAAAGCCTGCGGACCGGGCGGTTCGGGCGAGGGACTCCGATCCTCCCCGCTGTCGTAGCGTCCCCCACGCCTGGGGTGGTAGCCTCGGCGTACCCTCTCGTCGAGGTGGGCCCGACGGTTGCGGTGATGGTGCTCGTTACCGAGGCGACCCGGGGCTGCTGGCGCCGTGTTGCGCGTGCGCCCGGTGTGGACCGAGGCTTCCCGCATGAATCGAGAAGTCGCGGCGCGATGTTCCAAGGGGTACCCCTGCCTTCGGGAGGCGGAGCTTTCGGCCCGTCGGACCGCGGCGTCCTCGAGGAATTCTTGAGCTCTCCCTAAATTCGCCGCCCCTCGGTGGTTGATGGCTCCGGCATCGCGCGGAGAAGCATTGCCGCTGCAGCCAGGTTCTGGCCGACTCCACTGGAAGTGGGTGGCGGCCTTACCCTGACATCGTCGGCGATGCGGTGCTGGATACCCTAGGGTAGATGACGCACTTCTCCGGCCGGAGGTTGGCCCGCCCATTCCTACCCGACGTCCCGGCGAATCGGCTCAAGTGTTCCTGCTCCCTCGTTGAGCCTGGCCTGCACCCCACGGATTTGCTCGAGCTGTGGGTCATGACCCCCCGCCGGAACGGGGACCACAACTAGCTCCCGTAGGATGTCAACGCGAGGCACAGGCCTAGGGAGATCACCGTTCTCCGGCATACCAAGATGGTTGCCTTCGGAGGGACCCCCTAGATCGACGTGGAAACATTCACGACTTGGGCTGCAGTCCTCGTCGCTGAGGCTGCGGCTACCGTCAGAACAGTCGGAAAGGCAGTAGTCACACGCGGTCATAAAGTCCCACATGGCACTGGGGTTACCAAGTCCGGAGAAATCCCAACAGAAGTCGGGCTCGTCATCTTCCTCGGACCCCGAGGGCCCGTAGGTCGAGACGTCCGTCAGCCGGTCCCAGGGTGACCGCATACGATACCCCAGAGGGTTTGGACTCGCCTCTACGAGAGTGCCCACCAAAGCGAAGTCGCTTGGCGGGTCGAGGCTGAATCCAAAAGGCGTGAGATGGGAATCGGTTGGTACCTCTTGGTCGACGGGCGGTGACGAAGTCACATCAGGGACTGACTGCACCATCGTCTCAGGTACGAGGGTGACGCCCAGCAAGTCCTTCGCGAGCGTGCTGGCGTCGTCCGTTTGCTTGGGATTGGCGTGTTGCGGGGAGACGGCGCTCGTCTTCATCTCAGACGCGAGGTCGATGCCCGATGTGCCCCCCGTTAAGGCGTCGACGCCGTCAACTCGCTCGACAGCTGACGAGGTGCCGCCTTCTGCTTGGCCTTGGTTGCCCCGCCTCCTCCTCCGTTGGTGGGGGAGGGGACGGGGTGAGCTCGAATGTTGTTCTTCCACCACACGGGGAAGACGTCGTCGATTCCGCCGCCGGCAGGCGGGCTGTCGGTCGCCATCGTCGTCGCCGCACGGCGGGGGAAGGAGTATCATGTCGTAGCTGCCGTCGAGGGACATAAACTCAAGACTCCAGAAATGGAGCACCGTCCCGAGCTGGAAAGGTTGCTGGAGACTGCCCATCTGAAGCTTGACGGGAAGCTGTTCGTCAACATGCAGCAGGCCCCTACCTGGCGCGCCAACTGTCGGCGTTTCGAAACCCGGGGGTCCCTGGACCGACGAGTAAATTGTCGCCGCGTACCCCAGCCCAGATGGGTCGGCGCGAGATGGAGCGCGAAGGGGGGAGGCAGCCGGAGGGAGACGGGCGTGAGAGGTGGAATCTCGCGGCCTTCGTGTTTGTCCCGCGCCCAGGTCGGGTGCGCTTGCAGTAGGGGGTTACAAGCGTTCACGCGGGAGGGAGCGAGCGGCCTCACGCGAGCGCCGTCCCGTCCTTCCCCGCGCGGCCAACCCTCTGTAAGAGGGCCCTGGTCCTTCCTTTTATAGGCGCAAGGAGAGGATCCAGGTGTACAATGGGGGGTGTAGCAGTGTGCTAGCGTGTCTAGCGGAGGAGAGCTAGCGCGCTAAGTACATGCCATCGTGGCAGTCGGAGAGGTTTTGGCTCCCAGTTCGTGTGGTGTCGTGGCCGTCGCAGGAGCGCTGGAGCCTGGCGGAAGGACAGCCATCGGGGCTGTCGAGTCCTTGTTGACGTCCTCTTGCTTCCGTAAGGGGGCTGAGAGCCGCCGTCGTCATAGAGCGTGCGGGGCGCCATCATTACTTGTCTGGCGGAGCGAGCCAGATGGGACGCCGGTCTTGTTCCCCGTAGCCTGAGTCAGCTTGGGGTAGGGTAATGATGGCGCCTCCTGTTGACGTGGTCGGTCCATGCCCTGGGTTGGGCGATGTGGAGGCTCCTCCGAGGTCGAGGTCGAGTCTGTCTTCCGAGGCCGAGGTCGAGTCCGAGCCCTCGGGTCGGGCGAGGCGGAGACCGTCGGCGGCCAGGGCTGAGTCCGAGCCCTGGGGTCGGGCAAAGCGGAGTTCGTCGTCTTCCGGGGCTGAGCCCGAGTCCGAGCCCTTGGGTCGGGCGAAGCGGAGTTCGTCGTCTTCCGGGGCTGAGCCCGAGTCCGAGCCCTGGGGTCGGGCGAAGCGGAGTTCATCGTCTTTTGGGGCTGAGCCCGAGTCCGAGCCCTGGGGTCGGGCGAAGCGGAGTTCGTCGTCCTCCGGGGCTGAGCCCGAGTCTGAGCCCTGGGGTCGGGCGAAGCGGAGTTTCCCATGGCGCCTAGGGCCGGACTTGGTTGCTATCAGCCTCACTCTGTCGAGTGGCTCAGCAGTCGGTGCGGCGCAGGCGGCGCTGTCCTCTTGTCAGACCGGTCAGTGGAGCGGCGAAGTGACTGCGGTCACTTCGGCTCTGTCGACTGGAGGGCGTGCGTCAAGATAAAGGTGTCAGGCCACCTTTGCATTAAATGCCCCTGCGATTTGGTCGGTTGGCGTGGCGATTTGGCCAAGGTTGCTTCTTGGTAAAGACTGGGCCTTGGGCGAGCTGAAGGTGTGTCCGTTACTGGAGGGGGGCCTCGGGCGAGACGTAGATCCTCCGGGGTCGGCTGCCCTTGCCCGAGGCTGGGCTTGGGCGAGGCGTGATCGCGTCCCTCGAATGGACCGATCCTTGACTTAGTCGTACCCATCAGGCCTTTGCAGCTTTGTGCTGATGGGGGTTACCAGCTGAGATTTAGGAGCCTTGAGGGTACCCCTAATTATGGTCCCCGACATATAGGTTTTGTTTTAATGATTTATTTGTGGTTTAATTTAGAAATAATTTTTTAGAAGTTCTAATTCACCTCTCTTAGACATCACTGTTTCCTATAATTCTCAATCAGGAAATGCGACCTCATAGGCTGCAGATGGGTAGATTGAGTTTGGGGATGGTTGCTGCATATTATTTGCTTCTTGCTAGGACTGGAACAACTTGGTGTGCAGCGGTAGGACAGAGGTGGAGCAGCAGGGAAGAGGGCGCACATGCTGCAGTTTGCATCCCCGCAAGAGGCAAGCTGAAAGGACAGAGGTGGAGCAGCAGGGAAGAGGGCGCACACTCGTTAGTGGTCGGCGGGCTGCTGGGTCAGGGCCTACAGCATCCGGGCATTTCATGCTGAAAGGGAATTAGGCTTACACCTAGTTCCTAAATAATTTTGGTGGTTGAATTGCCCAACACAAATAATTGGACTAACTAGTTTGCTCTAGTGTATAAGTTATACAGGTGCCAAAGGTTCACACTTAGCCAATAAAAAGACCAAGTATTGGGTTCAACCAAAGAGCAAAGGGACAACCGAAGGCACCTCTGGTCTGGCGCACCGGACTGTCCGGTGCACCACCGGACAGTGTCCGGTGCACCAGAGGACTCCAGCTCGAACTCGCCACCTTCGGGAATTTCCAAGAGGCACTCGCGCTATAATTCACCGGACTGTCCGGTGTACACCGGACAGTGTCCGGTGCTCCTCTGAAGAGCGGCCTCCGGAACTCACCAGCCTCGGGTTTTCACTTCAGCTGCTCCGCTATAATTCACCGGACTGTCCGGTGTACACCGGACTGTCCGGTGTAACGGCGGGGCAACGGCTATTTCGGCGCCAACGGCTACCTGCGACGCATTAAATGCGCGCGCTGCGCGCGCAGAGGCAGGCACGCCCATGCTGGCGCACCGGACAGTGAACAGTTCATGTCCGGTGCGCCACCGGACATCAAGGCGGGCCCAGAAGTCAGAGCTCCAACGGTCGACCTTAACGGCCTTTGGTGACGTGGCTGTCGCACCGGACATGTCTGGTGTGCACCGGACTGTCGGGTGCGCCATCGAACAGACAGCCTCACCAAACGGCTAGTTTGGTGGTTGGGGCTATAAATACCCCAACCACCCCACCATTCATTGTATCCAAGTTTTCCACTTCTCAACCACTTACAAGAGCTAGGCATTCAATTCTAGACACACCAAAGAGATCAAATCCTCTCCAATTCCACACAAGGCTTTAGTGATTAGCGAGAGAGATTTGCCGTGTTCTTTTGAGCTCTTGCGCTTGGATTGCTTCTTTTCTTTCTCACTTGTTCTTGTGATCAAAACTCCATTGTAATCAAGGCAAGAGGCACCAATTGTGTGGTGGCCCTTGCGGGGAAGTTTTGTTCCCGGTTTTGATTTGAGAAGAGAAGCTCACTCGGTCAGAGGGACCGTTTGAGAGAGGGAAGGGTTGAAAGAGACCCGGCCTTTGTGGCCTCCTCAACGAGGAGTAGGTTTGCGAGAACCGAACCTCGGTAAAACAAATCCGTGTGTCTCACTTGTTATTTGCTTGAGATTTGTTTTGTACCCTCTCTCGCGGACTCGTCTTGTTTCTAACGCTAACCCGGCTTGCAGTTGCGTTTATATTTGTAAATTTCAGTTTCGCCCTATTCACCCCCCTCTAGGCGACTATCAATTGGTATCAAAGCCCGGTGCTTCATTAGAGCCTAACCGCTCGAAGTGATGTTGGGAGATCACACCAAGAGGGAGATGGAGACCGGCGAAAAGCCCACTACAAGCCACGGGAGCACTTCATCGGAAGAGTCCCGCACCAAGAGGAAGGAGAAGAAGAAGAGCTCCTCCAACAAAGGGAAGGAGAAGAAATCTTCTTCTCACCACAAAGAGAAAAAGGAGAAATCTTCCTCTCACAAGCCGCATCGGAGTGGGGACAAGCACAAGAGGATGAGGAAAGTGGTCTACTACGAGACCGACACTTCATCAACATCGACCTCCGGCTCCGATGCGCCCTCCGTAACTTCTAAACGCCAAGAGCGTAAGAAGTTTAGTAAGATCCCCTTACACTATCCTCGTACATCTAGACATACTCCATTGCTTTCCGTTCCATTAGGCAAACCGCCAACCTTTGACGGTGAAGATTATGCTAGGTGGAGTGATTTAATGAAATTTCATCTAACCTCACTCCACAAAAGTATATGGAATGTTGTTGAGTTTGGAGCACAGGTACCATCCGTAGGGGATAAGGATTATGATGAGGACGAGGTGGCCCAAATCGAGCACTTCAACTCTTAAGCAACAACAATACTCCTCGCCTCTTTAAGTAGAGAGGAGTATAACAAAGTTCAAGGGTTGAAGAGCGCCAAGGAGGTTTGGGATGTGCTCAAAACCGCGCACGAGGGAGATGAGCTCACAAAGATCACCAAGCGGGAAACGATTGAGGGGGAGCTCGGTCGGTTCCGGCTTCGCAAAGGGGAGGAGCCACAAAACATGTACAACCGGCTCAAGACCTTGGTGAATCAAGTGCGCAACCTCGGGAGCAAAAAGTGGGATGACCACGAGGTGGTTAAGGTTATTCTAAGATCTCTTATTTTCCTTAACCCTACTCAAGTTCAATTAATCCGTGGCAACCCAAGATATACACAAATGACCCCCGAGGAAGTAATCGGGAATTTTGTAAGTTTTGAGTGCATGATCGAAGGCTCGAGGAAGATCAACGAGCTTGATGATCCCTCCACATCCGAAGCTCAACCCGTCGCATTCAAGGCGACGGAGGAAAAGAAGGAGGAGTCTACACCAAGTCGACAACCAATAGACGCCTCCAAGCTTGACAATGAGGAAATGGCACTCGTCATCAAGAGCTTCCGCCAAATCCTCAAACAAAGGAGGGGGAAAGACTACAAGTCCCGCTCCAAGAAGGTTTGCTACAAATGTGGTAAGCCCGGTCACTTTATTGCTAAATGTCCATTATCTAGTGACAGTGACAGGGGCGACGACAAGAAGGGGAGAAGAAAGGAGAAGAAGAGGTACTACAAAAAGAAGGGCGGCGATGCCCATGTTTGTCGGGAGTGGGACTCCGACGAAAGCTCAAGCGACTCCTCCGACGACGAGGATGCAGCCAACATCGCCGTCACCAAGGGACTCCTCTTCCCCAACGTCGGCCACAAGTGCCTCATGGCAAAGGACGGCAAAAAGAAGGTTAAATCTAAATCCTCCACTAAATATGAATCCTCTAGTGATGATAATACTAGTGATGAGGAAGATAATTTGCGTACCCTTTTTGCCAACCTCAACATGCAACAAAAAGAGAAACTTAATGAATTGATTAGTGCCATTCATGAAAAGGATGATCTCTTGGACACCCAAGAGGACTTCCTTATTAAAGAAAATAAGAAGCATGTTAAGGTTAAAAATGCTTATGCTCTAGAAATTGAGAAATGTGAAAAATTATCTAGTGAGCTAAGCACTTGCCATGAGACAATAGACAACCTTAGAAATGAAAATGCTAATTTGTTAGCTAAGGTTTGTAATGTGCCATTCATGTTTGTAATTCATGTTTGTAATGTTTCAATTACCAATTCTAGAAATAATGATGATGATTTACTTGCTAGAATTGAAGAATTGAACATTTCTCTTGCTAGCCTTAGGATTGAAAATGAAAAATTGCTTGCTAAGGCTAAAGATTTTGATGTTTGCAATGTTACTATTTCCGACCTTAGAACTAAGAATGACATGTTACAAGCTAAGGTTGTAGAATTAAAATCTTGCAAACCCTCTACATCGATTGTTGAGCATGTATCTATTTGTACTAGATGTAGAGATGTTGATATTGATGCTATTCATGATCACATGACTTTAATTAAACAACAAAATGATCATATAGCAAAACTAGATGCTAAAATTGCCGAGCATAACTTAGAAAATGAAAAGTTTAAATTTGCTAGAAGTATGCTCTATAATGGGAGACGCCCGGGCATCAAGGATGGCATTGGCTTCAAAAGGGGAGACAATGTCAAAATTAATGCCCCTCCTAAGAAATTGTCAAATTTTGTTAAGGGCAAGGCTCCCATGCCTCAGGATAACGAGGGTTACATTTTATACCCTGCCGGTTATCCCGAGGACAAAATTAGGAGAATTCACTCTAGGAAGTCTCACTCTGGCCCTAATCATGCTTTTATGTATAAGGGTGAGACATCTAGCTCTAGGCAACCAACCCGTGCTAAGTTGCCTAAGAAGAGAACTCCTAATACATCAAATGATCATGAATTTTCATTTAAAACTTTTGATGCATCTTATGTTTTGACTAACAAATCCGGCAAGGTAGTTGCCAAATTTGTTGGGGGCAAACACAAGGGGTCAAAGACTTGTGTTTGGGTACCCAAAGTTCTTGTGTCTAATGCCAAAGGACCCAAAACCGTTTGGGTACCTAAAATCAAGAACTAAAATTGTTTTGTAGGTTTATGCATCCGGGGGCTCAAGTTGGATACTCGACAGCGGTTGCACAAACCACATGACAGGGGAGAAGAAGATGTTCTCCTCATATGAGAAAAATCAAGATCCCCAACGAGCTATCACATTCGGGGATGGAAACCAAGGTTTGGTCAAAGGTTTGGGTAAAATAGCTATATCTCCTGACCATTCTATTTCCAATGTTTTTCTCGTAGATTCATTAGATTACAACTTGCTTTCTGTATCTCAATTATGCAAAATGGGCTACAACTGTCTCTTTACTGATGTAGGTGTCACTGTCTTTAGAAGAAGTGATGATTCAATAGCATTTAAGGGTGTGTTAGAGGGTCAGCTATACTTAGTAGATTTTGATAGAGTTGAACTCGACACATGCTTAATTGCTAAGACTAACATGGGTTGGCTCTGGCACCGCCGACTAGCCCATGTTGGGATAAAGAATCTTCATAAGCTTCTAAAGGGAGAGCACATTTTAGGATTAACAAATGTTCATTTTGAGAAAGACAGGATTTGTAGCACATACCAAGCAGGGAAGCAAGTTGGTACCCATCATCCACACAAGAACATCATGACGACCGACAGGCCGCTTGAGCTACTCCACATGGATCTATTCGGCCCGATTGCTTACATAAGCATCGGCGGGAGTAAGTATTGTCTTGTAATAGTGGATGATTATTCTCGCTTCACTTGGGTGTTCTTTTTGCAGGAAAAATCTCATACCCAAGAGACCTTAAAGGGATTCTTGAGATGGGCTCAAAATGAGTTCGACTTAAGGATCAAGAAAATTAGAAGCGACAATGGGACGGAGTTCAAGAACTCTCAAATTGAAGGCTTCCTTGAGGAGGAGGGCATCAAGCATGAGTTCTCCTCTCCCTACACGCCACAACAAAATGGTGTAGTGGAGAGGAAGAATCGAACTCTATTGGATATGGCAAGAACCATGCTTGATGAGTACAAGACATCGGATCGGTTTTGGGCCGAGGCGGTCAACACCGCTTGCTACGCCATCAACCGGTTGTACCTACACCGAATCCTCAAGAAGACATCCTATGAACTCCTAACCGGTAAAAAGCCCAACATTTCATATTTTAGAGTTTTTGGTAGCAAATGCTTTATTCTTGTTAAAAGAGGTAGAAAATCTAAATTTGCTCCTAAAACTGTTGAAGGCTTTTTACTTGGTTATGACTCAAACACAAGGGCATATAGGGTCTTTAACAAGTCCACTGGACTAGTTGAAGTCTCATGTGACGTTGTGTTTGATGAAACTAACGGCTCTCAAGTAGAGCAAGTTGATCTTGATGAGATAGGTGATGAAGAGGCTCCATGCATCGCGATAAGGAACATGTCCATTGGGGATGTGTGTCCTAAGGAATCCGAAGAGCCTCCAAAAGCACAAGGTCAACCTTCCTCCTCCACGCAAGCATCTCCACCGACTCAAAATGAGGATGAAGCTCAAGATGATAACGTAGAAGATCAAGCACATGAGCCACCTCAAGACGACGACAATGATCAAGGGGGAGATGGAAATGAACAAGAAAAGGAGGATGAGCAAGAACCAAGGCCGCCACACCCAAGAGTCCACCAAGCAATCCAACGAGATCACCCCGTCGACACCATCCTCGGCGACATTCATAAGGGGGTAACCACTAGATCTCGTGTTGCACATTTTTGTGAACATTACTCGTGTGTTTCCTCTATTGAGCCACACAGGGTAGAGGAAGCACTACAAGATTCGGATTGGGTGGTGGCGATGCAAGAGGAGCTCAACAACTTCACTAGAAATGAGGTATGGCATTTAGTTCCACGTCCTAACCAAAATGTTGTAGGAACCAAATGGGTCTTCCGCAACAAGCAAGATGAGCATGGTGTGGTGACAAGAAACAAAGCCCAACTTGTGGCCAAAGGATACTCCCAAGTCGAAGGTTTGGATTTCGGTGAAACCTATGCACCCGTAGCTAGGCTTGAGTCAATTCGTATATTATTAGCCTATGCTACTTACCATGGCTTCAAGCTTTATCAAATGGACGTGAAAAGTGCCTTCCTCAATGGACCAATCAAGGAAGAGGTCTATGTTGAGCAACCTCCCGGCTTTGAAGATAGTGAGTATCCTAACCATGTTTATAAACTCTCTAAGGCGCTTTATGGGCTCAAGCAAGCCCCAAGAGCATGGTATGAATGCCTTAGAGATTTCCTTATCGCTAATGGCTTCAAAGTCGGAAAGGTCGATCCTACTTTATTTACTAAGACTCTTGACAATGATTTGTTTGTATGCCAAATTTATGTTGATGATATCATATTTGGGTCTACTAACGAATCTACTTGTGAAGAATTTAGTAGGATCATGACACAAAAATTCGAGATGTCTATGATGGGGGAGCTGAAGTATTTTCTAGGATTTCAAGTTAAACAACTCCAAGAAGGCACCTTCATTAGCCAAATGAAGTATACTCAAGATATTATAAGCAAGTTTGGGATGAAGGATGCCAAGCCCATCAAGACACCCATGGGAACTAATGGGCATCTCGACCTCGACACGGGAGGTAAGTCTGTGGATCAAAAGGTATACCGGTCGATGATAGGTTCTTTACTCTATTTATGTGCATCTCGACCGGATATTATGCTTTCCGTATGCATGTGTGCAAGATTCCAAGCCGACCCTAAGGAAGCTCACCTTACGGCCGTAAAATGAATCTTGAGATATTTGGCTTATACTCCTAAGTTTGGGCTTTGGTATCCTAGGGGATCCACATTTGATTTGATTGGATATTCGGATGCCGATTGGGCAGGGTGCAAAATCAATAGGAAGAGCACATCGGGGACTTGCCAGTTCTTGGGAAGATCCTTGGTGTCTTGGGCTTCAAAGAAGCAAAATTCGGTCGCTCTTTCCACCGCCGAAGCCGAGTACATTGCCGCAGGCCATTGTTGCGCGCAATTGCTTTGGATGAGGCAAACCCTGCGGGACTACGGTTACAAATTAACCAAAGTCCCTTTGCTATGTGATAATGAGAGTGCAATCAAGATGGCGGATAATCCCGTCGAGCATAGCCGCACTAAGCACATAGCCATTCGGTATCATTTTCTTAGGGATCACCAACAAAAGGGAGATATCGAGATTTCTTACATTAATACTAAAGATCAATTAGCCGATATCTTTACCAAGCCTCTTGATGAACAAACTTTTAACAAACTTAGGCATGAGCTCAATATTCTTGATTCTAGGAACTTCTTTTGTTGATTTGCACACATAGCTCATATCTCTTTCATATGCTATGACTAATGTGTTTTCAAGTCTATTTCAAACCAAGTCATAGGTGTATTGAAAGGGAATTGGAGTCTTCAGCGAAGACAAAGGCTTCCACTCCGTAACTCATCCTTCGCCGTCGCTCCGAGCCACTCTCCATCCTAGGGGGAGAAAGCAAAAGGACTTCGTCTTTGGTATAATCTTAACTCATTTATTTATGACCAAAGGAGAGGAAAGTACTTCAAGGGCTCTAATGATTCCGTTTTTGGCGATTCATGCCAAAGGGGGAGAAAGTAAGAGCCCAAAAGCAAAAGGACCGCACCACCACCAATTTCAACCAATTTCAAAAACTTCGTGTTTCCAAGAATATTATCAATTGATTTCCTATTGTGTTCAAAAAGGGGAGAAAGTAGTATTTCAAAAATGATATATCAAAACCCTCTTGAACACTAAGAGGAGGATCTCATTTAGGGGGAGTTTTGTTTAGTCAAAGGAAAAGCATTTGAAACAGGGGGAGAAAATTTCAAATCTTGAAAATGCTTTGCAAAATCTTATTCATTTACCCTTGACTATTTGCAAAAGAACTTCGAAAAGGATTTACAAAATAGTTTGCAAAAATAAAACATGTGGTGCAAGCGTGGTCCAAAATGTTAAAAACAAAAGATCGATCCATGCATATCTTGTAAGTATTAATATTGGCTCAATTCCAAGCAACATTTGCACTTACATTATGCAAACTAGTTCATTTATGCACTTCTATATTTGCTTTGGTTTGTGTTGGCATCAATCACCAAAAAGGGGGAGATTGAAAGGGAATTAGGCTTACACCTAGTTCCTAAATAATTTTGGTGGTTGAATTGCCCAACACAAATAATTGGACTAACTAGTTTGCTCTAGTGTATAAGTTATACAGGTGCCAAAGATTCACACTTAGCCAATAAAAATACCAAGTATTGGGTTCAACCAAAGAGCAAAGGGACAACCGAAGGCACCTCTGGTCTGGCGCACCGGACTGTCCGGTGCACCACCGGACAGTGTCCGGTGCACCAAAGGACTCCAGCTCGAACTCGCCACCTTCGGGAATTTCCAAGAGGCACTCGCGCTATAATTCACCGGACTGTCCGGTGTACACCGGACAGTGTCCGGTGCTCCTCTGAAGAGCGGCCTCCGGAACTCACCAGCCTCGGGTTTTCACTTCAGCTGCTCCGCTATAATTCACCGGACTGTCCGGTGTAACGGCGGGGCAATGGCTATTTCGGCGCCAACGGCTACCTGCGACGCATTAAATGCGCGCGCTGCGCACGTAGAGGTCAGGCACGCCCATGCTGGCGCACCGGACAGTGAACAGTTCATGTCCGGTGCGCCACCGGACATCAAGGCGGGCCCAGAAGTCAGAGCTCCAACGGTCGACCCCAACGGCCTTTGGTGACGTGGCTGTCGCACCGGACATGTCCGGTGTGCACCGGACTGTCCGGTGCGCCATCGAACAGACAGCCTCACCAAACGGCTAGTTTGGTGGTTGGGGCTATAAATACCCCAACCACCCCACCATTCATTGTATCCAAGTTTTCCACTTCTCAACCACTTACAAGAGCTAGGCATTCAATTCTAGACACACCAAAGAGATCAAATCCTCTCCAATTCCACACAAGGCTTTAGTGATTAGCGAGAGAGATTTGTCGTGTTCTTTTGAGCTCTTGCGCTTGGATTGCTTCTTTTCTTTCTCACTTGTTCTTGTGATCAAAACTCCATTGTAATCAAGGCAAGAGGCACCAATTGTGTGGTGGCCCTTGCGGGGAAGTTTTGTTCCCGGTTTTGATTTGAGAAGAGAAGCTCACTCGGTCAGAGGGACCGTTTGAGAGAGGGAAGGGTTGAAAGAGACCCGGCCTTTGTGGCCTCCTCAACGGGGAGTAGGTTTGCGAGAACCGAACCTCGGTAAAACAAATCTGTGTGTCTCACTTGTTATTTGCTTGAGATTTGTTTTGTACCCTCTCTCGCGGACTCGTCTTGTTTCTAACGCTAACCCGGCTTGCAGTTGCGTTTATATTTGTAAATTTCAGTTTTGCCCTATTCACCCCCCCTCTAGGCGACTATCACATGCCCCTGGTATCCTTTGTCTGGGCAGTAGGAGCAAGTTGTTGACGGCTATGGCTATTGTTGGGCCGGCACGCAGAGGCAAGCCTGAAAGGAAGCAACCCGCGCAAAGGCTGGCAAAGAACTGCACTTAGGTGGTGTTGTCATTTGCACCTTTCCTTTTGGTGACACAAGCTTGTTTGATAGGCGAAATTACTGACAATCTCGATATACATATGTGCTGATTGAGTCCATTTCATGACAGAAGAATAAGCTAAACACATCACTTCAGTCAATAATGCAATAATTGTATAGAGCAAAGTATTACTCCATGTCTCTATTCTTTTACGATTATTCCTTGATAATAGTAGAATCAACCCTGCTTTGGTCAACATGGTGATGAGTAATGATTATGTCATCCATCTTCCACTACTGTTCCTTAATAATGGCATAATCAACCAAGCTTTGGTCAGCATGCGATGAATGATGATTATATGTCCAATAATCGCCATACGGACGCCTTAAAAACTATGGCTCTAATCACTCTCCCCCACCCCTTTTGTGTTCCCGTAGGCAATTTCTAAGTGAACATCTTATTTCTGAAGTGGAAGTTGTATTACAAGCCAAACAATTCTTATAAACTTCAGAAATTTGAAGTGGAGTTGCTTCATGGTAAATCTACATCTTTGAAATTCATTTTTTAAAGCCGAGCACTCCCAAACAACCCTTAATTTATTAGCTTCCAGTACAAAATATTTATGTTTTTGAATAAAAAATAGAGATATAAACAAACCTCTGCACTTTGATATATGACCAGTCACATTTCATTTTGATCTGGCACAAGTGTAACATATCTAACTGTATACCCTATAAGTTTCCAAACACTATGAAAAATGGACAAATAAAATGCAATTGAGTTAATACAATAATATGTCAATGTGTTGAATTAGAGCATTATTCTTTCTTGTTGGGAGAAAGTGCTTGTGATGCTGGGAAAATATCTACTTTGCTATTCTTATTTTATGGTTGTAAATGTATCACTAGGTATATGTTAGTTAATTATTTCTTGGTTTTGCAGCCATCAGATTATCACTAGGTTGATGTTTCTCCTTGATTAGGATATGAGTCAACATCCCCTAAATCAAGAATCGGTGGCCAAGGACCTGCATGGGGTTGAGTGGTGGTTTCGTCACATCTTTCGAGGTGATCCATTCATTGTCTTACTTGTAGACAGGGATCTCCCAACTCTAAATGTTTCGTCCACATTGTGGATCAGGAATCAACGTCCTTATTTGTGTAGAAGCCTTTTTTATGTTTGGTCCAGCTTGTGTTCTCATGTCCATTTGTGTATCTTGTTTTTTTTGGAGGTAGGATTCAACGACGTTTGAATTGGAGTTGGGCTGACTATGCTTTAATCTGCCTGGCAGTGAGCTCCCTCAAGTAATCTAGCACTATCACCAACACAACCTTCTCTCTTGCAGGTATGAAACTTCAAGTGTTTAAGGCTTATTAGGCTTTCATCAACTAGCTGATCATTTACTGAACAAGTTTTGTGAGAGAATTGAAGAAAATCGGTGGCACACAACACACTCCAGTTACAGTTACTTTGTGTGAACAATCTAGAGCTACTACTTGCATCTCCAGCATGATATTGTTTACCTAATGATACATTCCTTTAATGATCCTACACACTCACACGCTTTTGTGTTCCTTGCTTAAGTTTATTTTCTGAATCAGATGCCTTATCTGGTGTAAGAACAGAATGTTGAATATTATATTGTTTTCTCTTGGTCATTGTATGAAGGAAATATTCTCCAACTGGACTCACAAGACTGGGCATTTCCAGAAGATCCATAGGAAAATTGGGATTCCCTACAAATCCATGTTTTTATGACGAGAACAGGAATATTGAATCAGTAATCACTTATCTGTATTGTTTTCACCTCATTCTCTAACTATACACAAAATTTAGAATCTAGAATGTTATTTTTAGTGCCTTTCTATTATATTGCTGGAGGCTATGGGTATCTAGACGTGCTAATTGATTTCATACTCAAGTATTTATGATTGTAAGGGATGCCAAGCTTACTTCAGAGAACAAAAAACTTAAAAATACTGAATTATAGGTTAGTGGGTCTGCTCGTTTTTCTCTACACTATATGATTGAAAAACAATACTTTGGCTTTATTAGGATCAAATGGCATATTTCAATAAATATACCAAGTTGATTATCGTAGAAACACACTAAAATAACTACATACAAGCAGTGTAGGCTATTTGGGTTCTTGCATACACTTGGTTCCCAAAAATACAACACTCTATAAGGCGTAAGTATGTAGGTCTGGTCATATTGTATTGTAATTGCACTCACTGACTCATATAATGCATATATGCCATCTCAATTGCATGTATGCACGCATAGAAGTTACTTTTATGGTAATCATGTCTTCATGTCATCGTGACTGATAAATATATTCATCTCTTATTTCCAGTTACCAAAAATGGAAGTGACAAGTGTTTTAGTAGAGAACGGGGTGAACCATGACGTGTTTAAGTTGGGTCTCAGTAACTTTGCTACTAACTATGTTGCCTCCAACAGGAAGGAAGACGAATAACCTCGAGGAGAAGTGATACACATAAGAAAATACCTTCAAAACATTATACTCACATTTCTTGTAATCAATTTTCCTGATTCATGAACATAAAATAGCAATTAGTATTTCTGAATTTCAATATATTTTATTATAACATGTTTACTTTGTAGCAACGTACGTCGTTCACCTAATAGAATATAAGACAACTCTTTATTCAAGTCGTGTAATATAAGACGCGCTCTATCTAAACATACGTATAATAGTACAGTAGTACTAATACAACAACAACAACAACAACAACAACAAAGCCTTTTTTGTCCCAAGCACGTTGGGGTAGGCTAGAGATGAAACCCCGTATGAAAACCTCAGAGCTCAACCCCAAAGAACAGAAAAGGGAAACAAAGGCAAAGGAGAACCGAAAACAACGAAACGGGGAAACATATAAAAGAGATAAAACCCACAAGGACCAGCAAGATCTAAAATGGACACAAGAAAAGGTCAAACGATTAAGGAGGAAAAGCGAAACTATCAATCAGGGTTCTGGCACGTGAATTGCACACTTCCACCCCTTCCTATCTGCGGCGAGCTCTTTGTCAATATTCCACTCCTTCAGGTCTCTCTTCACAGCCTCTGTCCACGTCAAAGTTGGTCGACCTCTACCTCTCTTCACATTTTCGGGACGCCTAATTATTCCGATATGCACTGGTGCCTCTTCAGGTCTTCGTTGGATATGTCCAAACCATCTCAAGCGATGTTGCATAAGCTTCTCCTCAATTGGCGCCACTCCTACTCTCTCTCGTATATCATCATTCCGGACTCGATCTCTCCTTGTGTGGCCACATATCCAGCGCAACATACGCATCTCTGCCACACTTAGTTGTTGGACATGTCGTCTTTTAGTGGGCCAACATTCTGCTCCATACAACATAGCCGGCCGGATTGCTGTCCTGTAGAATTTGCCTTTTAGTTTGCGTGGCACCCGGTGGTCGCATAAGACACCCGCAGCTTGTCGCCACTTCAACCATCCGGCTTTAATTCTATGACTGACATCCTCATCGATGTCTCCCTCCTTTTGAAGCATTGATCCTAAGTAACGAAAAGTGTCTTTCTTGGGTACCACTTGCCCATCAAGACTAACATCGCCATCCTCATACCCCATGGCACTGAAATCACACTTCATATACTCTGTTTTAGACCTACTAAGCCTAAAACCTTTTGCTTCCAGCGTCTGCCTCCACAATTCCAACTTTTGAGAAACACCACTCCTACTCTCCTCAATAAGTACCACATCATCGGCAAAAAGCATACACCACGGTAAAACTCCTTGTATGTCCCTTGTGACCTCATCTATCACCAAAGCGAAAAGATAAGGGCTCAAAGCCGACCCTTGATGTAGTCCTATGTTAATTGGAAAGTCATCGGTGTCTCCATCACTTGTTCGGACACTTGTCACAACATTAGTGTACATATCTTTAATAAGATTAATGTACTTTGTTGCTACTTTGTGTTTTTCCAAGGCCCACCACATTACACTCCTAGGTACTTTGTCATAAGCCTTCTCCAAGTCTATGAAGACCATATGCAGGTCTTTCTTTTGTTCTCTGAATCTCTCCATAAGTTGTCTTAGTAAGAAAATGGCCTCCATAGTTGATCTCCCGGGCATGAAACCAAACTGATTTTGGGTCACGCTCGTCATCTTTCGCAGGCGGTGTTCAATGACTCTCTCCCATAGCTTCATTGTATGGCTCATGAGCTTAATTCCACGGTAATTAGTACAACTTTGAACATCTCCTTTGTTCTTGAAGATTGGTACTAATGTACTCCGCCGCCACTCGTCGGGCATTCTGTTTGCCCGAAAGATGGTGTTGAAAAGCTTAGTCAGCCATACTATCGCTATGTCTCCAAGACATCTCCATACCTCGATAGGGATACCATCAGGGCCCATCGCCTTTCCTACCTTCATCCTTTTTAGCGCCTCCTTAACTTCATATTCTTGTATCCTTCGTACAAAACCCCTGTTGTTGTCATCGAATGGTTCGTCCAATTCTATTGTAGCACTCTCATTCCCTCCATTGAACAATTTGTTGAAGTACTCCTTCCATCTGTTCTTGATCTCTTCACTCTTCACTAATAGTTGGTTTGCTTCATCCTTGATGCATTTGACTTGGTTGACATCCCTTGTCTTCCTTTCACGAATCTTGGCCATCCTATAGATATCCTTTTCTCCCTGCTTTGTGTCCAGCCGTTGATAAAGGTCGTCATAGGCTTGACCCCGGGCTCTACTAACCGCTCGCTTTGCAGACTTCTTCGCTATCCTGTACTTCTCTATGTTTTCTGCACACTTGTCATGATGTAAGCGTTTGTAGCAATCTTTCTTCTCCTTGATAGCCTTTTGGACATCTTCGTTCCACCACCAAGTGTCTTTAACTTCCCTTCTGTTCCCTTGACTCAACCCAAACTCTTCTGAAGCTATCTTTCGGATGCATGTCGCCATCTTCCTCCACATGATATTTGCGTCTTCCTCTCCTGCCCAAGGGCCCTCCTCGATAACTCTCTTCTTGAAAGTTTGGGCCACATCCCCTTTAAGCTTCCACCACTTTGTTCTAGTGACCTTGTTATGCTTATTTCGTTGTAAACGAATCTTAAAACGGAAGTCAGCAACGACAAGCTTATGTTGGGTTACCACACACTCTCCAGGTATAACCTTGCAATCTAAGCAGGCATGCCTGTCCTCTTTTCTCAAGAGGACGAAATCAATCTGGCTAGTGTGTTGGCCACTACTGAAGGTCACCAGGTGGGATTGCCTCTTCTTAAAGAAAGTGTTTGCTATAAACATGTCATAGGCTAGGGCAAAGTTCAGGATTTCCTCTCCTTCTTGATTCCTAGTCCCAAAGCCGAAGCCTCCATGTACACCCTCGAAACTGGTGCTAGATGTACCCACATGGCCATTGAGATCTCCTCCTATGAAGAGCTTCTCGCCAACTGGCACACTACTAACCATGTCCTCCAGGCCTTCCCAGAACTCTCTCTTTGAGTTCTCATTAAGGCCTACTTGAGGAGCATACGCGCTGATAACATTGAGAACCAAGTCTCCAATGACCAGCTTGACTAGGATGATTCTATCTCCTACCCTCTTAACATCTACTACCCCATCTTTGAGGCTCTTGTCGATCAAGACGCCTACTCCATTCTTGTTTGTTGCAGTCCCCGTGTACCACAACTTGAAACCTGTACCTTCCACTTCCTTCGCCTTCTGTCCCTTCCACTTGGTCTCTTGAACGCATAAAATATTTACCCGTCTCCTCACCGCAACGTCAACTATTTCTCGTAACTTACCTGTTAAGGAACCTACGTTCCAACTGCCTACACGGACCCTAGTTGGCTCGACTAGCTTCCTTACCCTTCGCACCCGCCGAGGAAGATGCAAAGACCCTTGCTCATTTTTCACTACACCCGGGCGCCGATGTAGCGCGCCACTAAGGATGCGACGACCCGATCCTTGCTCACTTATCACCGGCTCCAGATCAAGAGACAGCGCGTCACTTGAGGGGTGACGACCCGGCCCTTGCTCATTTAACACCATACCCGGGTTCCGATATGGCGCGTCGCTAAGAGGGTTACGCCCCAACGGTTTTCTTTGTGGTTTCATCTCCATAAGATTTGGCTGGTTTTTTACGTTGGTTTGCCGGACCTAACACAACCCTCCTCCTTTACCGGGCTTGGGACCGGCTATGTTGAAACGACTCAAGGAAGTCTTCCAATCAACATAGGCGGAGTTTACAGTAGTACTAATATTAATAAAAAAATAAATATTTTGGTCTAGAGATGATTATGTCTTATATATTAGGAAGGGGTCCTTACAAAGATTCTTGCAGATGAAGGTTTGATCTCATCTGCCACTGACAACCTAACCTTTTTTGGAGGGTTTTGGGAATGAAACTACTCAGGCTGCTGCGATTGTACACCATACAATGGTCTTGTTTAGGGTAGTTTTTACCTTAAGAGTATTTCTGATAATGGATTCTTAGATAATCTAGTTATCACGACAATCTAGATATCGCAGGCCTTATATGTGGAGGAAGATAAAGAAATTACACGGTTTAGGGTTTAGAAAGAGATGGATTCCTCTCATCGCGACGACTTGGCGGATTCTACATTTACATTGGTTTGGGGGATTTTCACTGAAATGATTCTCACATAAATAGACTGAGAAGCGAAGCGTTTGGCTGCCAGAAACCGATTCTGACAATCAAAATTCGACCAAAAGCCGAAACAAACAAAGTCAATGTCCTCCCTCGCTTCAATCAAACAAGGAAATTTAGCTGTAGTTACAGGTGTGGATCTTTTTTAAGCCTCCTTTAAAATGCAAGATTGAAACAAAAGACAGAAAATAGAAAAATCTAGAAATATGATAAAATCTTTTACTATATTAAAACACTAGTTTTCATAGTCCAATGGTTCCACGGTCATAATTTTACAAAAACACTCCTTGACGTGGACAGAGGCTGTGAAGAGGGACCTGAAGGAGTGGAATATTGATAAAGAGCTCGCCGTGGATAGGAAGGGGTGGAAGTGTGCAATTCACGTGCCAGAACCCTGATTTGTAGTTTCGTTTTTCCTCCTTAATCGTTTGACCTTTTCTTGTGCTCATTTAGATCTTGATGGTTCTTGTGTGTTTTATCTCTTTTTATGTGTTTCCCCGTTTCGTCGTTTTTCGGTTCTACTTTGCTTTTGTCTCCCTTTTCTTTTCTTTAAGGGTTGAGCTCTGAGGTTTTTATATGGGATTTCATCTCTAGCCTACCCAACATGCTTGAGACAAAAAGACTTTGTTGTTGTTGTAGTACTCCTTAAATTTGCTGCAATCAACCCACAGTTCTTCACGTGTATATGGTCTGATCTTTCTCTACTCTGCGCAACAAACTCCCGCGAGCTTTGCGTCCGCTTCGCGTGCCAAATCCCCAATTTAAATAAGATCACCTAAATGGTATATATATATACACACACCGAGGGAAGGGAGAAACATGAAGTTCAAGTGGATCCCCCTTTTCCCACGGTTTTCATGTGAAATCAAGTACAAAGGAAAGTTTTATATTTCCTGCAAGTAATTCTTACTTACCAAAGGGTACTACAATAACTTGTTCATAAGAATTCAAATCCTACATTTTTTCTTTGTTTTTCCTACAATCTAAAGGGACCTTAGTTTCTTACGATCGTAACACAAAAACGGTTGCTACTGCATCAATAGTACTACGTCAATAGTTCCTTGTATCAGAACATGTCCGCTCCTGCAACAAGCACATATAACTTTGATGCTGATACTTCGAATTCAAACCAGTACTACACTACTACGTCAATAGTTCCTTATATCAGAACGTGTACGTTCTTGCCACGAGTAGACAGAACTTTGAAGCCTCTTCATTGGATATTTAAGGGCATGTCTGGTTCCTTTAGTCCAGAGACTAAAGTTTAATTAGAGTGTTTAGTCCCTACCCTTACCCTGGTTGTAGAGACTAAAATATTCAGAGCACATTAAATAGATCATAAGACCAAAATAACCTTAGCATTCTCCTGTAATTAGTGCAACTAAAATAAATAAGGGACAAAAAGTAAAATTAACATGATTTAGTCCCTTTTAGTCACCTCTTTAAGGACTAAAGACTAAAACAGATTAGTCCCTGTTTTAGTCCAACCATTTAGCAATTTATTCCGAGTCTCTGTTTAGCAATAGATAACAAAAACGAGAATAGATCTTCAGGCTGCATATAATCGGACTGCATAGAAGACATAAAAAAAACTGTTGGAGGGTATAAAAATATAAAAAATAAGTTTTACTCAAATGATATCAGAAAATTAGAAAGGCTCTTGATGATAGTCTTACACTTCGAATTCAAACTAGAGTAAGTGTGTATTGATTCAATGCTTGGAAGGAGAACAAGGTGAATACCAAGAGCGATCTGACAATTTATTTCATTGGTATTACGATGTCCAGATTTCAGACGTAGCATAGTGAGCAAAGTAGGAAAACAAAACATTTATGAGTTCGACTCGCTTGGGTTTCCTCTTTCTCCACTGCAGCAATAGAAGTGGGGTAGCTTCACTCGGCCGCAGCACCTGCAAGCCACAAAAGGAGTATCCAGGGATAATATCATAACAGGGATGGGCAACAAGGGTACCATTCTTTTAACAAGCACGGGAGCTGTGTATTATTATATTAAAACAAAGAGGTTTACAACCCTTAAAAACACCACCCGCACTGACACCATTGCAAAAGTATTTTTCTGAATATTTGTAACACGTGGACCATGAAATTGTACTTGTTAGGAACATTCAGAAGATGGAGGTATTTTTTCTGTGACAAACTTCTAGAGTTTTTGCTCTAATTATTCTATAATGACATAAAAAAAACCACATGAAACATCAATAAAATATGAAGATATTCAAAGCAGGAAACTGAAATGTGATAATCACATTTCATACCATGTCCAGCAATATATCATATCTTCAGTAATGCACATGGCAAATGTCTCCATTAGTCACCACTACTGTCTGGCTAAACCTAATCTGCTGCTATTAGTCACAGGACATCCTGAAGGGCGAGGATATTGTTAAAATCACAGTAATCCTCCCCTGCAGCACAGTTTAAAGGCCATTTAAAAAGCAAAGATCTTGCTAAACAGTATAGTAGCACAGTTTTTTCTCATCTCATCAGCCCAACAACCGAGTTAAACAAAATCAGAACTACTCTTGTATAGGAAAAAAATGATAATATCTGGCATACCAAGATGAGGACATATCTGGTGCACATAGAAGACTGGTGCACATGGTGCACATATTAAATCATCACCACTCATTTTAGATCTAACGTCTCTAGTTGATTATTCAATTTACAAATAACACCTTCCACCACTACACATCACCACGTTGGAGGGTGTCCTTAGTAAAATATACCAAACAACTATAGACGTTAGATCTAAAATGAGTGGTGATGATTTAATATGTGCACCATGTGTACCAATGTTCCATGTGCACCAGATATGTTGTCTACCAAGATTACCAAGATCAAACTTAAATAGAAGTATTAGCAAACATAGCTTTTAGATGTACCTGCAACGAACAATCACCGGCACAGGCTTCAACCGTGTTAAACAAAATCAGAATTACTCTTGTATAGAAAAAAATGATAATATTTGACATACCAAGATTACCAAGACCACACTTAAATAGAAGTATTAATAAACATAGCTTTTAGATATACCTGCAACGAACAATCACCGGCACAGGCTTCAAAGCTTTGGGTCCATTCCTCAAACCTTTCTTGTACTTGGAGACCTGAAATAGTATGAGAGAGTAAGGGTATCTACCGGCATCATTGCCTCGAAAAGGCACCGAGTATAAACCAAATAACTAGTTTCTAAAAACTGGGATCTACAATCAAAACATATAAAATAAAACCAATCCAATGATGCCGATTTTACTGAAGAAAATAGAGCAGGCCAGTTGGATTCTCATGTTGTGATAGAATAGTATGCAGTACAAGCAAATGGGTTTTCGACAAAATCGGCCTACTAGAATAATACAAATACCAAAATATGCAATATGATCACAACTTGTGCCACAAATCATCATACTTTCTGAATGCATGTCCAGTGTTATTTATTTGACTATATCTATTACCCTGGTTTATCACACTGGATATACCAGCTTATTGCTCAAATCATCAATCACAACGCATAACGAACAGTTGGTTGCTCGAATCATCAATCACAACGCATGACAAACAGTTGGTCAGGTAAGTTATGGAGAAGTATCAAAACTATATGTGTTTGCAAAGAACCTCGAACTAACCAGCCCCTAAAATTATCCCACTTAAGATACAGGATGCAATGGTCCCGTTGTATTAGCCTAACGCAGAACCCTACCAACGCTCCTGCCAGGCTAGAGGCTACCAAGCAATCTACACTTTGCAGCCGGTAGAGTGAACAATACACTGAACCCTAAACCCTACCAACGCTCCTGCCAGGCTAGAGGCTACCAAGCAATCTACACTTTGCAGCCGGTAGAGTGAACAATACACTGATACACCTATCGCAAGGACACACTTTTCTGCTCACAGGTAATTCAGCGAACACCTAGAGCGCACCACGCTACGTCATGTCACCAACCAGCTAGCCGTGAGCCCACGAGCACCAAGACCAGACCACACCTATCTAGGACTAGGAAGGAACCTATGTAACAGGAAGAACCACAAACAATCTAAAGGGTGAGAACCAAAACGCACCTTCTTCTTAGGGACGGCCATGAGCTCCATGGCTGGCCCGGCGGCGGCGCCGAGGCCGGGGACCACGAGCGACTGCGCCTCGGTGAGAGGGCCGGAAGGAGGAGGCGGTATGAGGGGAAGTCCGGAAGGCAGGCGGGGCAGCGATACCGCCGCCGCACGTCGGAGCCAACCCGCCGCCGCCATGGATCCCCTTCGTGGTTCCGGGTTAGGAGCTCTGGGAGTGGCGTGGGAATGTTGTTGATCTGGCCGTAGAGTTTTTATCGGGCGGGTTGGATTAGATGGAGCGGGCAGGAATCTGAAGGCCGGAAGGACAACAAATACGTAAACGCCTACTATCATTTACACTAGAACTAGAAAGATACACCCTCCACAACACATAGGAGTGTTTAGGACTAGGAATGAAAACGGGACGAATACAGCCTGATACAGAGTTATCATGTATCATATTCTAACGTATTTCTCTCGAATACGGGACCGGATACGGGTAGTTAAGATTCGGGACGGATATAGGACGAGGCCGAGTAATAATCCGGACGGGTAAGAAACGGATAACAGATACTACTCGAGTAGGTATCGGATAATTGTCGGGTAGTTCGTCCCCATGATATTAATTGTCCAACCACCCAACAAATACATAAATTAAGCAATACATAATCATGTATATGATAGATCAAATATAGGAAAGGAAACCGATAAAATTGACATCATGCAGTTCAAAGTTACTAATTACAAGGACATTGTAGAACCAACACCACAATATTAAAAATTCATAAAATATTCTAGTTTCACTCAAAAATTGGAAATAAGTTACAAAAACAAATAAACATTTTATATGAAGATAACTCAAGACCTCATATGAAAATGATAAAGTAAAGTACTGATTATGTTGAAACTTGGATACTTATAGTGATTTTACATGTAACTCATACAAATAAGTGAACGTGAAATGGAAGAAACGCGGGCATATTATAGTTCTTATGATCCAAACATTTTTTATGGTTATATAGGAACATATGTTGTGCCTCCGTAAAGTTTCATGATTTTTTGAGACTATTTATATATTATTAATTTCTTGTCGTAGAAAATTATCAAAATACAATTAAATTCATCAAATAACGTAGCGTCGACCAAAAATTGCAAATAAGTTACCAATACTAATAAATAGTCTATACAAAGATAACCTTAAGTTCCCACGTGGAGATAACCTTAAGCCATCCACATAAAAATGATAAAAGTATATTAATTTGATATAAATTTGTACATAATTTTAATAATTTTGGTCTAAATATATGTTTAAACAAAAAATTGATGTACTACAAAGTTATAGATCTCTTCGAGGTCTACAATTTTTATATAAACTTTATCTTCACCCGATTTCATATGTAAAAGTTATGATTTTATAACTATATTATTATGCAGAAAAAGAAAAACGGGTACCCGAATTCCGGGTACCCGTATCCGACCCGAATAGCCGAGTATTTACCGGGTAGTCCTCGTTCCGTATCTGAAGCTACAGTATCCGGGTACTACCCGTATCCGTCCCGAATATAAAAATACCTGAATCCGTATCCGAAAAACGAGTATTTGCACTATCCGGTACCCGACGGGTATAACCGACCGGTTTACACCCCTATTTAGGACTGCTCCACTCAATTGCAGATCTAGAATTTTACCATATGATAGACTACCATCTAAAATTTTTATATATACTCAATCGAACCATTTGACAATTTAAACAATTTTTTCATCAAATTACATGATAAATTTTAAATTTAAAGGTTAAGTTAAAAACATAAATAATAAGTCTTAAATCTAGAAAGTAAGTTAAAATTATTCATAAATTATAATAAAAATAGATGAAAAGTCATATTGATAGTTTAAACACATAGGAGTATGATTTTTTTAGCCGAAACATTATAAGAGACATAATCAATATCTTAATTATATTATCTTCATCCAATTAAAAAATATAATATCAAACGATTAAATAAATTATACTTACGCGGATTAAATCTTTAACTCACACACGTGACTATACATACAATCACATAATATATACTGAGTTGTTGATCAATCTTGACTCTTTCCTATCTTTCGACTATTGAAAGCTTGAGGCCCACCATAAAATTGTTTGTGAGTTTCGTTGTTTTCGTAAGCCTATACCTAGCAGCCTAGTCTCTAGCATCATCTCACAAGTAATGTTCGTTGAATAATCTAAGTGATCGATCGTTGAACTGTCGATTTTAACAAACCATCTCAAGACTTTATTAAATAGATCATGAGGTCATAAGCCTAAACACAAAGGAAGCAAAATCTACCAGACTCTTAGCTTAACATCCTTTTATGTTAAATATTATAAAATGTTTTTTGTTTTTCCTATATATATATACACACTTTATTCATCACCTAGGATGATAGATCCAACAATCCATCACCTAGACTGCCTGGCACGCCAGCCCGCCTAAGCCAGCCAATGCACGCGGCATCGTCCTCGTAGCTCCGTGCCCCGCGTGGCTCCCACTGTGCCACACGTCGGCTCTACGGCACCGCGCGGCTCCGTCCCATATGCAACTCCCATCGCACCACGTGTCGGCTCCACGGCCCCGCGCGTATGTTAAGTCATTTCCTATTCTGATTTAGATATTACAGCGTACATGCAACTTTAAGTCATTCTTCATTCCAGATAACATTAAGTCATTTTGGAGTCCAGATATTAAGTCATTCTAGTAAACATTAAGTCATTTCAAGAAATATTAAGTAATTTTTGTTTCCAGTCGTTCTTCCATGTTTTCCCAGACATTTCTTGTTTTGGTTTAGTCATTCTAGTCAATATTAAGTCATTCCAACATTTAGGCAATATTAAGTCATTTTCGTTTTGAGTCATTTTTCTTGTTTTTCAGACATTCCTTGTTTTTAGTTAAGTCATTATAGACAAAATTAAGTCATTCAAGTGTTCAGGTACCATTAAGTCAACTTGAGTGTGTTAAGTCATGTATGCTCGATAAGTTATTATATCCCGGTTTGGTTCGACTCTTTTTTGGCTCGGCTCGTGTGGGAGCGCGTGTGGGCAGAGCAGACAGGTGCGGTGGCTCGGCTCGTGCGGGGCACGTGTGATGAGGACATCATCCACTATTATCCATTGGCAAAGACGCAATTGACCCAGTTAGCCCAATTGTAGTCGGACGACGATCGTGTGAGCCTCAGAATTATCCCACATCGCTTAACTTGGGAGGAGGAAGCCACCTTAAAAGGGAGAGCCACCCTTCCCCCATTGGACTAGTCTTTTGGGATGATTGGGTCTTTCCCTGAGTTAGGTGTGCTTAATGAACTGTTAAGCTCCAGGCAACCCTAATTTGTTGGGCCTCAACCAACCCCACCTAGGTTGTGTGTATCATCTGGTATTAGAGCTAGTGCCTATTTTAAGAAGGTGGGAATGATGAGGACATCATCCACTATTACCCGTTGGTAAAGACGCAATTGGCTCAGTTGGCCCAATAGTAGTCGGACGGCGACCGTGTGAACCTCAGAATTATCCCACCTCGCTTAACTTGGGAGGAGGAAGTCACCTAAATGGGAGAGACACTCTTCCCCCATTGGACTAGTCTTTTGGGGCGATTGAGTCTTTCCCTGAGTTGGGTGTGCTTAATGAACTGTTGGGCTCTCAGCACCCTAATTTGTTGGGCCTCAGTCAACCCCACCAGGCTGGGTGTATCAGCGTGCAGGTGAGATAGCTTGGCTCGGGGTGGGCATGTGCAGGAGAGGCGGCTCGCGGGGGAGGCTAGCTCGGTCGATCGGGCGTGCGCGATCGAGGTGATGGGACGTTGGGTACATCACCTGGACCACCCTGGCATGCCCACCCGCCCACTCAGCCGGGCGACTGAGCCCCCCCCCCCCACGCGTGCGCTCACCCAGCTGGCCGACCGAGCCACCCCTGCGCATGAGTCGAGCTAAGCAACCTTGAGTTGAGCCACCCCGCCTAAAATGACTTAATGTAGCCTAGTATGACCTAAATGTTACCTAGACTTTGGAAGGACTTAATGTTCCCTACAATGACTTAAATGTTGTCTGGACCCTAGAATGACTTAATATTTTCTAGAATGATTGAACTAATAACATAAGAAATGTCTAAGAAACCCAAAAATTACTGAAAAACAATAATAACTTAATGTTTTCTAAAAAATGACTTAATATTTACTAGAAGGGCTTAATGTTCATTGGAATGACTTAACGTTGTCTGAATGCCTAAATGACTTTGCTTGGACTTTGAAATGAATTAATGTTGTATGAACGCTAGAATAACTTAATATTGCCTAGAATGATTGAACCAATAACAAGGAATGTCTGAGATACATAAAAGAATGACAAAATGGCCTAATGCACGCTAGAATGTCTGAAACAGAAGGGAAATGACTTAATAGGCGCACACCTATGGAGCCAACATGTGGCGCAGAGAGAGCCGCGCGTTGGGGAGGAGCTGACGCATGGCAAGGAATCGAGTCGTGCGGGGGAGGGGCACGGTCGGGAGGGCGGGTGATGGACCGTTGGGTTCATCACCCTAGGTGATGAATATAGTATATATATTGTGTATATAGGGCTGGAATGGCTCGGCTCGGCTCGTCCACTCAACGAGCTCAAGGAGGAGGCTCGGCTCGAAGTCAGCTCGCGAGCTACACCTTGATAAATAATATTGCGTTATATTGTGATTCAATAGTATATAAATGTGAAAAAATATAATTTTCATTCAACATTATAAGTAATCTAAATTATAAATTGTCATATATCCATCATTAGAGGCTAAGAAATGAGTCATATATCTATAAAATTAATAAATATACATCATAAATCTATAGGTTGATTAAATTGACATAGCTCGCGAACTAGAATGGCTCAGCTTGACTCGCTAGACCGACGAGCTCGAAAATCAGGCGAGGCTCGTGAGCCGCCCCGAGCTCGAGCCGGCTCACGAACCTTGAGTTTTTTCAAACCTATGTGTATACGTTGGGTACGTGGGTATACCAGGTCATACCTAGCATACCCTCTAGATCCACCCCTGGCTCCACTCCACCAATTCTAGCTCTGCTCCACTAACTCCACTATGGAGTAGCTCTCCTATAGAGATTGCCAATATTTTTATGTGTTTAGTTGTCACCTGCGCCAGCTTCATGAAAATAAGGTTTTGTTAAAAAGTTAGCCAGCAGTGTATTCATACATGGACATAATGTCACTTAGGCCTTGTTCGTTTCTATCGGATTGGTGGATCGGAACGATTCCTAGCTGGATTGCTTATCTAATTTATATAAACTTTGATTAGCTGGAACGATTTCGGGTATAATCCGACGTAAACGAACAAGGCCTTAGGGAGGAGAGCAGTCAGGACTTGTTCGAAGCTCACGAACCTTTGGCACCAGTCCCTGTCACATTGGCCAAATAACTCGCGCTCGTCGTGGCAATAGACCTCTGCATCCCAACGCTCCCTAGGCTACTGGCCACATTGCACTTAGGACCTACACGAGGAAGCAGATGGGCAGCGCTCAAGCTGTGCATGTGGAAGAGGACATGGTCGGAGGTCGACAGCGTTAGGAAGAAAAGGAGAATAGAACAGGAAATGAAACGTTATTTTGTCCATAACAAGTGGTTTGGTGGATAATTAACTCCCCATGTTTACCTATGAAAACAACTATTGTGGAGTAACTTTTTATTGCTCCACCAAAATGGTGGAGTTCTCCCAAACTCCATGTTTTTGGGAGCAAAGTTGCTTGAGTTTAACCCGTTTGGCTTACAAAACATGGAGCAGTCCCAAACACCCCATAATATCATACTTATATATCTACACTGGTTATTAATATGATGTTGTGTCTATGAGAATGGACCTAAATATTATTTTTATGTCATAATCTAAGATATCGTGCCGGAGCAATATCTTGTTTAAGATACGACATTTTTTCTCCCTCCTATTAAATATGCCTTGCCATATTAGAAAGAATACTATGTGGTGTCTAATTAATGAGCATGATACTACCCATTGGGAGTAGCCTAACTAGTCCATAGAAGTAACTGGACTAGAATTTTAGGAGATATAAGTTGTCGTCTTGTTGTGCTAACACGGTACCAATATTATTAGAGAAAATTAGAGAGAGAGAAAGGAGTTTATGTCTGAGACCATTGAATCAGTGTGCCAATATGGTTGTATACACACGCAAAGTTTATAGAGTTTTGGACATGTTCTTCATATGGATGATGTTTAGCTAAAAGTATGGACATAGTTTATACGCTTAGATGATGTCCGAGCTAAAGAGCGAGGAGAGCCCTAGTTATCCCTTGCGATGTCTATTGCTAAACCGAATGAGAGACTCAAACTCAACCAAAAGCTCTAACTACATGCTCCCTTACTAATTGCTAATTGGACTCCAACCAAAGACCAAAGACTCAAAAGTCGAGAGATAGAAAAGTCATTCTACGCTGCTCTATGCCTCCCTTTTATAGATTATAGCATAAAGATGCAAAGAGCTACATCCACACATAGATAGCGAGCCCTACACAACAAAGATCTAACTACTCCTATCTTGTCATAATTGATGTATTGTATGTGGAGCACACATCCAATGTGCCACAACAATGAGTGTGATATGCCACAATGGTAGTTATAGGTGCCTACACCGTCGAATATGGCATAATTGATAGCTATTGAAGGCGTGTGCTTGCATAGTGCTAACGAGTACACCTGTTGTCTAAGACATGGGTATAACAAAACCTTTTAACTGCTATGTCACACACTTGACCTAGTCGAAGCTCACATGGTGTTAGGGCCATACATACCGGGACTGTCATAGCAAGTGTCATGGAATCTCGTGTAAGACCCCCCAACTCATAAAGTCTCAAGGCTAGACACCATGGGGCTTGGTCTCCTGGGCACATGGTGTCACACCCGGTTTCAGAAGGTAAACCAAATGTGAACCATGTACATGTCAGGATCGAAATCATGTACACAATGATTACATAAATGACATATTATTATGCACTGCAAGAACATAAAGAGTATTTAATAATATTACAGACCATTGTCTTAAACAAAACATAACCAATATGTGCTGAGCAACTAATCACCAAAACATTTATAGAAATGGCCCAGGGCGCATTTCCCTTTCAGGTAGTTTGATCTGTATCGAACGACTGGGGTTCTTGAAAGGGAATTAGGCTTACACCTAGTTCCTAAATAATTTTGGTGGTTGAATTGCCCAACACAAATCTTTGGACTAACTAGTTTGCTCTAGTGTATAAGTTATACAGGTGTCAAAGGTTCACACTTAGCCAATAAAAAGACCAAGTGTTGGGTTCAACAAAATGCAAAGAAACAATCGAAGGCTCCTCTGGTCTGGCGCACCGGACTGTCCGGTGCGGCACCGGACATGTCCGGTGCACCAGAGGACTCAGGTTTCAAACTCGTCACCTTCGGGAATTTCCAGAGGCCACTCCGCTATAATTCACCGGACTGTCCGGTGTGCACCGGACATGTCCGGTGCTCCAAGGAAGGGCGGCCCCAGGAACTCGCCAGCCTCGGATTTCCATTCCAGCCGCTCCGCTATAATTCACCGGACTGTCCGGTGTGCACCGGACTGTCCGGTGCATCTGCGGAGCAACGACTACTTCAGGCGCCAACGGCTACCTGCAGCGCATTTATTGCGCGCCAGCGCGCGCAGAGGTCAGGCACGCCCATGCTGGCGCACCGGACACTCTACAGTACATGTCCGGTGTGCCACCGGACATCAAGGCGGGCCCAGAAGTCAGAACTCCAACGGTCGATTTCCAACGGCACTGGTGACGTGGCGGGGGCACCGGACTGTCCGGTGTGCACCGGACTGTCCGGTGCGCCATCGAACAGACAGCCCAGCCAACGGTCAAGTTTGGTGGTTGGGGCTATAAATACCCCAACCACCCCACCATTCATTGCATCCAAGTTCTCTACTTCCCAACTACTACAAGAGCTCTAGCATTCAATTCTAGACACACCAAAGAGATCAAATCCTCTCCATATTCCACACAACGCCCTAGTGACTAGTGAGAGAGATTTGCTTGTGTTCTTTCGAGCTCTTGCGCTTGGATTGCTTCCTTCTTTCTTGATTCCTTTTTGTGATCAAACACTCACTTGTAATTGAGGCAAGAGGCACCAATTGTGTGGTGGCCCTTGCGGGAAGTTTGATTCCCAAGTGATTTGAGAAGAGAAGCTCACTCGGTCCGAGGGACCGATTGAGAGAGGGAAGGGTTGAAAGAGACCCGGCCTTTGTGGCCTCCTCAACGGGGAGTAGGTTTGCAAAAACCAAACCTCGGTAAAACAAATCCGCGTGTCACACTCTTCATTTGCTTGCGATTTGTTTTGCTCCCTCTCTCGCGGACTCGTTTATATTTCTAACGCTAACCCGGCTTGTAGTTGTGTTTATATTTGTAAATTTCAGTTTCGCCCTATTCACCCCCCCCTCTAGGCGACTTTCAATTGGTATCAGAGCCCGGTGCTTCATTAGAGCCTAACCGCTCGAAGTGATGTCGGGAGATCACGCCAAGAAGGAGATGGAGACCGGCGAAAAGCCCACTACAAGACACGGGAGCACTTCATCGGAAGAGTCCCGCACCAAGAGGAAGGAGAAGAAAAAGAGCTCCTCCAACAAAGGGAAGGAGAAGAAATCTTCTTCGCACCACAAGGAGAAGAAGGAGAGATCTTCCTCCCACAAGCCACATCGGAGAGGGGACAAGCACAAAAGGATGAGGAAAGTGGTCTACTACGAGACCGACACTTCATCAACATCGACCTCCGGCTCCGATGCGCCCTCCGTAACTTCTAAACGCCAAGAGCGTAAGAAGTTTAGTAAGATCCCCCTACATTACCCTCGCATTTCTAAAAATGCACCTTTACTTTCCGTCCCATTAGGCAAACCACCAACTTTTGATGGTGAAGATTATGCTAGGTGGAGTGATTTAATGCGATTTCATCTAACCTCACTCCACAAAAGTATATGGGATGTTGTTGAGTTTGGTGCACAGGTACCATCCGTAGGGGACAAGAATTATGATGAGGATGAGGTGGCCCAAATCGAGCACTTCAACTCTCAAGCGACAACAATACTCCTCGCCTCTTTAAGTAGAGAGGAGTATAACAAAGTTCAAGGGTTGATGAGCGCCAAGGAGGTTTGGGATGTGCTCAAAACCGCGCACGAAGGAGATGAGCTCACCAAGATCACCAAGCGGGAAACGATCGAGGGGGAGCTCGGTCGGTTCCGGCTTCGCAAAGGGGAGGAACCACAACACATGTACAACCGGCTCAAGACTTTGGTGAACCAAGTGCGCAACCTCGGGAGCGTCAAGTGGGACGACCACGAAATGGTTAAGGTTATTCTAAGATCTCTCATTTTCCTTAACCCCACTCAAGTTCAATTAATTCGTGGTAATCCTAGATATACTAAAATGACCCCCGAGGAAGTAATCGGGCATTTTGTAAGTTTTGAGTGCATGATCGAAGGCTCGAGGAAGATCAACGAGCTTGACGATCCATCTACATCCGAAGCTCAACCCGTCGCATTCAAGGCGACGGAAGAAAAGAAGGAGGAGTCTACACCAAGTAGACAACCAATCGACGACTCCAAGCTTGACAATGAGGAGATGGCGCTCGTCATCAAGAGCTTCCGCCAAATCCTCAAACAAAGGAGGGGGAAATACTACAAGTCCCGCTCCAAGAAGGTTTGCTACAAATGTGGTAAGCCCGGTCATTTTATTGCTAAATGTCCTATATCAAGTGACAGTGACCGAGGCGACGACAAGAAGGGGAGAAGAAAGGAGAAAAAGAAGTACTACAAGAAGAAGAGCGGCGATGCCCATGTTTGTCGGGAGTGGGATTCCGACGAAAGCTCAAGCGACTCCTCCGACGACGAGGACGCCGCCAACATCGCCGTCACCAAGGGACTTCTCTTCCCCAACGTCGGCCACAAGTGCCTCATGGCAAAGGACGGCAAACGGAAGAAGGTTAAATCTAACTCCTCCACTAAATATGAGTCTTCTAGTGATGATAATGATAGTGATGAGGAGGATAATTTGCGTGTTCTCTTTGCCAATCTTAACATGAAGCAAAAAGAAAAATTAAATGAATTGATTAGTGCTATTCATGAAAAGGATGACCTTTTGGACTCCCAAGAGGATTGTCTAATTAAAGAAAACAAGAAACATGTTAAGGTTAAAAAGGCTTATGCTCTAGAAGTAGAAAAATGTGAAAAATTATCTAGTGAGCTAAGCACTTGCCGTGAGATGATTGACAACCTTAGGAATGAAAATGCTAGTTTAAATGCTAAGGTTGATTCTCATGTTTGCATTGTTTCAACTTCCAATCCTAAAGATAATAATGATGATTTGCTTGCTAGGATTGAAGAATTGAATATTTCTCTTGCTAGCCTTAGAGTAGAAAATAAAAATTTAATTGCTAAGGCTAAAGATTATGATGTTTGCAAAGTTACAATTTCCGATCTTAGAGATAAAAATGATATTCTTCATGCTAAGATTGTTGAACTTAATTCTTGCAAACCCTCTACATCTATTGTTGAGCATGTATCTATTTGTACTAGATGTAGAGATGTTGATGTTAATGCTATTCATGATCATATGGCTTTAATTAAACAACAAAATGATCATATAGCAAAACTAGATGCTAAAATTGCCGAGCACAACTTAGAAAATGAGAAATTTAAATTTGCTCGTAGCATGCTTTATAATGGGAGACGCCCTAGCATTAAGGATGGCATTGGCTTCCAAAGGGGAGACAATGTCAAAATTAATGCCCCTCCTAAGAACTTGTCTAACTTTGTTAAGGGCAAGGCTCCCATGCCTCAGGATAACGAGGGCTACATTTTGTACCCTGCCGGCTATCCTGAGAGCAAAATTAGGAAATTTCATTCTAGGAAGTCTCACTCTGGCCCTAATCATGCTTTTATGTATAAGGGTGAGACATCTAGCTCTAGGCAACCAACCCGTGCCAAGTTGCCTAGAAAGAAAACTCCTAATGCATCAAATGATCATGCCATTTCATTTAAAACTTTTGATGCTTCTTATGTGCTTACTAACAAATCCGGCAAGGTAGTTGCCAAGTTTGTTGGGGGCAAACACAAGGGTTCCAAGACTTGTGTTTGGGTACCCAAAGTTCTTGTGTCTAATGCCAAAGGACCCAAAACCGTTTGGGTACCTAAAGTCAAGAACTAAAATTGTTTTGTAGGTTTATGCATCCGGGGGCTCAAGTTGGATACTCGACAGCGGGTGCACAAACCACATGACAGGGGAGAAAAAGATGTTCTCCTCATATGAGAAAAACCAAGATCCCCAACGAGCTATCACATTCGGGGATGGAAATCAAGGTTTGGTCAAAGGATTGGGTAAAATTGCTATATCACCTGACCATACTATTTCCAATGTTTTTCTTGTTAATTCATTAGATTACAATTTGCTTTCTGTTTCACAATTATGTCAAATGGGCTACAACTGTCTATTCACTGATGTAGGTGTCACTGTCTTTAGAAGAGATGATGATTCAATAGCATTTAAGGGAGTGTTAGAGGGTCAGCTATACTTAGTAGATTTTGATAGAGCTGAACTCGACACTTGCTTAATTGCTAAGACTAACATGGGTTGGCTCTGGCACCGCCGACTAGCCCATGTTGGAATGAAGAATCTTCATAAGCTTCTAAAGGGAGAACACATTTTAGGATTAACAAATGTTCATTTTGAGAAAGACAGGATTTGTAGCGCATGCCAGGCAGGGAAGCAAGTTGGAGCTCATCATCCACACAAGAACATCATGACGACCGACAGGCCACTGGAGCTCCTACACATGGATCTATTCGGCCCGATTGCTTACATAAGCATCGGCGGGAGTAAGTACTGTCTAGTTATTGTGGATGATTATTCTCGCTTCACTTGGGTATTCTTTTTACAGGAAAAATCTCAAACCCAAGAGACCTTAAAGGGATTCTTAAGACGGGCTCAAAATGAGTTCGGCTTAAGGATCAAGAAAATAAGAAGCAACAACGGGACGGAGTTCAAGAACTCTCAAATTGAAGGCTTTCTTGAGGAAGAGGGCATCAAGCATGAGTTCTCTTCTCCCTACACCCCTCAACAAAATGGTGTAGTGGAGAGGAAGAATCGAACTCTATTGGATATGGCAAGGACCATGCTTGATGAGTACAAGACTTCGGATCGGTTTTGGGCCGAGGCGGTCAACACCGCTTGCTACGCCATCAACCGGTTATATCTTCACCGAATCCTCAAGAAGACATCATATGAACTCCTAACCGGTAAAAAGCCCAATATTTCTTATTTTAGAGTCTTTGGTAGCAAATGTTTTATTCTTGTTAAAAGAGGTAGAAAATCTAAATTTGCTCCTAAGACTGTAGAAGGCTTTTTACTCGGTTATGACTCAAACACAAGGGCATATAGAGTCTTTAACAAGTCCACTGGACTAGTTGAAGTCTCATGTGACGTTGTGTTTGATGAGACTAACGGCTCTCAAGTAGAGCAAGTTGATCTTGATGAGATAGGTGAAGAACAGGCTCCGTGCATCGCGCTAAGAAACATGTCCATTGGGGATGTGTGCCCTAAGGAATTCGAAGAGCCTCCAAATACACAAGATCAACCATCCTCCTCCACGCAAGCATCTCCACCAACCCATGATGAGGACGAGGCTCAAGTTGATGAAGGAGAGGATCAAAAGGATGAGCCACCTCAAGATGACGGCAACGATCAAGGGGGAGATGCAAATGAGGAAGACAAGGAGGATGAAGAGAAAAGGCCGCCACACCCAAGAGTCCACCAAGCAATACAACGAGATCACCCCGTCGACACTATCCTCGGCGACATTCATAAGGGGGTAACTACTAGATCTCGTATTGCTCATTTTTGTGAACATTACTCTTTTGTTTCCTCTATTGAGCCACACAAGGTAGAGGAAGCGCTTCAAGATTCGGATTGGGTGGTGGCGATGCAAGAGGAGCTCAACAACTTCACTAGGAACGAGGTATGGCACTTAGTTCCACGTCCTAACCAAAATGTTGTAGGAACCAAATGGGTCTTCCGCAACAAGCAAGATGAGCATGGTGTGGTGACAAGGAACAAAGCTCGACTTGTGGCCAAAGGATACTCCCAAGTCGAAGGTTTGGATTTCGGTGAAACCTATGCACCCGTAGCTAGGCTTGAGTCAATTCGCATATTATTAGCCTATGCTACTTACCATGGCTTTAAGCTTTATCAAATGGACGTGAAAAGTGCTTTCCTCAATGGACCAATCAAGGAAGAGGTCTATGTTGAGCAACCTCCCGGCTTTGAAGATAGTAAATACCCTAACCATGTCTATAAGCTCTCTAAGGCGCTTTATGGGCTCAAGCAAGCCCCAATAGCATGGTATGAATGCCTTAGAGATTTCCTTATCGCTAATGGCTTCAAAGTCGGCAAGGCGGATCCTACTCTATTCACTAAAACTCTTGACAATGATTTGTTTGTATGCCAAATTTATGTTGATGATATTATATTTGGGTCTACTAACGAATCTACATGTGAGGAATTTAGTAGGATCATGACACAAAAATTCGAGATGTCTATGATGGGGGAGTTGAAGTATTTTCTAGGATTTCAAGTCAAGCAACTCCAAGAGGGCACCTTCATTTGTCAAACAAAATACACTCAAGACATTCTAACCAAGTTTGGAATGAAGGATGCCAAGCCCATCAAGACTCCCATGGGAACAAATGGGCATCTCGACCTCGACACGGGAGGTAAGTCCGTGGATCAAAAGGTATACCGGTCGATGATTGGTTCATTGCTTTATTTATGTGCATCTCGACCGGACATTATGCTTTCCGTTTGCATGTGTGCAAGATTCCAATCCGACCCTAAGGAATCCCACCTTACGGCCGTAAAACGAATCTTGAGATATTTGGCTTATTCTCCTAAGTTTGGGCTTTGGTACCCTCGGGGATCCACATTTGATTTAATTGGTTATTCGGATGCCGATTGGGCGGGGTGTAAGATTAACAGGAAGAGCACATCAGGGACTTGCCAGTTCTTGGGGAGATCCTTGGTGTCTTGGGCTTCAAAGAAGCAAAATTCGGTCGCTCTTTCAACCGCCGAAGCCAAGTACATTGCCGCAGGTCATTGTTGCGCGCAATTACTTTGGATGAGGCAAACCCTGCGGGACTACGGTTACAAATTAACCAAAGTTCCTTTGCTATGTGATAATGAGAGTGCAATCAAAATGGCCGACAATCCCGTCGAGCATAGCCGCACTAAGCACATAGCCATTCGGTATCATTTTCTTAGGGATCACCAACAAAAGGGGGATATCGAGATTTCTTACATTAACACTAAAGATCAATTAGCCGATATCTTTACCAAGCCTCTTGATGAACAAACCTTTACCAAACTTAGGCATGAGCTCAATATTCTTGATTCCCGCAACTTCTTTTGTTAGATTGCACACATAGCTCATTTATATACTTTTGATCATATCTCTTTTGTATGCTATGACTAATGTGTTTCCAAGTCTATTTCAAATCAAGTCATAGGTATATTGAAAGGGAATTGGAGTCTTAGGCGAAGACAAAGGCTTCCACTCCGCAACCCATCCTTCGCCGTCGCTCCAAGCCACTCTCCATCTTTGGGGGAGAAAACAAAAGGACTTCATCTTTGGTATAATCTTAACTCATTTGTTTATGACCAAAGAGGAAGACATTACTTCGAGGGCTCTAATAATTCCGTTTTTGGCGATTCATGCCAAAGGGGGAGAGAATATGAGCCCAAAGCAAAAGGACCGCACCACCACCAATTTCAAAAACTCAATTGGTATCCTATTGTGTTCAAAAGAGGGAGAAAGTAGTATTTCAAAAATGATATATCAAAACCCTCTTGAACACTAAGAGGAGGATCTCCTTTAGGGGGAGTTTTGTCTAGTCAAAGGAAAAGCATTTGAAACAGGGAGAGATAATTTCAAATCTTGAAAATGCTGTGCAAAATCCTATTCATTTAACTTTGACCATTTGCAAAAGAACTTTGAAAAGGATTTACAAAAGAGTTTGCAAAAACAAAACATGTGGTGCAAGCGTGGTCCAAAATGTTAAATAAGAAAGAAACAATCCATGCATATCTTGTAAGTAGTTATATTGGCTCAATTCCAAGCAACCTTTACACTTACATTATGCAAACTAGTTCAATTATGCACTTCTATATTTGCTTTGGTTTGTGTTGGCATCAATCACCAAAAAGGGGGAGATTGAAAGGGAATTAGGCTTACACCTAGTTCCTAAATAATTTTGGTGGTTGAATTGCCCAACACAAATCTTTGGACTAACTAGTTTGCTCTAGTGTATAAGTTATACAGGTGTCAAAGGTTCACACTTAGCCAATAAAAAGACCAAGTGTTGGGTTCAACAAAATGCAAAGAAACAATCGAAGGCTCCTCTGGTCTGGCGCACCGGACTGTCCGGTGCGGCACCGGACATGTCCGGTGCACCAGAGGACTCAGGTTTCAAACTCGTCACCTTCGGGAATTTCCAGAGGCCACTCCGCTATAATTCACCGGACTGTCCGGTGTGCACCGGACATGTCCGGTGCTCCAAGGAAGGGCGGCCCCAGGAACTCGCCAGCCTCGGATTTCCATTCCAGCCGCTCCGCTATAATTCACCGGACTGTCCGGTGTGCACCGGACTGTCCGGTGCATCTGCGGAGCAACGGCTACTTCAGGCGCCAACGGCTACCTGCAGCGCATTTATTGCGCGCCAGCGCGCGCAGAGGTCAGGCACGCCCATGCTGGCGCACCGGACACTCTACAGTACATGTCCGGTGCGCCACCGAACATCAAGGCGGGCCCAGAAGTCAGAACTCCAACGGTCGATTTCCAACGGCACTGGTGACGTGGCGGGTGCACCGGACTGTCCGGTGCGCCATCGAACAGACAGCCCAGCCAACGGTCAAGTTTGGTGGTTGGGGCTATAAATACCCCAACCACCCCACCATTCATTGCATCCAAGTTCTCTACTTCCCAACTACTACAAGAGCTCTAGCATTCAATTCTAGACACACCAAAGAGATCAAATCCTCTCCATATTCCACACAACGCCCTAGTGACTAGTGAGAGAGATTTGCTTGTGTTCTTTCGAGCTCTTGCGCTTGGATTGCTTCCTTCTTTCTTGATTCCTTTTTGTGATCAAACACTCACTTGTAATTGAGGCAAGAGGCACCAATTGTGTGGTGGCCCTTGCGGGAAGTTTGATTCCCAAGTGATTTGAGAAGAGAAGCTCACTCGGTCCGAGGGACCGATTGAGAGAGGGAAGGGTTGAAAGAGACCCGGCCTTTGTGGCCTCCTCAACGGGGAGTAGGTTTGCAAAAACCGAACCTCGGTAAAACAAATCCGCGTGTCACACTCTTCATTTGCTTGTGATTTGTTTTGCTCCCTCTCTCGCGGACTCGTTTATATTTCTAACGCTAACCCGGCTTGTAGTTGTGTTTATATTTGTAAATTTCAGTTTCGCCCTATTCACCCCCCCTCTAGGCGACTTTCAGTTCTTCCCGATGCAAAGAACAGAGAGAACAACGTGAAAGTAGGCTAGAGGGGGTGAATAGGCTACACCTGCAATTCTCAAGAAAAACTTCAAATTTTTGTGAGAACAGACAGTTCAATAGGGGAGGTCGATTCAACCGGGATTGAGGCCAATTCAACCGCAAACTTAATTAAAACTATTAAGATCTACTAACAATAAACACAGTGGAAGCGTTGAAATAAAACCAACTACGTAGATCTAAGTTTTGAGAAGATGAGAGACAAAAACACACCCACAAAAACACACGAGACACGCGATTTTTACCGAGGTTCGGTCACACCACAAAGGTGCCCTAATCCTCGTTGAGGTGCCCACAAAGGGCTGTGACTTTCTCAACCCTGTTCCTCATTACCGACCACACAGGTAAAGGCGATCCCTTACTCAAGTGCCGACAAAGAGCCGGTGATACAAATCGTTCTTGGGGTCGTCCACAACTTTGGAAACTCCCCAGGCAAGATTACAAGCACACAAGGAACAACGCATTCCAAGAACAATGAATTCACAAGTAAGAACGATTGCACCAACCCAAGAGAGAGAACTTGGAGAGTTAGAATCAAAATCGCATTGGAGATCTAGAACTTAACTCACATCAAAGAATCTTCCTACCAATCAAAGGGGAAGGACTTGGGGCAAGAGATTAGAGTTGAATCGCTATGAATCAAAGGAGTGCAACCATCAAAGTGTTTTGGTTCATGAGCCTTAGGGTTTAGATAGAGAGGGGGAGGCTTATATAGTCGCCTCGACTCAGATCTGAAAAATCTAGGCAACTGCGCAAATCTCGGTTCAACCGGCATAAATCCCGATTGAACCGCAATTCAATAGAGAGCTCTCTGCAAAATCTCGGTTCAACCTGAATTTGTATCTCGGTTGAACTTGGATTTAACAGAGAGGAACCCGAGTGATCCCGGTTGAACCGTCATCCTTAGAAAAACATATTTGGAGCTGAAACGAGGAAGAACTAAACATAAACCTAGTGACTTTTCAAAACAAGAATTTTGAAGAGAATAGAATGAGTTGGTGCATTCCATTCTTACTTTGCGGAAGATCTAAACAAGCAGAGATTACAACCACTAAGAATAGAACTGAAAATTGTGGTGGATCCTCGCTAGGAATCAGATGGAAATACTTCACTTTTCATCACTAGGTTCCCTGTTCGTTCAACTTTCACTTTCCTGTGCATCTTTTTTATATTTTAATCTGGACATACACTAGGAGCAAACTGATTAGACCACTTTTATTTTTTTGTCCATTAATCACCAAAACCCTCAAGAGGTTGCTTGCACTTACACGGCGCCACCTCCAGGATCCTGACAGGCCATTACCGATGTGCGCATGGCTGCGTGCATCTATGGATGTGTGAAAATGGGAAAAGGCCAGGGAGACAGGGCATGACCTAAGGGTATCGATGGAGGGATTGGTTGAGACGAGGAAAGACCGAGTGGTGGCGCACGATAGAAACTGTGCGAAGCTTCTACTTTGGCAAGCAATTGCATGCGAGTAAACAAGTAATTAAGAGTAAGGTTCACCGGTTAGGTTCCTTACCTCGGTGTAAAGCTTGGAACATGGTTGTTGAGGTTAGTTAGGTTCCTTACCCACAAGTCACACTCTCCCACATGGTGTGCTCATACCTAAGTTATACTTGATCAGCCTAGACCACTTGGCGCTCTTCACACCCCACTCTACTAATGTGCTCTTCGTGTCTCCTGTGGGGCGAGCACGGTACCCCTTACAATGCCTCCTTTAGAGCCACACACGATTTCATGCAGGATTCCATGGAGCCATAACCTCCAAGGCACCTAGGAGGTGGAAACCTCTAAAAGTAACAAGACAATGATCTTCCTAGTGATAACTTGATAATGTGAGTTAGTAAGAGGTTTGGGGCGAAGGCTCAAGCATGCTCAACAAGTGCTCCTATTGCTCAGCTTAGGGAGCACACATTTACACTCCTACTTTTTATAGCCCCACTTCCCACAACTAGACACTATAACACTTTTTGAGAAAACTACACATTAGTGGACACTCCATAATACAACCCACGGATAGCCCATATTTGAATTCCGATGACTATATTTCAATTAAATGCGTGTTAGTCGTCATAGAAAGTGTTTAGTGAACAGTCTATCTGTTAATTTTTAACATGTCTATAAACTTCCTAATTTATGTCCCCTTTTAAGAATGTGCGACAGATAGTCTGCCTTTGAGGCCCATATAGTACACCGACCAAATATTTGCATTCACCGAAACTCCCAAGTTTCTATCCACTATCTAAAACAGTGTAGAGACAGTCTACATGAGGGGCCCCAATAGTCCATCGGTCAAAAAACACATAAACTTTAAAGTTTTTGTCCATCACTTGAATTAGTATGACATACATACCGCCCTAAGGACCTAGATAGTGTGTTGGTCCAAAAAACCAACATAGAAACATCAAAGTTTTTGCCATTAATAGAAAAGATTGATGGACAACTCATTTCCAAAGCCATACAGTCAATTGTAATCATCTTCAACCCAATCAAAAACTCATAGTTTATAACCGTTCTTTGGCCAGCTTCACGGATAGTCTGTCCCTCTGAGACTGAAAGTAGCCTAGAAGTGGGTGAATAGGCTAAACCTAAAATTTCCACCACAAACTTTGAAATAATGTCAAATAAGCAGTTCAACTGGTGCAGGCCAGTTCAACCGCTATTAAGGCCGGTTGAACCACTCTAAACCGGCCCAACCGTGAGAGAGGATCAAGGCTATGAACAACGCAGAGACTAATGAGAGATTCCTTTAAGAAAAGAGCTCACGGGATAAATTAGGCATAAATAGGGAAAATTTGTGTGGATAAGATCCACACACAAGACAACTCGATCGATGTCTTCTTTGCTAAAGATAATTCACAACGATTTGAATTAAAGCAAAGACACAAAGACGCAAGGATTTATCCTGAGGTTCGGCCACACCATAAAGGTGCCCTACTCCCTGTTGAGGAGCCCACAAAGGACCAAGTCTTTTCCAACTCTAATCCTCCACAAATCGACCACAAAGGTCAAGGCAAACTCTTTCTCAACTTTGCTCAACGAGTGAGTGAAACAAACTTCTTGGGGTCGTCCACAAATTTGGAGACTCCCAAGCAACCTCAAACTGCCAAGGAACTCGAAGGTTCCAAGGGCAACAAATCTGCACAAGAAGTGTTTGCAGTGGGCTCAAGAGATGAGAAAGGGGGGGGAGAGAAAACTAAGTCTAAAAGTGAAAAACTCAAACTTTACACCAAGGGCCCTTCAATCAAGCGATGAGGGAGCGATTTGGGGTGTGAGAGAGTTGGGAGCTTTTATCTCAAGTTAGGTCAGCAATGAATGCGTGGAGCAACCATAATGAATGAGGAGAGAGACATGAGGGGGTATTTATAAAGGTCTGTCAAAAGGTGCTTGTCGGCGTTTCGACCCCGGGGGGTCCCCGGTGGCACAGCAGTCGGAGAGGGGCGAGCGGCGCTGTTTTCCTGTCAGGTCAGTCAGTGGGAGGGCGAAGTGACTACGGTCACTTCGACCTTGCCGACTGAGGCACGCGTGTCAGGATAAGATGCCAGGCGATCCTTGCATTGAATGCTCCTGTGATACGGTCGGTTGGTGAGGCAATTTGGCCAAGGTTGCTTCACTACGAAGCCTGCCCGAGCTGGGCTTCGGGCGAGTCGAGGGTGTGCCCGTTGCTTGAGGAGGCCCTCAGGCGAGGCGTGAATTCGCCTAGGACTATTGTTCTCGCCCGAGGCTGGGCTCGGGCGAGGCGAGATTGCGTCCCTTGAGTAGACGAAGCCTTGACCTGAATTGCGCCCATCAGTTTCTGCAGCTTGTGCTGATGGTGATTACCAGCCGAGTTCAGGAGTGTTGGGGGCACCCCTAATTATGGTACCCAACAGTAGCCCCTGAGCCTCAAAGGGAGTGTTGGTACTCGCTTGGAGGCTTTTGTCGCACTTTTTTGCAAGGGGACCGGCCTTTCTCGGTTACACTTTGTTCCGGTGGGTGCGCGCGAGCGCACCCGCCGGGTGTAGCCCCCGAGGCCTCAGAGGAGTGGTTTGACTCCTCTGAGGTCTTAATGCCTTTCGTGATGCCTCAACCGGTCTGGTTGTTCCCTCATGCGACCTGATCGTAGCCCGGGTGCATGGTCAGGTTCTGAGTTCTCAGGCTGGTTTGTTGACGCTGTCAACGGTTTGGCCGTAGCCGGGTTTGCGAGAGCAGCCCCCGAGCCTCTGCACGGAGCGAGAGGACGATCAAGGACTGAGTTGACTTTTATCATACGCCCCTTCGTCGCCTTTCCGCAAGGAGGAGGGGGGAAAGCGCCATGTTGCCCTCGGAGGGCGCCGAACATGGTGTCTCCAGTGAGTTGCTAACGGGTGATCCGAGTGGACGCTCGTGCCCCGTTCGATAAGGGTCGGCTAGTGGCCCAGAGGCGCGCTCCAAAAGTACCTACAGGTGATTTGCCGGACCCGGTCCCGTTCGATAGGGTCCGAGGGCTCGATGCCTCCCTCTGATGGGATTCCGTTACAAAATCGCTCCTGCTGGTCTCGGAAATGTCCTAGGGTACCTCGGGAGCGTAGCCCGAGCCTCGGCCATGTATCGGACGTACCCAGAGTCATCCCTTGCTCTGCGTGCTCTGGGGCGACTGTCGAACCCTTCTGAGGGGCCAGCCTTCGAACCCCTGATCAGTAGTGGGCACGGAGCCCGAGTGCTCTGAGGCGGCTGTCGAACCCTTCCGAGGGGCCAGCCTTCGAACCTCTGATCAGTAATGAGCCTGAAGCCTGAGTGCTCTGGGGCGGCTGTTGAACCCTTCCGAGGGGCCAGCCTTCGAACCCCTTATCAGTAGGAGGGCTCGGGGCCCGCTTCCTTCGCAGAGAAGGATTCCTTTCGAAATATCCCCTTTCCCGGTCCCTGTAGCAAGAGAGAGGAAGGGGAAGAGGAAAAGGATATGATATTAAACAGCGTGGCGCACCTTTTTTGATGCGGTCATCATGGCGGAGGTGAAACGACGCCCGCTTCGCCTGCCAAAGGTGTCGCTTGCCCTGCCGCGGAGTTAATGCGACGGGACGGGTGGTTCGCGGGGCGGCCGTTGCGCATGTGCGAGTCGTTCGAGGAACGGAGCACGGGTGCGTCGTCTTCACGCCGTGGGAGAGGGCTCCCCTGCTGCTCTAGGAGGGGACGTGAGCCTGCAGACGATTTGGCTGCTGCTTCCACTCGCCTGCTGCCGCCATTACTGCCGGCCCACTTTTGGCCATATCGACCGTCGCGCCTCCTCCCGCGGCTGACTGACCCGTGACCAATGTGCTCGATTGGCACTATTGGGCCATGCGCAGGGTTGCCTCGAGTCGCGGCACTGGTTCCGCAGTCGAGAAGGCACGACATTGGTGCAAGTGGCGGTGTAGTTTCTCGCACGTAGTAACCGGTGCGCCAGTTACATGGCGTGTGGGCCTGGGCCTCCATGCTGGATGCGTCGAAGTCGAAGGAGTGCATCTTCGTGGTGTGGTTGCATGCCACCTGCATGGCGGTCCGCCCTTTCGACCGCTGGTTTTGGCGAGGATGGAGGAGTGCTTGTAACCGCGGGGCGGTTACACGCTCCGCGTGCGACGGTTTTGGCTTCTTCTGTTCCGGGCCAGCTTGCATGACGTGTGGGCCCCAACCCCCGTGTCGTAGGGGGAGGACCCTGGAGCACGTCGGTGAAGACTTAGCCCGTGACGCTTGAGGGAGAGCCACCTTTAAAAAGGGATTGATCCCCCGGGCGGTAGCCATGCCTTCGCACTCCCCTCATGCATCGTGCCCTTCCACCTTCCGAGCCCCCGGATGGGGAGCGCCCGCGTTGCCTTCGTCTCGTTGTTGGAGGAGCGCAACCTCACGGAGGTTGGCACCCTTTAGCCATCGCTCGGCTTCAAGGATTTTCATCAGGCAGCCCGGCTGCATTCCCTCACCAATGGTCACCCAGGATGGTGACCACTAGTTCGATGGTGGGGAGAAGCAAGCCGGGCTGCGGCCTCTGCCCCGCCCTCAGCTTCAAGGATCTTCATCATCCTTGCTGGGAAGGAGGGCGGGGCAAGTCGGGGCTTGCCTCCGCGTGGACCGGCGACCCGCCTCTTCCTCCGGCATCCCGGGGAGGAAACCATCCTCCAGCTCTGCGGAGGAGGCGTCCTCCAGCCATGCGGGGGAAGGCGAACTGCTGCTGCCTGGCCAGGGTGCAGCATTCCGTCCTCCGTTCGGGCGACTGTGGCCGGCTGCACCAGAGGGTCGCACGACATGTCGTACGTCGCGAGGGCGGTACTCGTGTTCTAGGACGGTCCCGTTCTCGTTCTTGCGGCGAGAACGGGAGTGAGGACCTGCCGGTGCGCTTTGGGGCGGCCAGCGCTCGCTGGTGCGGTGTTGGTGGGCAGGTGGCTGCCGTCATCGGTGCTGAGATGGTGGCAGCCAGAGGAGGTTTCTCCGCCGACGAGATTGTCGGTGCCACCTGCGGCCGGACCTCCGGCTCTTTGGCTTTGATAGCTTGTCCTCGCCCCTCGAGTGGGGACGTGGGCGAGGGCCTCGCCATAGCAGCGTCTGCCCTGGGGTCATCGCTGCTGCTGTTTAGCCGCCGGAGCGGAGGTCGTTGTCGCTGCTGCTGCAGCGGTCGGCGGTGAGCCACCTGGAGTTTGTCGTCCCGCAGGCCCTCCGATGTGGAGGTTGTTCATACCCACGGGAGTGGAACCGGAGTTCCGTTTGTAATGGCACCTTGAGTGCTGGTGTATGTTCATTGTGGCTGTCGAGGCCTGAACATCTGGGTATTTGAGTGTAATATCGTGTTCCTTCCTCATTTCGAGCACTAGGACTCGCCTGTCGGCTAGATGAACCGCTTAACCGAATGTGAGTTGCCTTGTGCGGAAGGTGACGAGTGAGGTATCCGTATCCCGGAGGCGTAGGAGTCCCTCGGCTCGGTCGGCCTTGCCGCTTAAGGCTTCCCTTGCTCAGTTATAGAACCCTCGGTTGCTCTGCGATGAGCCGGAGCCAGAGGCAGCGGTGTTAGCGTGGACAGAGGCGGAGTCGGCTCGAGAAGAAGCTTCGTCGGCTCGGGAGCACGTGGCCTCCCTGGCCGAGGAGGCACAACAACGGCGGCTGGAGCCTGGCCAAGTCATCCGTGAGCGGGACCAATTTCGGAGCCACGCTGCCGAGGCTGTGAGCCGAGCTGATGTCCTCGGGGGACAGCTAGCTGAGGCTACAGAGCGGCTGGTCGGGGTGTCTGCTCGGGCCGGGACCCTGGAGGAGACCCTGGCTGCGATGGCCCAAGCGCGGTGCTGACGTCTTTCTTCGAGGTGGAGATCCTTCTGCCCGTGTTGCCGTCCGAGGCCAGGCCAGATTCCGCCGAAGGTGGAAACAACGCCGAGGGTGCTGCTGCTCCCTCTGTCGATGTCTGAACCTGCAGGAACAGTTTGTCTGTAGTATGCGTATGTTTTCATGGCCGCCGAGGCCCAAACATATTATTGTTGTGTTGTAAAGCTGCATTTCCTTTCCTCTTGTTTCGAGTATCAGGACTTGTTCATCGGTAGCAGAATCACTTATCCGAGCGAGAGTTACTTATCGCGGAAGGTGATGAGTGAGGTATCCGTATCCCGGAGGCGTAGGAGTTCCTCGGCTCGGTCGGCCTTGCCGCTTACGTGTACTCTTACTCGTCCGCAGGATTCTGTTATCGATATAGTCGAGAAGGCACAAAAATCGTTCTGGCAGAAAAGTTTTCGAGCGTTAAGACTTGTTCGGTTAGCAGAATCGCTTATCCGAGCACGAGTTACTTATCGAGGAAGGTGATGAGTGAGGTATCCGTATCCCGGAGGCGTAGGAGTCCCTCGGCTCGGTCGGCCTTGCCGCTTACATGTACTCCGTTGTTTTCAGGACCCCGCTATCGAAGCAGTCGAAAAGCGTGAAAGACGTTCTGGCTGAAAGACTTTTTCCGAGGAAAATTTTGACGCAGAGGGGGTTCCCCCCTTCTAGCCCCCAAGGGAGGGTCGGGCTTTGCCGAGGCAAGGTTGACCCTTCCTTGACGGTTAGACTTTATTTGTGTATGTAAAGAAAACGAGGCATATGAACGACTTGAAAACATCTTAAGGGTAGAAGCGACGTAGTTGTCGGATGTTCCAAGCGTTGCTGTAGACCTCGCCTTGATTGTTGGCCAGCTTGTATGTTCCGGGCTTCAAAATCTTGGCGATGATGAACAGCCCTTCCCAGGGAGGACTAAGCTTGTGGCGCCCTCGGGCGTCCTGCGCAGCCGAAGTACCAAGTCTCCCACCTGGAAGTCTCTGGGCCGAACCCCTCGGGCGTGGTAGCGTCGCAAAGACTGCTGATACCGTGCCGAGTGTAGTAAGGCCATGTCCTGAGCCTCTTCCAGCTGGTCCAGTGAGTCTTCTCGGCTGGTCTGGTTGCTTTGGTCGCCGTACGCCCTTGTCCTCGGGGAACCGTATTCTAAGTCTGTGGGCAAGATAGCCTCGGCCCCATAGACTAGAAAGAATGGTGAGAAACCCGTGGCTCGGCTTGGCGTCGTCCTCAGACTCTAGACCACCGAGGGTAGCTCTTTCTTCCATCGCTTGCCAAACTTGTTGAGGTCATTGTAGATCCTCGGCTTAAGTCCCTACAGAAGCATACTGTTGGCACGCTCCACCTGCCCATTCGTCATGGGGTGAGCCACGGCGGCCCAGTCCACACGGATATGGTGGTCCTCGCAGAAGTCCAGGAACTTCTTCCTAGTGAACTGGGTGGCGTTGTCGGTGATGATGGAGTTCGGGACCCCAAAGCGATGGATGATGTTGGTGAAGAACGCCACCGCCTGCTCGAACCTTATACTGTTTAGGGGTCGGACCTCGATCCACTTGGAGAATTTGTCGATGGCGACCAGCAGGTGCGAGAAGCCCCCGGGTGCCTTCTGCAAGGGACCGACGAGGTCCAGACCCCACACAGCAAACGGCCAGGTGATGGGTATTGTCTGCAGGACCTGAGCGGGCAGGTGCGTCTGTCTTGCGTAGAATTGACACCCTTGGCAGGAGCGCACAATCCTAGTGGCGTCGGCCACCGCGGTCGGCCAGTAGAAGCCTTGTCGGAAGGCGTTCCCAACGAGGGCTCGAGGTGCTGCGTGATGATCGCAAGCCCCCGAGTGTATCTCTTGCAACAGCTCCTGTCCTTCGGCGACGGATATGCATCGTTGGAGAATGCCCGAGGGGCCGCGGTGGTAGAGCTCCTTCTCATCACCCAGTAAGACGAACGACTTGGCGCGCCGCGCCAGTCACCGAGCTTCGGCTTTGTCGAGGGGTAGCTCTCCTCGGTGGAGATATTGCAGGTACGGGGTCTGCCAGTTTCGGTTAGGCGTGACCCCATTCCGCTCTCCCTCGATGCGCAGTGCCTCAGCCTCGACGGCCGAGGGTGCCTCGGGCTAGGCCGAGACCTCCTCGAGCTGGGCTGAGGCCTCCTCGGGCTCGGGCGTGTCGTCGGTCTTGATGGAGGGTTGATGTATGTCTCTAGAGAAGACGTCCGTGGGAACTGTTGTCCGCCCCGAGGCTATTTTAGCCAGCTCATCCGCAGTCTCGTTGCAGGTCGAGCGATGTGGTTGAGCTCGAGCCCGTAGAACTTGTCTTCCAGGCGCCGAACTTCGTCGTAGTAGGCCTCCATCTTCCGGTCGCGGCAGTGAGAGTTCTTCATGACTTGGTCAATGACAAGCTGTGAGTCACCATGAGCGTCGAGGTGCTGAACCCCTAGCTCGATGGCGATGCGTAACCCGTTAACCAGAGCTTCGTACTCGGCCACGTTGTTTGACGCCGGGAAATGGAGGCGCAACACGTAGCGGAGGTGCTTCCTGAGGGGTGAGATGAAGAGCAGGCCCGCGCCGGCTTCTGTCTTCATCAATGACCCATCGAAGTACATGGTCCAGAGTTCCGGTTGGATCAGAGCTGTTGGTAGCTGGGTGTCGACCCATTCAGCCACGAAGTCCACCAAGACTTGGGACTTGATGGCCTTCCGAGGAGCGAACGAGATTGTCTTGCCCATGATCTCCACCGCCCACTTTGCTATCCTACCCGAGGCCTCTCGGCACTGGATGATCTCCCCCAGGGGGAAGAATGACACCACAGTCACCGGATGAGACTCGAAGTAGTGTCGCAACTTTCACCGCGTCAGGATTACTGCATATAGCAGCTTCTGAACTTGCAGGTAGCGGATCTTAGTCTCGGACAGCACTTCACTGATGAAGTAGACCGGCCTGTGGACGGGCAGTGCATGCCCTTCTTCTCGTCTCTCAACTACGATCGCGGCGCTGACCACCTGAGTGGTTGCGGCTACGTAGATCAAGAGGGCTTCTCCCGCAGCGGGGGGCACCAAGATGGGCGCACTTGTAAGGAGTGCCTTTAAGTTTCCGAGGGCTTCCTCGGCCTCGGGGGTCCAAGAGAAGCGCTCGGTCTTACTTAAGAGGCGATACAAGGGTAGGCCCCTTTCGCTGAGGCGCGAGATGAAGCGGCTCAAAGCCGCAAGGCATCCCATGACCCTTTGTACTCTATTCAAGTCTTTGATAGGCCCCATGTTGGTGATGGCTGCGATTTTCTCCGGGTTGGCCTCGATGTCCCGCTCGGAGACGATGAACCCTAGGAGCATGCCTCGGGGGACTCCGAAGACACACTTCTCGGGATTGAGTTTCACGCCCTTCGCTCTCAGACACTTGAATGTCGTTTCAAGGTCAGAGAGGAGGTCGAAGGCTTTCCTCGTCTTGACTACGATGTCATCGACGTAAGCCTCGACCGTTCGCCCGATGTGCTCTCCGAACACGTGGTTCATGTACCTTTGGTATGTCGCACCTGCATTCCTCAAACCAAACGGCATAGTAGTGTAGCAGTACATGCCAAAAGGTGTGATGAAAGAAGTCGCGAGCTGGTCGGACTCTTTCATCTTGATTTGGTGATACCCTGAGTAGGCGTCGAGGAATGACAGGGTTTCACACCCAGCAGTGGAATCCACGATTTGATCGATGCGAGGCAGAGGGTAGGGAACCTTCAGACATGCTTTGTTTAGACTAGTGTAGTCTACACACATCCTCCACTTCCCACCTTTTTTTCACAAGCACAGGGTTGGCTAACCATTCGGGATGGAATACCTCTTTGATGAACCCTGCAGCCATCAGCTTGTGGATCTCCTTGCCTATGGCTCTGTGCTTTTTTTCGTCGAAACGGCGCAGAGGCTGCTTCACGGGTCGGGCACCGGCTCGGATATCCAGTGAGTGCTCGGTGACATCCCTCGGTATGCCGGGCATGTCCGAGGGACTCCACGCAAACACCTCAGCGTTCGCGCGGAGAAAGTCGACGAGCACTTCTTCCTATTTGGGGTCGAGCTCGGAGCCGATCCGGACTTGCTTGCAGGCGTCGTTGCTGGGGTCGAGAGGGACGGACTTAACCGCCTCTGCTGGCTCAAGGTTTCCAGCGTGGCGCTTCGCATCTGGCACCTCCTTGGAGAGGCATTCCAGGTCAGCGATGAGGGCCTCGGACTCGGCGAGGGCCTCAGCGTACTCCATGCACTCCACGTCGCATTCGTACGCGTGTCGGTACGTGGATCCGACGGTGATGACCCCGTTGGGGCCCAGCATCTTGAGCTTGAGGTAGGTGTAGTTGGGGATAGCCATGAACTTGGCGTAGCACGGTCTCCCTAGCACCGCGTGGTAGGTTCCTCGGAACCCAACCACCTCGAACGTGAGGGTTTCCTTTCGGAAGTTGGAGGGAGTCCCGAAGCAAACGGGCAGATCGAGTTGTCCAAGGGGCTGGACGCGCTTCCCGGGGATGATCCCGTGAAAGGGCGCCGCACCGGCCCAGATCGTGGATAGATCGGTCTACAAGAGCCCGAGGGTCTCGGCGTAGATGATGTTGTGGCTGCTGCCTCCGTCCATGAGGACCTTGGTGAGCCTGACGTTGCCGATGACGGGGTCGACAACGAGCGGGTACTTTCCTGGGCTCGGCATGCGGTCGGGGTGGTCGCCTTGGTCGAAGGTGATGGGCTTGTTTAGACTGATGCCGCCACCTTTACCGAGCAGACCTCCCGGCGCTCTTGCTTGCGGTGCCGAGACGAGGCGTTCGCCACTTGCCCACCGTAGATCATGAAACAGTTGTGGACCTCGGGGAACTCCTCTGCCTTATCGCCCTCCTTCTTATCGTTGTTATGGCCTTTGCCACCTTCCGCTGGGGGCCCGACCTTATGGAAGTAGCGCCGAAGCATGACGCATTCCTCAAGGGTGTGCTTGACGGGGCCCTGGTGATAGGGGCACGACTCCTTGAGCATCTTGTCGAACAGGTTGGCCCCTCTAGGAGGCTTCCGAGGGTTCCTGTGCTCGGTGGAAGCGACAAGATCTGCGTCGGCGGCGTCGCGCTTTGCTTGCGACTTCTTCTTGCCTTTCTTCTTCGTGCCACGTTGGGCGGACGCCTCGGGGACGTCTTCTTGCTGGCGTCCCTGAGGCTGCTTGTCCTTCCGGAAGATGGCCTCGACCGCCTCTTGACCAGAGGCGAACTTGGTGGCGATGTCCATCAACTCGCTCGCCCTGGTGGGAGTCTTGCGACCCAGTTTGCTCACCAGGTCGCGGCAAGTGGTGCCGGCGAGGAATGCCCCGATGACATCCGAGTCGGTGATGTTGGGCAGCTCGGTGCGCTGCTTCGAAAATCGCCGGATGTACTCCTGCAGGGATTCCCCTGGCTGCTGGCGGTAGCTTCGGAGATCCCAAGAGTTCCCAGGGCGCACGTACGTGCCCTGGAAGTTTCCAGCGAAGGCTTTGACCAAGTCGTCCCAGTTGGAGATCTGCGCAGGAGGCAGATGCTCCAGCCAGGCTCGGGCGGCGTCGGAGAGGAACAGGGGGAGGTTACGGATGATGAGGTTGTCATCGTTCGTTCCACCCAGCTGGCAGGCCAGCCGGTAGTTCGCAAGCCATAGTTCCGGCCTCGTTTCCCCCGAGTACTTGGTGATGGTAGTCAGGGCTCGGAAGCGGGTCGGGAACGGCGCCCGCCGTATGGCCCGGCTGAAGGCTTGTGGACCTGGTGGTTCGGGCGAGGGGCTCCGATCCTCCCCACTGTCATAGCGTCCCCCACACCTGGGGTGGTAGCCTCGGTGCACCTTCTCGTCGAGGCGGGATCGACGGTCGCGGCGGTGGTGCTCGTTGCCGAGGCGACCCGAGGCTGCAGGCGTCGCGTCTCGCGTGCGCCCGGTGTGGATCGAGGCTTCCCGCATGAATCGGGAAGTCTCAGCGCGATGCTCCGGGGGGTACCCTTGCCATCGGGAGGCAGAGCTCTCGGCCTGTCGGATCGTGGCATCCTCCAGGAGATTCTTGAGTTCTCCCTGGATACGCCACCCCTCGGTGGTGGATGGCTCCGGCATCGCTCAGAGTAGAATTGCCGCTGCAGCCAGGTTCTGGCTGACCCCACTGGAAGCCAGGGGCAGCCTTGCCCTGGCATCGTCAGTGATACGGCACTGGACGTCATGGGCCTGATGACGCGCTTCTCCGGCCAGTGCTCGGCCTGCTGTGAATCATCTAGGCCCCTTTGGTAATGTTTTGGTAATTAATGACAACTGCTTGTGGACTAACGATTCTTGGAGAAATAAGAATGCAGGGTTGGACCACATAGAACAGGAAATGTTGAAGAATCATCCGCATTGGTTGTGGATCAGATGAAGGGAAAGGTATAATATAGGTTTCACTTTTGCCGGTCTTGAGGAGTTTAGAGAAGATACCTGACTGGATTAGAAGGCTAGATAGCCGTACTATTAAGAGGGGTCAATGACTCAGATCTGTGTAAAACTTAGTGCCTCATAGAGCATCAAGGAGTTGCATTTGCATGAGGACTAACAGCGCTTCACATTTCGCGAGTCAAAAGTTCTTTCAAAAGCATGTTTGAAAAATTGCGAAGTCATGGACGTGCGGACTGTCCGGGCCTTAGGGGCGGACCGTCCGCGATCCACCAGAGGGGTCCGAAGTCTGACGTTTGTATTGACACTGTGTTCTATTGCACTGCGGACCGTCCGGGCCTTAGGGCCGGACCGTCCGCAGTCATGACCAGAGGAGGGTGACTTCGGGCCAGTCCCTGAATTATAGGCGGACGGTCCGCCTGTGAGGGGCGGACGGTCCGCAAGTGTCAAACTCGTTTTTGGACAGGGACTGTGTGTTTTTATAGACTTGTACTACGGACTGTCCGGGGGACCAGTCCGGACAGTACTGTCTCAGGTCGCGGACCGTCCGGGATTTATAGCCGGACGGTCCGCGTGTGTTAACTTCTTTTGATCCGAGGCTCGGGTGTTTCATTCTGCCAGGTCGCGGACGGTCCGGCCTTGAGGGGCGGACTGTCCGGGCCCACCTTTTGAGTCAACACTGACATGTTTCAAACGGTCTTTATAGCCGTTATATGTACGGCGGACCGTCCGGCCCTAGGGCGCGGACGGTCCGCGTGTGAGCAGAACTGCCCCCTTTTGCACATAACGGTTGGTTTTTGATGGGGGACTATAAATAGAAGGGTAGCTCGTGTGAGAGACCTCTCTTGGCCATTCCTTGCACACATTGAGCTCATTTGTGATCCTCCAACTCACTCTCTCACACTCTTTGCTTGAGATTGCATTCTAGTGAGAGATTGAGGGTTCCTAGTGCATTTGCATCATTTGGTGATTCTTGAGGCACTAGGTGGTACACCGAGCAAGCGTCGTTGGCTTGTTACTCTTGGAGGTTGCCGCCTCCTAGACGGCTCGGGTGATTGTCTCCGTCGAGCTCTCCAAGAAGATTGTGGAGAAGCCGCGGTGTGGATTGTGAGGGGTTCGCGCCTACCTCGCCGGAGCGGCAAAGGTGACATTAGTGGAATCGAGGTATTGAGTGATTTCTTGTCCACTTGGCTCAAAGATCAAGTCGTGTCTTGATAGAGGAGCAAGTGAGAGCTTGAAGTCCACCTCAACGTGGATTAGGGGTGATCGGCAAATCACCGATACCACGGGATAAATTTCGGTGTCTATTCCTTCTAGCATTACTTATTGCCTTGCAATTGATTAGTGATTTGCTTATTGTTCTTCAAGTATTCAATCTCCGTAGTTGTTTTTCATACATTGTTTACTTATTGACACTAGACAATTTATTTCTCTTGTTGCATTGATTAAATTTATTTATTATTGTTGATTTTAGTCAAAACCGTCTATTCACCCCCCCTCTAGCCGGTGTCCTAGATCCTACAAGTGGTATCGGAGCCGAGGACTCCATTGTTTGTGGATCTTATCATCCCGGAGTGGGACAAAATGGCTAGTAACAACAATGTGCACATTGGGAAGCCACCACACTTTGATGGAAACAATTATGATTATTGGAAAATAAGAATGTCAATGCATCTTAGAGCAATGGGTGGAAAAATTTGGCCAATTGTTAGGGATGGATTTGTTGTATTGAAGGAAGATGAACCATCCGTTAGTGATAATGAGAATATCCTCACAAATGATCAAGCCATGAATGTCTTTTATGATGCTCTTGATATAAATGAGTTCAATCGTATCAAGAATCTCACAACCGCTCATGAGATTTGGATAAAACTAATGGAAATTCATGAAGGAACTACAATTGTGAAGAGTGCCAAACTATATGTGTGCAAAGGGAAGTTTGAGCAATTTATTATGAAAGAAGATGAGAGTGTATCCGATATGTTCAATCGGTTGAATGAGATAGTAAATGAACTCAAAGGACTTGGTTTTAATGTACCGGATGTGGATTTCACACACAAGTTCCTTAGATCACTTCCGGAGAAATATGAGACTATTGTGACAATGCTAGTAAGGAGTGATCTATCTACAACTTCTCCAACCGAAGTATTGGGAGAAATTCTCACTCAAGATATATTTAAGAAGTCACAAGCCGATGCTTTAAGTTTGGCAAAGAAGGTGAAAAATGAATCTATTGCTCTCAAAGCCAAGGCCTCAAAGGCAATTGAAAGAAGATAGCAATGATGAAGAAAATGAAAGTGAGAGTGATGGTGACATGGCTTTATTTGTAAGGAAATTCAATAAATTTATGAAGATGAAAAGAGGTCAACCTAGAAGAGGTCAAACATCTAGAAGAAATGCTTTCAATGATAGAAAATGTTTTGAGTGTGGGGAACCCGGTCACATTGCCATGAATTGCCCAAGCAAGAAGAAGAAGGGCAAAGATGAAAGTGACAAGAAGAAAAAGAAATACTATAACAAGAAGAAAGATGGCAAAGCCTACTTAGTTGAATGGGACTCGGATGATAGCTCGGATGATGATGATGATGACACCTCATCCAAGCTTAATGCCGGAATTGCCATCAAGGAAGCTCCCTCACTCTTCTCATCCCCCCATTGTCTCATGGCAAAGGGAGATGCTAAGGTAAAAATTATCACCGATTTAAATGATATAAAAGATGATGATGATATCGATGATGTTGATGATGATGGCTATTCATATGATGATCTTGTTAGAATGTTAGGTGAGGCCGATGACTACATGCACAAAGAAAAAGAAAAATTTAAGACCTTGAAGGAATTGTATAAAAACCTCCAAGTGTCTTTTGAGGAGCTCAAGACCTCTCACAATGACCTCAAAGAAAATTGTGAGAAGCTTGCGGATGCTCAAAAATCATCTATTGTGCATGAAGTTGAGGTGGTCACTAAGGATGTTGGAGTCACTTGTGACTTACTTGATAGTCTTACAAGTGAACCACTACCTACTAACTCTATTTGTGATAAATGCAAAATTTCTCTCAATGATAACATTGCTCTTGATGAATCAAAAATTATTGTTGAGAATGAAGTGTTAGTAGATAGAATAAATACTCTAACTCATGACCTAGAAAAGGCATATGGTGGTAAGACTAAATTGGATTTCATATTGGGAAGTCAACGATGCTCTCTTAACCGTGAAGGTCTTGGATATGTTCCCAAGAAAGGAAAGAATGCTTTTGTAAAGCAAAAGACATTGTTTGTGAAAGAATGTGACAAAGTGTGTCACAAGTGTCACAAAAAGGGACACGTTAAGAAAAATTGTCCCAAGTTCAAAAATGTATCCTCCACTTGTTTTGAGCATTGTTATGTTCTTTCTCATAATGCAAAAGGTGTTCATGCTAAATTTGTTGGTACTTCAATTGTTGGAAATAAAAAGAAAGCTATTTGGGTACCAAAGACCTTGGTCACTAACTTCCAAGGACCCAAGCAAGTTTGGGTACCTAAAAGAGATTGATTTCCTTTTGTAGGTAAACTACAAGGCGGGAGGGAATCATTGGGTGTTGGATAGTGGATGTACTCAACACATGACCGGGGATATGAAAATGTTTACCCAAATGAGTGAGGAAGATTGCTCAAATTATGATAGCATCACATTTGGAGATAATCGTAAAGGAAAGGTTAAAGGTTTGGGTAAAATTGCTATCTCAAATGATCATTCTATATCAAATGTGCTATTGGTTGAGTCTTTGAATTTTAATTTACTTTCCATAGCTCAATTATGTGATTTAGGATTTTGTTGCAATTTCACGGTTGAAGATGTTATTATCTCTAGTGTTGATGGTAGCAATCTTAAGTTTAAAGGTTTTAGACATGAAAATCTTTATCTTGTTGATTTCTCATCTAATGAGGCAAAGCTCACAACTTGCCTATTTTCAAAAGCTTCACTAGGTTGGTTATGGCATAGAAGACTTGGTCATGTTGGGATGAAGCAACTCAATCGGCTAACCAAGCATGACTTAGTTCGAGGCCTAAAAGATGTGAAGTTTGAAAAGAACAAATTGTGTAGCTCTTGTCAAGCCGGTAAGCAAGTGGCAAACACTCATCCAAATAAAAGTCAAATGTCCACTCATCGACCTTTGGAATTGCTTCACATGGATTTATTTGGGCCCACATCTTTTGTAAGTATTGGTGGTAATTCTTATTGTCTTGTGATTGTGGATGACTATTCAAGATTTACTTGGGTTTATTTTCTACGAGACAAATCCAATGTGTTTGAAACATTCAAGTCATTTGCTATATTGGCTCAAAATCAATTTGATTTTGACATCAAAAAGGTTAGAAGTGATAATGGGTCGGAATTAAAAAATGCAAGAATTGATCAATATTGTGATGACAAGGGTATCAAACATGAATTCTCTTCCAAATATACCCCGGAACAAAACGGTATTGTTGAAAGAAAGAATAGAACTCTTATTGATATGGCAAGGTCTATGTTAGCGGAATATAATATATCGGATTCTTATTGGACCGAGGCAATAAATACCGCTTGTCATTCATCAAATAGACTATATTGTCACAAGCTCTTGAAGAAAACTCCATATGAATTGCTCATTGGTAGAAAGCCAAATATCTCATATTTTAGGGTATTCGGTTGCAAATGTTATATTTTGAGAAAAGGGAGCCGGCTTTCTAAATTTGAGAAGAAATGTGATGAGGGTTTTCTTCTTGGATATTCATCAAATAGTAAGGCTTATAGAGTCTTCAACAAAACTCATGGTATTATTGAGGAAGCATATGATGTTGAATTCGATGAAACAAATGGGTCTCAAGATGAGAGTGATAATCTCGATGATGTTGGGGGAACTCAATTGATAAATGCAATAAAAACAATGGCCACTGGTGAAATAAAACCAAAGGAAGATGATGATGAAAATAGTGTGGTTGCCATTCCTTCATCCTCAACTATAAATGAGGAAGATCACCATAGCCAACAACTCAATGAAACCATGGATACTCATGATCAAGGTACTTCAAGACCTTCGGTTCCTCCTAATGCTTCAACAAGCAATTATCAAACGGTATCAAGAATTCATCATTCTATTGTGAAGGATCACCCGGTTGATCAAATTGTGGGTGATATTAGTAAGGGTGTTCAAACTCGCTCTCGCATAGCTTCGTTTTGTGAACATTTCTCTTTTGTATCTTGTATGGAACCTAACCGTGTAGATGAAGCTCTACTTGATGTTGATTGGGTGAATGCAATGCATGAAGAATTAAATAACTTCGCTCGAAATGAAGTTTGGGAGCTTGTTGAGAGACCAAAGAACCACAATGTTATTGGTACAAAATGGGTGTTTCACAACAAGCACAATGAAGATGGTGTGGTAGTAAGAAACAAGGCAAGATTAGTTGCACAAGGATATACTCAAATTGAAGGGTTGGATTTTGGGGAGACATTCGCTCCCGTAGCAAGATTAGAAGCAATCCGGATTCTACTTGCTTATGCTTGTGCACACAATATCAAGCTCTACCAAATGGATGTAAAGAGTGCTTTCCTAAATGGTAAGATTAGTGAACTAGTGTATGTTGAACAACCTCCCGGTTTTGAGGACCCCAAAAGACCTACCCATGTGTTCAAGCTTTCTAAAGCTCTCTATGGGCTTAAGCAAGCTCCACGCGCTTGGTATGAAAGGCTTAGGGATTTCTTGCTTTCCAAAGACTTCAAAATTGGGAAGGTTGACACTACTCTATTCACTAAAAGAATTGGCAAAGACTTATTTGTTTGTCAAATCTACGTTGATGATATTATTTTTGGATCTACTAATGAATTATTTTGTGAAGAGTTCGGAAAAATGATGTCAAAAGAATTTGAAATGTCTATGATAGGAGAATTGAGCTTCTTTCTTGGCCTTCAAATCAAACAATTGAAAGATGGAATTTTTATAAGTCAATCAAAATATTTGAAGGACATGCTCAAGAAGTTTGGTTTAGAAAATGCTAAGCCTATCAAGACTCCAATGGCAACAAATGGTCATCTAGACTTAGATGAAGGAGGTACTATGGTTGATCAAAAACTTTATCGTTCAATAATTGGTAGTTTGCTTTATATTACCGCATCTAGGCCCGATGTTATGTTTAGTGTATGCATGTGTGCTCGATTTCAAGCTTCTCCTAGAGAGATTCACTTGAAGGCCGCTAAAAGAATTCTAAGATATTTGAAGTATACTCCCAATATTGGTCTATGGTATCCCAAAGGTGCTCAATTTGAATTAATTGGATATTCGGATTCGGACTATGCGGGGTGCAAAGTTGATAGAAAAAGCACCTCCGATTGTTGTCAATTGCTTGGTAGATCTCTTGTTTCATGGTCTTCTAAGAAACAAAATTCGGTTGCTCTATCTACCGCCGAGGCGGAATATATATCGGCCGGAAATTGTTGTGCTCAACTATTATGGATGAAACAAACCTTATTGGATTATGGAATTATTTTCCAGAATGTGCCTCTCATGTGTGATAATGAGAGTGCGGTAAAATTGGCTACCAATCCGGTCCAACACTCAAGAACCAAGCATATTGATATACGGCATCACTTCCTACGGGATCATGTTGGCAAGGGAGATATCTCTATTTATTCCATTGGCACGGATGATCAATTAGCAGACATTTTTACAAAGCCTTTGGATGAAACAAGATTTTGTTCTCTAAGAAGTGAAATGAATGTGATCGATCTCTCAAATGTAGCTTGAAGTTGATCACACATGTGTCGTATTGCATCTCGGGTCTAAATATGCTCCTTATGCTATTTATTTGGTATTATTGGTGCTTTTTTTCCAAATTGCTCTAGATAGTTTAATTCAAAAATTTTGCATTGCTCAATTACATAATGTGTATATGCATGCATACTAACTCTTGGATTGGTCGAAATGTCCATATATAAGCACCAACTTGGATTCGCAATTCAAAATCAGAAAGTGGACAACAATTGGAAAAATGAGTATCAGGCCGCGGACCGTCCGCCCATGGACCGCGGACCGTCCGCAGCATCAGGAAATGGACAGTCCGATCAGCCTCGCAGACCGTCTGAAATCATCAGGGCGCGGACCGTCCGCCGCCCTAGCGCGGACCGTCCGCGACAGGGCAGTAAAAACGGACAGTGGCCGCAGACTTGACATTTGTGCTCATTCGCTCTTTCACTCTTGCTCTCCACTCGCCCAATACTCTCCTGTGTCGAGTGTGCGCGGACGGTGAAGTAAAGTTGCGCGCGGACAGTCCGACAGCTTGTGGCAACATTCCATCAACATGTCTTCATCACGGTATCTTCAAATCTTGTGGATTTCATCAAATTTCTTCAATTTTGAGATTATTTGGGTTTCCTCTCTGATCTAAAATTGAGCAGTGGGTTTCAAAATCTGATTGGTGGGATTGATAGTTCTCCTCAATGTGAATGCTATGCAAAATTTTGAACTTGTTTGGATGGGTATTCTCTGCAAAATCATCAAATTAAACTTTTGTGGCGGCTAGGGTTCTTTGGAGTCGCCCCTGGTCGGTCGCGGACCGTCCGCCTGGTGGACGCGGACCGTCCGGGCCTCTGGCGCGGACAGTCCGGCCCCCTAGCGCGGACCGTCCGGACCCTGGCAGAGCATTACAGTTCCATTCCTTTTATAGTGGTGATTGGTATCAATTATTTATCTATGGTTGTCTGTCACATTGTTGCAGTGGTTTTGGTGGTCTCCGCAAGAAACTTGCAGGTCGCTTTAAATCCAAGCGCCCTCGTGGAAATGATGATGACTATACACCAACCACTGATTCAGAGGCCCAATCCTCAGCTGGGGGCACTGAATCCATGGATGCTGAAGATTTTCCTCATGTTCATCCCGATTATCCCATTGATATCCAAGGATGGACTTATCCAAAGCGGAGATTTTCTATGGCTGAGTACTGCTCTAGACGGACTGTGAACCAGTATACTCTGCCATCTGATACAAATATCCAGTTTTTCCACACTCAACTGCGGTTTGATGTCTTTTGGGGCACCCTGGTGGATACCAATTTTCATAAGCATCAGGTGATTGATTGGGCCTTCTTGCTAAGTCAATCAGTCATGGAGGGTCTCATCCCTAAATTTGAAACATGTGGATTATATCAGTTTATGGGGCAACGCACCGATTTCAATGAAATGGCAGTTAAGCAATTCCTGGCTACCTCGGAGATTGATATTGCAGAAGAATCTATCACCTGGATGACTGGCTTCAAGCGCTATTCTGCTTCTTTTGCTGACTTTGCCGCTGCCAATAGTCTGGACTATGACACCATTTCTGCTGGGCTGGATCTTTATACTGAAGATAATTTTGAGGATTTTGTGCAGTTTTATGAGCCAGCCAGGCTCGGTATACCCAGGAGGTTTGGAGAGACAGCAGGACTCAGACATCATCCTGCTGTAATCAACAAGATTGCCAGAGTCACCATTCTTCCCAAGAGTGGCGATAAGAGTAAAATACGGGATAAGTTCTGGAACATCATCCAGCACATCATGAATGGTGAAGTAATGAATATTGTTCTTTTCATGATGAGACAACTTAATGATTTGAAAATGGATAAGAATCAAAATTTGGCATATGCTCCTTACATTATGGCTCTCATCAAATCCAAGACAAGATTTGAGGGCCCATGCGAGATTGTTCACACCCCTTTCAGGCCTTTTAAGAATGAGATAGGGTTTCTCACCAGGCCACTCACCCCCTTCCCAGATGATGAGGAAGACCCTGGCTATGAGGGTGGAGCAGCTCCTAATGTTGAGGGACAGCAGATGCCTCCTCCTCCACCTCCTCCTCAGCCTCAGCACTATTGGGAGCCTGCTCCAGGATACTTTGATCCTTATTTTCACAATATGCAGCAAGGGCTTGAGACTCATATTGATACTCGCTTTGAGGGCCTGATGACACATGTGGATCACCGCCTCGATGACATGCAGTCTCGCTTTGACAGTAACTGGGATGCGCTCAACTCTGAATTTTCTGAGTTTCGTGATCAAATTCACACTAATGTCACTGATCCCATCATGTCCAGGCTGAATAATATGCAACAGAGTTTTCAAGATAACATGGGTGCTCTCTCCAGTCAATTTGACAATCTTTCTACAAATGACAACATGCATGAAATAAGTCAGAGGCAGCAGCAGCTCCAGCAGGATTTTGGCCAGTTCTCCTCCCTGTTTGACACCTTCAGCACTCACTACTACAACATGCATCCTCCGCCGAGTGATCAGTGAGGCCTCTCCTTTGTGGCAATTGATGCCAAAGGGGGAGAGAAGTGATGAGAAGTTGTCTGGCGTCTCCTTCAGGGGGAGTTGGTGGTTCTATGTGGACATTAAGACCATGCATATGCATTTTACCTTTTTTATGCCGCTTGCATTAGTTTATGTCTTACGCATTTGGAACTGGTTTGAACTATTAACTCTATGTCGTATGTCCGTGGACTATTATCTGTAATATTCTGTGGGATGAACTATGTTTTAGTTCAAATTACTCTATGAGTGGTTAATCGAGGAGTGATTATAATTGCTGCGCTCACTCTACGGATCATCTCTTGTATGCCTCGATAACCATGATTGTAGGAAAGTCTCCATCAAGCTCCAATATATTATGTGTGTTATATCTTCAACTTCAAATAATCCTGCACACACTTAGGGGGAGCCTTTCTTACATACTGAGTTTTTTATTGGGATTTATCTATCTCTCGGACAGAACTTCATATCAAGATAAGTCCTATGAAACTCATCTCCAAGATCTATCTTATACCTTAGGTATGAGAGAGATTTGGAGAAACTAAACTTCTCTTTAATATACAATGTGGTGTTGTCATCAATTACCAAAAAGGGGGAGATTGTGAATCATCTAGGCCCCTTTGGTAATGTTTTGGTAATTAATGACAACTGCTTGTGGACTAACGATTCTTGGAGAAATAAGAATGCAGGGTTGGACCACATAGAACAGGAAATGTTGAAGAATCATCCGCATTGGTTGTGGATCAGATGAAGGGAAAGGTATAATATAGGTTTCACTTTTGCCGGTCTTGAGGAGTTTAGAGAAGATACCTGACCGGATTAGTAGGCTAGATAGTCGTACTATTAAGAGGGGCCAATGACTCAGATCTGTGTAAAACTTAGTGCCTCATAGAGCATCAAGGAGTTGCATTTGCATGAGGACTAACATCGCTTCACATTTCGCGAGTCAAAAGTTCTTTCAAAAGCATGTTTGAAAAATTGCGAAGTCATGGACGTGCGGACTGTCCGGGCCTTAGGGGCGGACCGTCCGCGATCCACCAGAGGGGTCCGAAGTCTGACGTTTGTATTGACACTGTGTTCTATTGCACTGCGGACCGTCCGGGCCTTAGGGCCGGACCGTCCGCAGTCATGACCAGAGGAGGGTGACTTCGGGCCAGTCCCTGAATTATAGGCGGACGGTCCGCCTGTGAGGGGCGGACGGTCCGCAAGTGTCAAACTCGTTTTTGGACAGGGACTGTGTGTTTTTATAGACTTGTACTACGGACTGTCCGGGGGACCAGTCCGGACAGTACTGTCTCAGGTCGCGGACCGTCCGGGATTTATAGCCGGACGGTCCGCGTGTGTTAACTTCTTTTGATCCGAGGCTCGGGTGTTTCATTCTGCCAGGTCGCGGACGGTCCGGCCTTGAGGGGCGGACTGTCCGGGCCCACCTTTTGAGTCAACACTGACATGTTTCAAACGGTCTTTATAGCCGTTATATGTACGGCGGACCGTCCGGCCCTAGGGCGCGGACGGTCCGCGTGTGCGCAGAACTGCCCCCTTTTGCACATAACGGTTGGTTTTTGATGGGGGACTATAAATAGAAGGGTAGCTCGTGTGAGAGACCTCTCTTGGCCATTCCTTGCACACATTGAGCTCATTTGTGATCCTCCAACTCACTCTCTCACACTCTTTGCTTGAGATTGCATTCTAGTGAGAGATTGAGGGTTCCTAGTGCATTTGCATCATTTGGTGATTCTTGAGGCACTAGGTGGTACACCGAGCAAGCGTCGTTGGCTTGTTACTCTTGGAGGTTGCCGCCTCCTAGACGGCTCGGGTGATTCTCTCCGTCGAGCTCTCCAAGAAGATTGTGGAGAAGCCGCGGTGTGGATTGTGAGGGGTTCGCGCCTACCTCGCCGGAGCGGCAAAGGTGACATTAGTGGAATCGAGGTATTGAGTGATTTCTTGTCCACTTGGCTCAAAGATCAAGTCGTGTCTTGATAGAGGAGCAAGTGAGAGCTTGAAGTCCACCTCAACGTGGATTAGGGGTGATCGGCAAATCACCGATACCACGGGATAAATTTCGGTGTCTATTCCTTCTAGCATTACTTATTGCCTTGCAATTGATTAGTGATTTGCTTATTGTTCTTCAAGTATTCAATCTCCATAGTTGTTTTTCATACATTGTTTACTTATTGACACTAGACAATTTATTTCTCTTGTTGCATTGATTAAATTTATTTAGTATTGTTGATTTTAGTCAAAACCGTCTATTCACCCCCCCCCCTCTAGCCGGTGTCCTAGATCCTACACCTGCCCACTCCTGCTCGATGTTTTGCCGGAACTGCACAAGTTGTCCTGCTTCCTCGTGGAGCTTGGCCTGCATCTCGCGGATTTGCTCGAGCTGTGTGTCCTGACCCCCCGCAAGGACTGGGACCACAGCTAGCTCCCGCAGGATGTCAACGCGAGGCGCAGGCCCAGGGGGACCATCATCCTCCGGCATACCAAGGTGGTTGCCTTCGTCGAGACCCCCTAGATTGACGTGGAAACATTCGCGACTTGGGCCACAACCTTCGTTGTCAAGGCTGTGGCCATCATCGGAGCAATCGGAGAGGCAGTAGTCACATGCGGTCATGAAGTCTCGCATGGCACTAGGATTACCGAGCCCGGAGAAATCCCAACCAGAGTCGGGCTCGTCGTCTTCCTCGGAACCCGGGGACCCATAGGTCGAGACGGCCGTTAGTCGGTCCCAGGTTGACCACATATGGTACCCCGGAAGGTTAGGATATGCCTTTATGAAAGCGCTCACCGAAGCGGGATTGCTTGGTGGATCGAAGCTGAATCTAAATGGCACAGGGTGGGAAATGGACGGTACCTCTCGATCGATGGACGACGACGAGGTCGCGTCGGGGACGGACTGCACCGTTATCTCAGGTACGAGGCTAACGCCAAGCAAGTCCTCCGCGAGTGTGCTGGCGTCATCTGTCCGCTTGGGGTTGACGTGTTGCGGGGAAACGACGCTCGTCGTCGTCTCAGGCGTGAGGGCAACGCCCGACATATCCCCCGCTGGGGTGCCAGCGTCGTCGACTCGCTCGACAGCAGACGAGATGTCGCCTCCTGCCTGGCCACGGTTGCCCCTCCTCCTCCTCCTGCGCCGAGGAAGGCGGCGGGACAAACCCGGATGCTGCTCTTCCGCCACGGGGGGAAGACGTCGTCGAGTTCGCCGCCGCCGGGCGAGCTGATGGCCATCGTTGTCGCTGTCGCGCTGTGGGGGAAGGAGTACCATGTCGTAGCTGCCGTCGAGGGACATGAACTCGAGACTCCCGAAACGGAGCAGCGTCCCGGGCTGAAGAGGTTGCTAGAGACTACCCATCTGGAACTCAACGGGAAGTTGTTCGTCAACACGCAGCAGGCCCCTACCTGGCGCGCCAACTATCGGCGTTTCAACCCCGGGGGTCCCTGGACCGACGAGTAAAATTGTCGCTGCGTGCCCCAGCCCAGATGGGTTGGCGCGAGATGGAACACAAAGAGGGGAAAACCGCGGCTCGTGTTATCCTGCGCCAGAGGAGGATGCGCTTGCAGTAGGGGTTACAAGCGTTCGCGAGGGAGAGTGTGAGCCGGTTCGTCAGCCCGTCCTCCCGCGCGACCCCCCCCCCCCGCATGAAGGCCCTGGACCTCCCTTTTATAGATGCAAGGAGAGGATCCAGGTGTACAATGGGGGTGTTGCTATATGCTAACGTGTCCGGCAGAGAGGTGCCAGAGCCCTGTGTACATGCCAACGTGGCTGTCGGAGAGGTGCTAGAGCCCTGTGCACGCGGTGTCGTGGCCGTCGGAGGAGCGCTGGAGCCCTATAGAAGCACAGCTGTCGGGGCCGCTGGGACCTTGCTGACGTCTCCTTGCTTCCGTAGGGGGCTGAGAACCACCGTCGTCATGGACGCACGCGAGGAGCCATCATTACTTGTTACCAGGGCGAGCCTGGATGGGATGTCGGTCTTGTTCCCCCGTAGCCTGAGCTAGCTAGGGGTAGAGTAATGATGTATCCCCTGCGGCGTGGTCGGTCTGAGCCCAAGGTCGGGCGAGGCGGAGACTCCTCCTGAGGCCGAGGCCGGGGTCGGGCGAGGCGGAGACCACCTTCAGAGGTCGAGGTTGAGGCCGAGCCCTGGGGTCGTGCGAGGCGGAGACCACCTTCCGAGGCCGAGGCGGGGGCCGAGCCCTGGGTTCGGGCGAGGCGGAGACCACCTCCTGAGGCCGAGGCCCTAGGTCGGGCGAGGCGGAGCTTCTTGTTGCGCCTGAGGCTGAACTCAGCTGCTGTCAGCCTCACCCTGGCGGGTGGCAGAGCAGTCGGAGAGGGGCGAGCGACGCTGTTTTCCTGTCAGGTCAGTCAGTGGGAGGGCGAAGTGACTACGGTCACTTCGACCTTGCCGACTGAGGCACGCGTGTCAGGATAAGATGCCAGGCGTTCCTTGCATTGAATGCGCCTGCGATACGGCCGGTTGGTGAGGCGATTTGGCCAAGGTTGCTTCACTACAAAGCCTGCCCGAGCTGGGCTTCGGGCGAGTCGAGGGTGCGCCTGTTGCTTGAGGAGGCCCTCGGGCGAGGCGTGAATTCGCCTGGGACTATTGTTCTCGCCCGAGGCTGGGCTCGGGCGAGGCGAGATTGCGTCCCTTGAGTAGACGAAGCCTTGACCTGAATTGCGCCCATCAGTTTCTGCAGCTTGTGCTGATGGTGATTACCAGCCGAGTTCAGGAGTGTTGGGGTACCCCTAATTATGGTACACGACAGTGCTGACAATTGGAACTTTCTGCGTGCCAAACCAAGTTCAAAACGTTTAATCTAAGAGCAATCAACCAGTAAAACCAGTTGAACTAGTTTTTAAGACCGGTTCACCCGCCTATTTTGCAGTCTGCCAATTTGACTGGCGGACAGAGGTCAGAATAGCTAGTCATACCCTGACACCGGTTGAACCGCCCTAAGGGTCGGTTCAACCGGTTTTGACCAGAGAGGCCGAGGAGAAAACCCCGGTTGAACTGCCCGGGGGCCGGTTCAACCAGTTTTGAGTAGAGAGCTCCTCTGCTCAAAATAGGTTGAACTACCCCTAAGGGTAGGTTCATCTGCTTTTGAGCAGGGAGGTTCTCTAATCCCCAAAACCTCACTCCAGTTGAACTCATAGAGTGTCCAAAGACTTTGGTTTTCGAAATAGCTTTTGAAATTGAGATACTTGAGCTTTGCAAACACATTTACCTTGGCAGATTCCTCTTAATTGTACGGTGAATCATATGACTCAAAAATATAAAATTTTACGCGATCAATGCATGAATTCACATGAAGAGTGACAAATGATGTATATAAGTTGTCCTCAACGCATTCCTTTTTTGCTTACAATTAGAGTTGATGCTCCTATATTTACAACAACTGAACATGTACTAGGAGCAAACTTGTTAGAAACTTTATTTGTTTTGTCATTTAATCACCAAAACCCTCAATTGGGATTGATTGCACTTACAAAGACAGATAGCCCATGGTACATAGTTCAACCCTTTGTAAAGAAATCTTTTTCTCACGCAATCAGCCCTCATGCAAGAGTCTCAACTATATGTGTTATGATGCATAAGTGATCCATTGAGTAAAATGCATTAACCCCTCTTGATAGTATGGCTATCTATCCTAAACCCGACCAAAGCTCTTTTCTACACAACCTTTGACGAGTGAAATGAAATACCCTATAAGTCATACCTTTGTCTTATGCACTCCATTCATGTCTTGTTAATGGTGACGCTACACAAGCATTCAATCTCTGTGGGTGATAATGATCCACTTCATATTATCATGTAACATTATTGGTTCTTCAATCACAATTTCACTTTCTATTCATTATTGTTTTGATTCATTAGCGCCTAGTTTTTGCTCAAGCTTCTCCACAACATGTGGTTTGTCATTTCCAGAGACTATGACTTGCACTTCACACTTGCAACCGATCTATCGTAGCAAAGTCATGTATTTTGGTATTCTCCTCCTAGCCACATATCATCATGTCATGTCTCATATATAATATGATCCTTCATTGCACTAGTTGACCTTTTCAACATAACCAAGCCATTTCCACCTCCATGGCTACATGTGGACTAAAACCATAAACACATTTTAGTCCATGTAACTTGTCCATCAATTACCAAAACCAAAAGGACTCTTCATTCCATCACTATGTGTACATGATTAAAATGTGTCAAACCACTCAATGACAAAGCGATCTTTGATCATTGTATTGGGTTGGTTACTCTTTAGCACTTCTGAGGATGTATAAGACCCTAGTATCGATTTTGTATACTCGAGTGCTTGGTTTTTAGGCTTGGAGACAGTAGGACATATGTTCTCAGCAGATGCATTCGATTTTTTTCAAAAAAAAGATTTATTAAAGCCATAAGATTGTAGAAAGGGCCATCAAGCTCTTTATGCTAAACAACATGAGTCTTGAGGGCTACATCCAACTAGTGCACTTTGCAATAAAGTGCACACCATTTAAAGGGAAGATTAAAAGGCACTGCACGACTTATCTCAAGAAGAGTACTTGAATACTACTTGATTCTACTCTGCGATGATCTAGAGATTCAAGAAGACTTCAAAATTCAACCATGAAAAGCTCGTGGGATTGATAGACTAAGATCCTAATGCTTTCTCATGTGCCCGACTAAAAACAATGAGATGGGTCTTCCCGCATATTGCTAAAAAGACACAAAACAAGGTATTGTGGCTTCACGACAAGCAATCTAATCTAGATAGGTATAGAAAGGACAATTTTTGTAATTGGATTAGAACTATTCTATCGTACCTGACTAGGACTAGAATCGTGCACATGTTATTTGAACTATATAAAGAAAGGCAATGGTCTATTTAATGGTCTGAATCGGTCCAAATTATTGTCTCATGTTTACCATTAATTTATCATTGACACCTACTAAATCTTACTTCATATAACCTAACAAATCTTACTTTTTAGTGCATGTTTGTTTCCCCTTTCTAAAGTTTAGCAGTGCACTTTTTGCTAAAGTTTGGCTACTAAAGAAACAAACAGGGTGACAAAGTATTGTGCTAAAGTTTAGCACCCATTAGCACATTAGCTCCTCCAAAAATGCTAAAATGAGCTAAAAATGGTCCTCCAACCCCTTTCTCTCTGCCCCACTCACACCCGTCACTTTTTCTCTCCCCTCCCCATGCTCGACCAATAGTAATGTGGCTGCAATTAATGTGCTAAAGTTTAGCACTTGTATCAAACAACCTCCAAGTGCTAAAGTTTAGCAAAAGCTAAGTATATACTAAACTTTAGCACTATGGAAACAAACAAGTCCTTAATAGATGGTCCATTGCTACATGCAGTTTCAAATTCAAACGTTCTAGATCCTAAAATAATACTCCTTGTATATCAAAGTATTTGTCTTTTTCAAATATATAAAAAATATTTCTCTCTCTGTTCTTTTTTATTTGTCACAGTTTAGTTCAAAAATGAAATAGTGAACAACAAATATTCGAGAACGGAGGTAGTAGTATTTATAGTACATACTAAATTAGATATATTTTTAAATTTATTTTTATTACAATTTATTTAGAGATGTAAATTTTGCTAATAGTTTTTATAAATACAACTAATTCTGATAACTGATGGATATAACCAATTGTTTTGGAATAAAACGGAGAGAGTAATGATTATTAACACAAAATAGAAAAAAAAACACCGTTACTGAGCTTGCCTGGTACCGTGGTACGTACACTACACTGACAAACTGATAGCCGTTACTCCAGCTCCAGTAACCCAGTCCATCGGATTCAAATTTTTCGCAGAACTCCGATATCGCCGCGCCCAGACGCCAACGCAGAGTGCGCCACTCCCAGCTCCGCCCACCTACCAATCACGCCGCTCCACCCACCGGCACCATCCCGAGATATGGCCAGGATCCAGGACGGTGGCCTCGACAACGACACGCTGCAGCATCTGCGGAGCCGCGCCACGCAGCTGCTGCTCAAGGAGGACTGGAGGGAGTACGTCGCCGTCTGTTCCCACATCATCGACGCCGCCGCCTCCGTCGACGACCGCCGCGTACTCTGCTCCGCGCTAGCGCACCGCGCCGACGCCCGCGCGCGGCTCGGGGATGCCTCCGCTGGGCTCGCCGACTGCGACGCGGCGATTGCGGTCGAGCCGGCCCACCCCGGGGCGCTGCTCTCCAAGGGCGCGCTCCTGCGGGGCCTCGGCCGGTACGCCGCCGCGGCTGACTGCTTCCGAGCGGCAGCGCTCGCCTCCGGAGGCGGTGGCGCCGCCGTAGCCGAGGCGCGGCAGCTCGCTGAGCAGTGCAGGCGGCTGGAGGCGCAGGCGAGGAGCGGGGCGGTGGACCTGTCCGAGTGGGTGCTCGCGGGGTTCTCCGGGAAGTTCCCGGATCTAGCGGAGTACGTCGGGTGCGTGGAGGTGCGCCGGTCCCCGCATGGCGGCCGAGGGGTTTTCGCGGTGAAGAATGTCGAGGCGGGGACTACTTTGATAATCGCCAAGGCGGTGGCGATCGGGAGAGGAGTGATTCCTGATGCCTCCGGCAGCGACGAGAAGATGTTCGTATGGAAGGATTTTGTCGGGAAGGTGCTCGAAGCTGCTGAGAAATGTCCGAAGACGGCGGCTTTGATCTATACTCTGTCCACCGGCCAGGAGAGGCAGGACGAGCTTGCCGTCCCTGACATGGCAATGTTCAGGAAAGAAACAGAGGATGACAGTCTCAGTGATGGTACTACCGCGGGGAAGACGACGAGGACACAGGAGGCTGTTCAAATGGACAGGATCTTGAAGGTGCTCGATGTGACCTGCTTGACTGAGGACGCGCCAGCCGCCGATGTGCTTGGTAACAATGGCGTCGTCAATTGCGGCGTGGGGCTCTGGGTCTTGCCGTCGTTCATCAACCATTCCTGCCACCCTAATGCTCGGCGCACTCACATCGGGGACCATGCCATCGTCCACGCGTCCAGGGACATCAAAGCCGGGGAGGAGATCACATTTCCATACTTTGATGTGCTTGTGCCGGTGAGCAAGCGCAGGGAGGCATCGAGAGCTTGGGGGTTCGAATGCAAGTGTGATCGGTGCAGGTTTGAAGCCGAGGACTCCATTCTTGGGCACGAAATCCTTAAGTTAGAGAACTATTTGCTCAGTGGAGGAGACATAGGAGCAGTGGTGATGCAGCTGGAGGAGAAGATGAGGAAGTCCATGGTGAAGGAGAGGCAAAAGGCGTTCTTGCGTGCGTCATTCTGGAGTGCATACTCCGCATTGTATGATTCTGATAAGCTGATGAAGAAATGGGGAAGACGAATTCCAAGCGAGGCCCTTGTAGCAGAGAGTGTTGCTGATGCGGTCGGCGGAAATGAGTGCGTGCTGAGAGCAACGCTGAGGGGTTCCAGGGATGGCAATGGCTGTGGCAATCGGCTAGAGGTGGAGGACAAGGTGGTGAGGATTGGGAGGGCAACCTATGGCAAGTTGGTGAAGAGGCACGCAATGAGAGATCTCTTCAGACTTACACTGGATGCCGCCAACAAATTCAACCTTTAGATTTTGATACTGTCACTCCTACTTTATTCCTTGGTTGGGCAACTTCCAATAGGCTCATGTTAATCAATGATTAGTAATTATTCAGCAAATATTCTTGTTTGTTTGACATTTATAAGAAGTGGGGTGAGACGGATTAAATATCATCCATGAGAGCTTTATCTTCATGCTCTCTTGATTTTGGTTTCAGATCATTCTTTCAGTGTTCACAATAATTTTCTCAGTTTGGTCCATGTAATTTTTGAAGTGAGGTTCCTTAAATTTCATTATGCTTCCTTTCTTTTCTAGACTAGCAATTGCATGACTTTTCACTTTGGCTTCACAAATTGACTCACAAGAAAACAAATTCACTTTTGGGTTCACAAATTCCTCTTCAGGATGTACTTTTCACTTGAACTTCATGTATAGGAACAAGGAATGGCTCAGTTTTTAAGGAACAATGTACAGATTTCATTTCAGAACTCTTTCTGGTTGGTTGAGTTTCAGACTTTTTGTACCAAGCTGATGGATCACAATACTTGTTTCCAAAGTCTAATAACAGAAACTGGCAACTCCTAATTGATAATATAAAAGAATAAAATACAGTATCAGATGTCTCATTTTCTTGGTTGGCAGATCACAAAAAGGAACACAAAGGCTAAGCCTCCTACTTGTTCGGGAGTTAGGTCAGGGACACCATATGAATGAAAGAAATCTTAATTTGGGGTCACACCAAGATTGTCTCTCTCGAGGTTGGGGGATCCCTAAGGTTGGTAGTAGCAATACCCAATATATCACCTAACAAACCCAATCCATGCTACATACATACATAGCATCCATCACTTGTAGACTGGACCCTTCATCAAGAGCACCATGGAGGAAGCTCACCTCACGCCGGCGACGCCATCGCCATTCTTCCCACTAGCAGGGCCTCACAAGTACATCGCGCTCCTTCTGGTTGTCCTCTCATGGATCCTGGTCCAGAGGTGGAGCCTGAGGAAGCAGAAAGGCCCGAGATCATGGCCAGTCATCGGCGCAACGGTGGAGCAGCTGAGGAACTACCACCGGATGCACGACTGGCTTGTCGGGTACCTGTCACGGCACAGGACAGTGACCGTCGACATGCCGTTCACTTCCTACACCTACATCGCTGACCCGGTGAATGTCGAGCATGTCCTCAAGACTAACTTCACCAATTACCCCAAGGTAAATGACCTGAACTCACTGATGTTCAGTCTTCGGAAATCAGAGCTGAAAGCTGAATCGAATGTGCCTGAACACCGTGTAGGGAATCGTGTACAGATCCTACATGGACGTGCTCCTCGGTGACGGCATCTTCAACGCCGACGGCGAGCTGTGGAGGAAGCAGAGGAAGACGGCGAGTTTCGAGTTCGCCTCCAAGAACCTGAGGGATTTCAGCGCCATTGTGTTCAGAGAGTACTCCCTGAAGCTGTCGGGTATACTGAGCCAGGCATCCAAGGCAGGCAAAGTTGTGGACATGCAGGTGAGATATCACTGGTCCCTTGCCATTGCCAACATGAGCATTTCAACCTGAGACACGAGAGCTACCTTGCCGATTCAGGAACTTTACATGAGGATGACGCTGGACTCCATCTGCAAGGTTGGGTTCGGGGTCGAGATCGGCACGCTGTCGCCAGATCTCCCCGAGAACAGCTTCGCGCAGGCGTTCGATGCCGCCAACATCATCATCACGCTGCGGTTCATCGACCCGCTGTGGCGCATCAAGAGGTTCTTCCACGTCGGGTCAGAGGCCCTCCTAGCGCAGAGCATCAAGCTCGTGGACGAGTTCACCTACAGCGTGATCCGCCGGAGGAAGGCCGAGATCGTCGAGGTCCGGGCCAGCGGCAAACAGGAGAAGGTACGTGCACATGACTGTTTCGATTCTTCAGTTCATCGTCTTGGCCGGGATGGACCTGATCCTGATTGATTATATATCCATGTGACTTGTGAGGGCAAATTAAAATGGGCAGATGAAGCACGACATCCTGTCACGGTTCATCGAGCTGGGCGAGGCCGGCGACGACGGCGGCGGCTTCGGGGACGATAAGAGCCTCCGGGACGTGGTGCTCAACTTCGTGATCGCCGGGCGGGACACGACGGCGACGACGCTGTCGTGGTTCACGCACATGGCCATGTCCCACCCGGACGTGGCCGAGAAGCTGCGCCGCGAGCTGTGCGCGTTCGAGGCGGAGCGCGCGCGCGAGGAGGGCGTCACGCTCGTGCTCTGCGGCGGCGCTGACGCCGACGACAAGGCGTTCGCCGCCCGCGTGGCGCAGTTCGCGGGCCTCCTCACCTACGACAGCCTCGGCAAGCTGGTCTACCTCCACGCCTGCGTCACCGAGACGCTCCGCCTGTACCCCGCCGTCCCTCAGGTGAGCGCGCCCGTCACGTCACGACCTCCGGTCCGCGATGCAACGCATATGTGGCTGTCCGCAGAGCACAGCATGCAGTGAGTGGACCTGAATGCAATGCACATGCACTTGCGCGCGCGCAGGACCCCAAGGGGATCCTGGAGGACGACGTGCTGCCGGACGGGACGAAGGTGAGGGCCGGCGGGATGGTGACGTACGTGCCCTACTCGATGGGGCGGATGGAGTACAACTGGGGCCCCGACGCGGCGAGCTTCCGGCCGGAGCGGTGGATCAACGAGGATGGCGCGTTCCGCAACGCGTCGCCGTTCAAGTTCACGGCGTTCCAGGCGGGGCCGAGGATCTGCCTGGGCAAGGACTCGGCGTACCTGCAGATGAAGATGGCGCTGGCCATCCTCTTCCGCTTCTACAGCTTCCGGCTGCTGGAGGGGCACCCGGTGCAGTACCGCATGATGACCATCCTCTCCATGGCGCACGGCCTCAAGGTCCGCGTCTCTAGGGCCGTCTGATGTCATGGCGATTTGGATATGGATATCGTCCCGCTTAATCCACGACAAATAACGCTCGTGTTACAAATTTGCATGCATGCATGTAAGGGAAAGCGATGGGTTTCATTGGTGGCTTGGCTTAAGCCTTAAAAACTCCGTCGGGTCTTGCGAACCACCACATCACTAGTGTTTTGTACTCTACTCCTCAGTGGAAGTGTAGTGACAGCATACAAGTTCATCATATATATTATCCTCTTTCTTCGCCGGATGCTTCCCGGGACCTTTTGGAGACCATTACTGACAGGCGTGTGAAAAAAAGGCTTCTTCTGCGGCGAAGTTTTGGGTTCAGAGTCTTGGCGTCTTTGCAGCAGAAAAAAGGTTTGGAAGGATCTGAACCCTGAACCGAAAATGGCTTCGGAAATATGCTCGCATCGGGGCGGGGCCGTCACTCGGGATGACGACAAGCCCACAAGCAGTGAGAGCGAAGCGATCTTTGGAGTTTGGAGACACTCTCGGACCCCTCGGCGCTCCGCGAGCTCATCTTCGCCTCCTCTGTCGTGTCCGTGGCGGCACCGCGCCCGCCCGCCTCGTGTTCGACCAAATCCCGCGCCCCGACCGGTTCGTGTACAACACCCTCATCCGCGGCGCCGCGCGCAGTGACACGCCCCGGGACGCCGTATACATCTATAAATCATGGTATTGTACTTTATTTTCAAACGGCCTTAACACAACCATATTTTTATGGTAAACACGTTCAAAATTGACACAAATTTAAAACAGGCACAAACCGTAGCTAAACATAAGAGAATGAGAGACAACCCAAAGGTTAGAGATGAAATAAGCTGAGTAAACGACGAATTCCTACCGGAAAACTCGCTTTCTCGCCGGATTGGAAGCTGGGGCGAAACACGGAGAGGGGGGGGGGGGGGGGGGGGGCATGTGGTTTTTTTTAACCGACGTAAATGCGGTTGAATGCCAATGTGAGATATATCAGGATCTATCTATCTATACTATAAAAGAACCAGTTTTATTTTATCCAACGGTACCATTAGATTTACAATCCTACGATCACCAATTGCTACAGAAACGCCAGAAATCTTGCATGCCCCACCGTCATGCCCTTTCCGCCAAACAGAGCAGATACAAAATTCGCATGCTCCACCGCCAAACAGAGCAGATACAAAATTTGCATGCCCCACTGTCATTCTGTAAGAAGATTTTCTTCAGCTATAAAAACCTCAGCGGAAGGACAGGGCTGGCAAAGTAGTGATAAACCTTTTCACTGAGCCAAAGATCTTAGGTTCGACGCAGTTTCTCTGAAAAAAAAATTGCAGGAATAAGGCTTCTCGGTTATTCTTTCCCCATACTCCATTCATAGCCGCCGGCATCGGGTTTGTCCTTTTTATAAATGCCTTGGCATGGGCCATCCCCATTTCACCATCACAACAATTCCAGATCTTGTAGAGCCTGTCCAGTTAGTTTGAGGCATGTTCTGCTTTTCCAATGTGCCCTTTTCTGTAGCATTGTCCATTAAGGCGCTGCCTTGTTAAATGTTCCTTTCTGTTTTAGTTCAATGATGTCGATGGCTTCAGTTTTGACAAACCATTGGGTTGTTGGCGGTTCATCCCATCGTGAGTACACGAGCAACAGATCTGAATCATCTGATGATTGCTTCAAGGTGATTACTAACTTGGAATCACAATGTGATCAAGGGAAAGCAGCTCTTGCCCAGAGAAAAGGTTGCTTCAACTGGCTGGCAGATCGCCCGAGCTGCAGCAAAAGATCCCAATAAGGTAATTTCCTTATCGCTAATGAACTAATTGTTATATACACGATCCTATGCCCTTATATTACCTTTAAAAATAGGGAAAAAAATGTTAACTTCAATGCTTGGAGTTGGAGATAATTGAATCACGAAAACAGAAATGTGCCAATAAAGGCTATCCTACTAGAATAATGCAGTCCAATTCAATCTATCAGGTAATGCAATTCCAAATAGAGGATAAATGATCTAAAGTTTGAGAAAATCATGTCGCCTCTTTATTTTGGCATTATGTGCTACTGGCCAGTTCATCCAGCAGTCTGATTGGCCGGGTACCATTACAACAACACTATTCTTTGCTCCTTGACACAGCATTCACAAAATAATCATTGTCCATTCAGGGAGAGACAAAAATGTAAATCACAATGAAAAGTAAATTCTACAAAAATGTTGGATTAATAATGATAGAACCCAAACATTCATTACAACACATTCTGAAGCATGACAAAGATGGCAGTGATACTTATGGGGTGTTTGGTTTCTAGTGACTAATTTTTAGTCCCTCCATTTTATTTCATTTTAGTCCCTAAAGTGTTGGATTAATAATTTTTAGTTTCCATATTTGATAATTTAGTAACTAAAATATAATAAAATGGAGGAACTAAAATTTAGTCCTAGAAACCAAATACCTCCTTAACCATGGTATTAGGCCATTCACCTCTGTATGACAATGAAGTGGTGGGAGATGGACATGAAGGACAACATGATAAATATCAAATCAAAGGAAGATTTTGATGAACAGCTTCTATTGGCCAGAGATAAATTCACAGTTGTGCACTTCTTTTCTCCCAGCTGTGGAGCTTGCAAGGCCCTACACTCTAAGGTAAAAGAAGACGACAGATGTAGATTCAACAATTTTACAGGTATTAGAAGAAACAAATGTGTCCTATAGAAAATATTGATATGATACTTTTTTGTCAAATTTACAAAAATGTGCATCAGTTTGCTGAGATGCATCCAGGACTGCAATTTCTTATGGTCAACTATAATGAACAGACATATCTGTAAGAGGCTCAATTTCTGCGTGTTGCCATTGTTCCACTTTTACAGAGGTGCTGAAGGTCGTATCACCAGTTTCAACGGTCATCCCGCGTTATTGTTTTACAAATAACCCCTCACAGCTATTTTAAATTGACCCGATGCACGGCTATAGATGGCCAAATGGTGGCCCGGCACGGGCCAGACGCCCGCGGGCCAATGTTAAAAAATGGTGCAGGAGTTGGGTTCAAACCCATGCCCTAATGAAAGAAGGGTGGGAGACACTGGTTAAAGCTGTTTAACCAATAGAACATCATGCTTAGATGTTTTTAATATTGAATATAAATTGTATATATGTATATACGTTTTTTGTAAAATAAAAAAATATAATCGTGGCGGATCAGGCCAGCACTACGGGTCGAGACTACAGCCCAAACATGGCATGACGTTATTGACTCTTGTAAGCATTAGGTCGTTTTTGAGACCACATTGGCGCAATAGACTCTATGGTGTTTGAGGTTGCTGAATTGGATGGAGCAACAATGATTTGTCACACTAACAGTAAAATGAAAGGTTATTTGTTGTTTTTAAACGTTAGTAATTGCTACGAAGTAGCATAATTTATATGAAGAGCATCCAGTTTTTATTGATGCCTGACTTTAGTAATCACTCTATATTTTGATCTATCTTTTTTATAAGTTTGAGTTCATGTGACTTATTTTAGAAACTTGAACTCACAAACTTTCTCTTATTTGGTCTCTGTATGGTGGAATTATGTCATTTTATAATCTATGTTCGTTCAGTCAGTCGTTGTGAACTCTCTTCTAATCGGTCACTGCATTGGTCATGTTGTACCAAGACATATTGGATGAAGTAAATAATAACATCAATTAGTCAAATCAAAAAAATATTATACGAAGAGCGGAGACAATCAATAAAGAATCTTGAATTTTTTTGGTGGATAGTTTACATGGGTATTGTTGTAAGCCGTCGCAACGCACGGGCAACCGACTAGTTCAACTGTAAGTATTGGATGGTCTAACACCATGTGTATATATTTGGTGGATAGTTTACATGGGTATTGTTGTAAGCCGTCGCAACGCACGGGCAACCGACTAGTTCAACTGTAAGTATTGGATGGTCTAACACCATCTGTAATACACACAGTTAAGCTATTTTAAACTAAGAAGTCCATACTATTTCAGATTCATAAGTTCAAAGATGATCTAAAAAGGCATGGGGTTCAGACTGAGAGTCAAGCAGCAGAAAAGGGATTGGGGAAATCTTAAGAGCTTTGACCCACCTACTGAAATACTGATATCTCAAATGTAAGTGATGCTTCACTGAACATGGACAGAGATGATGGCCCGATTGAACCCAGCAATGACTAAATCAGTAATGCTGCAGACTACCCAGTTCAATAGTTTTCATGTATGTGCATGGAAACTAAGTATTCAAAAGATTATGGTCCATGTGCGCTTATAATGGCTCTGTGCTTAACAATTTGAGGGCCACTAAACATAAAATGGATATGAATTTCTATAACACTAGGTGTATGTCCGTGCTTTGCTACGGAGTCAACATGTATTGATAACATACATTGAGATACAGAAGCACTATTTATCGTTCTATGCTCTCGTTATTAAAATGTTAGTGTATAATGATTACATAGAGATGAACATATAATTTATCATACACCTCAATATCTCACATTATTTAACGAGAAAAGATAAATCATAACCGTACACATTAAAATCTGGGTTCTAGTTGCATATCAATTGTATGAATCATATGATGATGCTCAACACTCATCACAAGAAAGTAAATTGACGCGACGGTCAGCTTCTCATACTGCTTCATATTGTTGTAGTCCTCCGGGTCCGAGGAGATGAGCGAATCGAGGCCTTCCCCAAGGAACTGAGTTGGACAGCTTTGACAGCTTGAAAACTGGGAGCACACTTGCTGCCAGAGAAGACCGAAACCAAGGCGAACGCTAGGATATTCCCACCCCTGTACAGAGCATCCCATGGACCTGCTCCAAGTGAGAACCAATGTGAACAATAAGCAAGAATCACACTGCACTTGTTAGATAACATACTATGTTAATGTTATCATCGACTACTCTACTATATGCTACAGGTTTCAAAATAAAAAATGAACTCACAACGATTGGAGTAATCTCTTGATCTTATTTTTCACAACTGCACTTTGGGCGTGTAGATTTCTACCCCTATTCCAAATTATAGCTTACTTTAACCAAGTTTCAAAATAAAAAATGAAGTCACAACGATTGGATTAATCTCTTGATCTTATTTTCCACAACTGCACTTTGGGCGTGTAGATCTCTACGGTTCTACCCCTATTTGACACTATGACATAGGAACAGTTCATGATATGTGTCTCAAATTCAAATGTAGTAGGAATAATATTAGGAGAAGACATGGACCTGCATCGAATCGACGTCTATCACATCCTTCTGGCCTTCACCCAAACTCCCATGACATAGCAAGTTAGCAACCCACCATTTGAGAGTGCAACAATAATATATTCTGCAGATGCATGATTTAACCACTTGAAATATTTAACAGTGATAACTCATCCTAGGCTACATGATGAGGATGGTACCACGTCCTGTGTAGCACAATTGTTCAGAAATGTTATAATCTTGACAAAAGACATAACACCTTCTCTAACTAAAGTTTGCGGACAAGCTAATGGAGCTAAAAACAGATCAGATTAATAAAGGACACAATATCTCTAATCACAAAGGTATGAGAACACATTTCATCCTGATCTGAGTATGTCATGGCCTAAGGAGGCCCACGGAGGGGCTGCGGTAGCAGCAGCCATGGGCCCTCCAAGAGGATTAGATAAGGATAGTTAGAGATTCATACTACTTATTAAGAAGGTAAGAGTAGTCTGCCGTTCTGCCCTCCCCGTGTTCTGTCGTTCTGCCCTCCCCGTGTTCTGCCGTTCTGCCCTCCCCCGTTCCGCGCGCAGGAAAAAAAATTAAACCGTGGTTGCTCAAGGATTAAACCTTGGATCTATTGAGTAGAATGTCTAGCCTTCCACCCTCTAGCCAACATGACCCATGTTGGCTTTATTTGTGTTTAACCCGCCGTCCACTCTGTATGCTCACTGAGTCTAGAAAAACATTTATAGCTTGGCCCCTGATGTTTCTGGAATTTGGGACGCAGTCCAGGAAATAAAGAAAATAGGGAAAAGAGTTTGGAAATTGATTTTTAGTTTAAAAATAATTGCAAAAGCCCATTTAATTCATGGAAATTTCATATTAAATCTAAATGAATTCATTCCAATTTCTATAATTCTATAATATTATTTTTTATCACATAATACCTCTGTTTTGTCATGAAAACAACAATAAAATTGATTTCCTAATTAATCCTATATCAAATACATAGAAACTTTGGAAATTCGTAACTTCCCCATTTTAATTCTAAATTGAACCGTTCCAGTTGTGTTAGTCTCGTATGAATATTTACTACGCAGTAACAACATTGATTATACCATGTTTCATACTTTTATAATTAGATATTTATTTATCCTGTGTTAATTGGGTTAATCTATGTCTATTGGATTAATTTATTTAATATATTAATATAGTATTCTAACTTTATGGTTATACGGTGTTTGACCATTAGTCTTGCAAACACACACTTACCTTTTTGTTTAAGCAAAAGCGTATGGTGGTACGTGTCCGATGACTAACGATGTACGAGGGAATTTCTTCTGGTATGTGTGAAACATGCTCTCCAATAATGAGACCATACAAATCGTGACATATATCGAAGTCTGCATGATACTGATGGTTGTAATGCAGTGGTGAAACAGATAGATTATAAATAACAAAATTTATGTATGGCCAGAATCACAAATTGATTATGAAACATTTTCTCATAATGGTATAACACATATTTTGTATATAAGTTATCGTAGTATACTGGTATTATATATTCCCGTTGCAACGCACGGGCATTCAGCTAGTAATATTAGAAGATTAGTTAAGATTATTTAGGAGATTGGTTGAGATTATCTAGGAAGGTTATCAGTTAGTAGTTTTAGGAGAGTTTTTAGGAGATAAGGATCTCTAGCTAGATAAGGACAGCCAGCTGGTCTATTTATGTAATCAATGGATGAGAAATAAAGTAGGTAAGAATTAGAAGAGAGAAACCCTCCTCTTGCTCGGCCGTGGGCAGAGGCCCCCGACCGACGTTCCTGCCCATCAATATCCCTCTCCAATCCCTCACCGATCTAGCGACCATAACAGAGTACCTATGAGAAGACACATTAATGGAAACAACACAGATAAATGGCCAGAGTCTCCAATTATGTCATCTATTCAAAACAAGGGATGAGTGAAGTTGTCAAAAAAAAGCATTTGTCTGCAAGCAAACTAAGGCATACCATCATGGGTTTGGGACCAGAAAACATCTTGGTCTCATAAGATCGAAAGGGTTGCCTCAGTTGCTCAGGTACTGCTCCAAAACATTGAAAGTAAATAGCAGAAAGAAAATCAACATAATGTAAACATGGAAAAAATACAGTGGCATCAATTCAGATTTCAGACTTCTATGCATCATATCAGCAATCACAAGTTACGGGTAAAAGAGAGTAATTCTGTGCAAATAAAAATCCATGGATGCTGCTACAAAGGGTGAACAAAAATCTCTACACAGTAACTTCATCCTCATTTGATCTGCTCTATTTCAGTGCATCTTGGGAACACAATCGGCACCACAGATGATTGAATTAGTGATAACCAGGGGGGCAGACTGGAGCATGGTGTACCGTGAGCTAACAGGGAAGTTGTTGATGGCACCATGTTGGCATGTTCATGCTAGAAACATGGTCTTCTTCCAGTTTTTAACATTAGCCAGAAAAACTACTTAGTAAATAACAGAAAAATGGGAACAACCAAGAATGGAGATGATGCTTTAATTACCGAAAAAACAGAATAATGGGACAGTGCTCTTCCTTCGTAGCTTCACGATAGGCTGAGTCCAACTTTTTTGTTTCCATTTGTGCCCAAACAGGAAAAACCTGGCATTTGCGTACTCTGTAAAAAAGTCAGGCTTATTGTATAGCTCAGGTCGCAGTTCAAAAACAACTGATATATGTTTTAAACAACACAAAGTTTACATATCACAGATCACCGTTCAAAAACAACTGAACCATGTCCAGTCCAAATCTTTAGTTCAACTGATGTTGCAAAGGTGATCCCAGGGCAGATCCCAGGTGAGAGCAACGAACAAGCTAGGAGACTGAGGAGGAGGTTCGTCTTCCCCAATTCTAATTGGTGTTGTAGGGATCTACATGTAACAAAACTGAAATAAGGAACTGGCCTAAATGATCCTAAAGTTACAATTCATACAAGAAGGTGACGTCAGCTGCAAGTCCAAAATAAATAAAGATTATCCTAGTCCAAAATAAATGAACTTGAGCCATAAAAATTGACCTGAACCATAAAAATTATGATTCTGATGTCTGAACTTCCCTGATGAGGTGTCCAACATTAAACCATAACCTTTTTTCTCATTTCCTGCTAGGATCAAGGCCTTGCTACCTCTACCAAGTAATTTGGATGTTGAATTTAGCAGCAGAGTAGAGCAGAATAACCTTACGATGCAGGTATTTTTACAAACTGGTGTCATGTGTTGTATAGTTTGGTGCGTCTAATCATTATAGAAAGGGGTGTTCATTACTACTTCAGTACTTCTAAACGAGTAAAGTGATGATGCAGAACGAGGGCACTTGGTAACTGCTACTTTTGCAGAAAATGCAGTACAATGCAAAACCTTGTAATGGACTGACACTGGTACCTATACTGTCTGAGGTCACTGTCCAGACTGAACATTTAAATCAGTCAAAATTTGCCTGAAATACTTCATTGGGTTACAAACAAATGGCATTTATCTGCAGCTAAAAACTATGGCTGCTAATATTGAGATCCCTGAAATGATTCTATAAAAATGATCTACAGATTGTTGAAGTGATACAAGCTATACCATTTCTGATCGGCAACAGAAATCGTAAAGGAACGGATGTGCTGATTCAACTGACCATAGAATTTTTGTGCATATCTCAGCGTATAAGTGCATGATCTATGGCAACGCTACTGCTACTGTGCTACCTGAACCAAAGGAATCCTAGCAGTGCTTAGCAGTTTATTAAATGCTTCGGTCCACAGGAGAACTTTTATGTACCATAAACAGTTTAACATGCCAATTACTACTGTAACAGCCACTTAGAACAGGGACGGTCTAGGATTCAAATTCTTATGATTCAGTTTCAGTTTTAATTAGAGCCATTTTCAAAGCAATCCACCTCATCTGAGCACACCATGAGTCTATACTCTATAATACCCACTGCACGAACTAACTCTCAACTTTTGAGTCCTGCTTTCCCAGCAAGGCAATACATCCCAGATAAAGGCATACATTCATATAATTACATGTCTAATTTTGTAACTTAGTGGAGAAAATAATTGGTAAAAAGAAAATAGAGAGGCCTTACACGATATTAGGAAAAAACACAACATCAGAAGACATAGTAAACCAAAAAAAAGAGCACACACATATACTACAAACAATGCAGGTTTCAACAACGAGACAGATCATAATCTTGTATGGTGATGTTAATCCAGAAAAGTTATACTGGTACTAAAACTAGCAGAGTTGTTAAACAAAATTCAATCCTTGCGTTTGATACCACCAATAGTTTGCTATAAAGGGGAAATAGTACCCCAGAAATGACAATTGTAATGAAGAGGTGGTATGGTCGTCTCTCACTCACAGCTGCTAACCTGTTGTCCACAATGCCACAGGGAAAGAAACCTTAGCTGCAACTGACTATGCATACTTTTATTGAAGGAACAAAAAACAGAAAGAGCAAAAACCTTGCTGGGGTGACAATATCAATGTTGCCTCTTAACACAAAAACGGTAGTCCACAATGCCAGTAGTGAAAAGATAACTTTTCAATATTACTGTTTTCGTTCTTATGAGAGATGATGATATTACCTTTGCATTATCCCTTTAGCAAGGGCATAACCTGTAACCAAGTTGCAGAGAAGAAAGTTGTGATGGCTCAGGTAATGAGTTCAAGCTCCCTCTTTTGCAACCTAAATCGAAGATGCATAGTTTTTCCTACGTGTTCCCACATTTATGTGAACCATCAATCCTCGAGTAGAACGTTTGAGTTCCAGAGTTGCATAACCTTGGTTTCACGAGTTTTATCAGTTCCACTAGGGTTCAACTTGAGAACAATCATCAGTTCACCATTTTCTGGAAGCCATATATCGCCTTATGACCTTTAAGGGGAATTTGCAGAAAGAAAAAGGTTTGGCAAAATGCACTCTCCATGTCCTTCAGTTTTCTCATTGGTACTGCTTAAATTGCTTATAACAGACCAATGCATCTCAAAGTTGGGCACTTGTCCTGCTTGTTGCATGTCATGCAGAAGTGCCGCAGCTTTCTGTAGATTGCTACTTCTGCAATAGTTATCAAAAACAACTCTAAACATGCCATAGGATGGTGCAGATCCCAAGGTGGTTAGCATTTCCAAAACCTTTCTAGCATCAGAAGGTCTTCCCATGGCACAAAGGCCATGTACAAGTGCATCACAGGAGATTTCACTTGATTTTAGACTTGCCAGCTGCATTTCAGCAAGAAAATCAAGTGCCTGATCGAACTCCTTCAATGTACAAAGTTTATATATAACAGAACTGTAACTGGCTTCATTAGGCAGTGTGCCTTTCTTTAACATTGTATTTAGCAGATAAAGAGTCATTTTCAAATCTCCTAGAATGCAGAATTCCTTGATGAGATCATCAAAATTGCTTGAACATCCGATAAACTCACCTTTGCTCAGGTTGTTCAGACATGATTTTGCTTCCAATTGTCTCCCAAATGAAAGGAGACATGAAGCTAGGGTGGTCTTAATGATTAAACCATGCTTCCATCCATTGCGCTCAATCAAGTGAAATAATGCTAGTGATTTCTCATGGTTTCCTAGCCTGCAGTAATGACTTAACACTATTCTGAGACTGCGGTTGCTTGGTTTTATTCCCTGAGCAATGCAGGCATCAAGCGCATTAACTGAATCATTGATATCCCCAGATTTGTGAAATCCATAGACAAGGAAATCATATGTGGTTTTGTCAAGAGAAATACCATTACCTTCAATGTCCTTCAATAAATCATGAATCTGTGAGCTGTTTCTTCTTTGAAAAAGATAAAATATTAGAATGTTGCATGCAATCAGTTCTCTTGACTTGTCAGTATGTTGGAAAAGTGCTCTAAGGCTTGAAGCGCTAGAAAAACGACTTTGCTCACACATTCTGCACACAAGAAAGCGGTAGCTAGATATAGAAAGGGTGGCATGCATCTTTAGCATCTTGCAAAGAACTGCATCTAACTTTCTCCAATTTTTTAGCCAACCATAGGCTTGAAGTAAGGAATTTAACAAAGTGGCACTGAGCTTCCCAGGAGCTGATTCTTGCAAGACTGGAATGGCCCATTTTATATTCCTTGTTTGCATTAATTCATTCACAATGCAACCGCGATATGAGAATTCAGTAAGTTTCACGGTCAGCATAGATTCTACCAAGTTCTTGGCTCGATCTGTGTCCAGCCATGGTAATGAAGGCAACACAGATCGGTAAGTAAAAACATCAAGTTCTTTGCTTTTGCTAAGCCACATGTCATGCATTCCAATTGATTCAGCAGTTCTTTGCTCCTTTAGGAAGCCCTCCATCACATAAAAGAATAATGATCGATCCACAGCCACACCCTTTTCTTTGAGAGCCTCCAACATTGCGCATCCAATGCTGGTATGACCTGTCCTGCACAACTCTTTGAGAAGTGCACAATATGCACTAAAAAACAGATCATGGTAGCAGTCAAATAAAGAGTTCATAAGTTTCAGGGCTTCCTCAATCACTCCCCATTTGCACAAGTAACTGATGAGGCCCATCATATCCTTGCTATCAGGTGACCATCTGCACTTTGTTGCAAGATTCCAACATTCCCAAAACCCTGCTATGTTCCTTTCTTCGCATAAACCTATCATTAAATAAGTATATGTATTGTGACTGATTGACAAGTCTTCTCTCAACATTTTTTCTAAAACCAGTTTTGCATGAGCAGACATTCCATTCCTACTCAATGTTTGGGCAACCAAATCTAGATTTTGAGCATCAAGTTTGTAAAGTATATCTGGCATCTCCTCCATAAGGTCAATGACATCTATAACATAAGCAGGGCTCACACATAAGGCCTTGAATAGCTCAGAGCAGCTATCTGGTGAAATGTCATATCCCCATTGAAAAGCTTTGTCTTTCACAAGAAGAGCACTTGCAACATCGCCTTGCTGAGATGCCCTGATTAGCTCTGAGTTAATATCTGGGAGAAGTGCGCTATCCAAAACTTGTGACAATGAAACCTCAAACATTTTGGAATCAGTGTCCAAATACAATCCATTGCCAACTGAATCAAAAAACTCAGCTTTTGGGAAACCAGTGACATTATCTCTCTTGATTTTCACCCCTAGGTGATCTAGCCCCAAGAATGATAAGGCCTTGGAGAGCACACAGTTTCCAGAGAGAAGAACATTTACACCATTGGTTTTCATGTGCCTCAAGACTTGTTCAATATCATCAAACCGCCTATACCTGCAATACCCTGCAAGAATTATCTTATATGTTGAAAGATTGGGTGTTACTTCTCTTTCAATCATGTCTTCAAATATATACTTTGCATGTCTATATAGCCCCTCCCTGAAAACACCACCTAAAATAGCATTATAGGCACACACTCCAGGTTTAACATGCCTAGCAAAGCACTCTGATAAATATACAAGTGCAGATTTTAGTTTCATTTCTCTACAGCTGTGAAAAATGAAAATTCCAAAAGTCGTAGCATCTGGAGCAAACCCTAAGGCCTCCAAACTTTGGAAGACCAACCATGCCTGACAAGTACCAAGATTTGTGCACAAAGACGCAAGGATTCTGTTGCAAAGACGCAACTCAGGTATACACCTCCAATCTTCCAAGAAATTCATCAGATCCCCAATATCCTTTTTCTTGTTAAATTCTTCAACTATATTTGACAAGGCTCCCTTGCTTAATTTAAGACCCAAACTCTTTAATTGCCGAAGAATACCAAGAGCTTCCAAAAGTTTACCTTTCCTGATTAAAGCCATGACAACAGAATCAAGAATATTTCCTTCGGTGCAAGAACCAAATCCAACTTCAAGCATGTCCAGATATACTCTCAAAATCAATTCATCCTTTCTGTTTCTGGTTAGAAAATGAAGAAGTACTTGATAGCATGAAGCTGAAGGAATCAAATGCTTGCCCCTTGCATAATCATAAAGTGCAACTGATTTCCCAAGGTTGCCTGCTTCTGAATACACCTGGATAATCTGACTGAATAGTTCACTAGAAACAGCTGGAGTCATATGATCAATCAATGAAAGCAGTAGTGATTCTGCTTGACTGAGCATATGAGCATCTGCAAGTATGGATACCATTGTCTCATTTGACCTTGGCAGATGTTGGAACTCTTTGCTCTGCCGCGATGTCCACCTGTACAAATTCCATAGAAATCTTGCATTTCTCACTTTTACGGCACTGAGTCCAAAACCATTCAAAATGTCAAGAAAATCCTTAGGCTTCAGCTCAGAGACACGCCAAAACCGGCGGAGGGTCTCCGGTGAGAGCCATAAACCAGGCTTGAGGATATCTTGCAAACTGCAGTTCCCATCAAAGGTGTCCCCATTTCTCTCAAATATGTGAGAACACTTGGCTATAACTACACTCCCGATACCAGAGCACAATTTTAGCGCAGAATGGGCATCAGCTTCGAACGTTTGTCCAGATTTCTGCTCCAAATTGTCTGGAGCGCAAGCAAAAATTGAGTTCCGCTTCTCCCCGAAGCGGATGCTGCTACACCTCAGCAAACTCCCTTTGTTGGTACTCAGCTCTGGGGCATTATTGGTAAAGCCTTGGTCTACAATCTTGGATGCTCGCCTGACACCTGGGCTGAAATTGATTGAATCAATCAGTTAGACCGAAAGAAAAATCAGTGCAGTACAGGTGGTGAGATGAAAGCCCTCGCTCGTTTACCTCAGATGCCGGAAATGGATTGTGCGGAGCAACCGCCATGCCATCGACATCTATTCCGCTCGGACCTCCCAGCCCCGCCGCTGAGCAAGGCCCCACACACCGCATCTGATCAGCGAATCCCCAGTCCTGGTGAGTCAGGGAGGCGGAACTGAGGCGAGCGAGAAATTGCGGCACGAGGAACACGATGCTGCTCCCTAGCACTTTGGGTCGTATCCGCATAACTTATAAGAAAAGTTCTCCGACATACCTCACTGGTGATTGCGGGAGCTCGGAACCTCGAGTGGTCTCAATCCCATCCTTTGTGACCTTGTTCAGCAACCTGCAATAGGATTGATTACTTGTATTATAGCTTTAATATGATTACAAAGATCATTGTCCACTTGGAATAACATTTCACCTTTACAATTACAAACTACACCACTGATAACTACTATGGTGCTACCACTACCACCTACGGCGAGCAGCCTGCAGCCAGCCAGATCCGAGGACCGAGGATTTGGGTCGCCGTATGTGCTACCACTAGTGATGAATGGGTAATGATCCATTCGGTTTACACTTGATTTGGGAAGAGGCGGTGGTGACAGCGGTCTATATTCTCAACCGCTCGCACACCAAGATATTCAACGGGATAACATCGTACGAGGCTTGGCATGGGCCTAAGTCGACGGTCTCTCACCTACAGGTCTTTGGCTGCCTCACGTTCACCAAGGAGCTTGGCCACATCGACAAGCTCGACAACAGGAGCACCCCAGGGGTGTTCGTTGGCTATGCAGAGGGCTCAAAGATCTACTGCATCCTTGACCCAGGAACACAGTGTGTGCGCACGGCGCGCGATGTAGTGTTCGACGAAGGGCGAGGATGGTGTCGGGGACCATAATTAGGGGTACCCTCAAGACGCCTAATTCTCAGCTGGTAACCCCCATCAGCATAAAGCTGCAAAGGTCTGATGGGTACGATTAAGTCAGGGATCAGTCCACACGAGTGACTCGATCACGCTTCACCCGAGCCTAGCCTCGGCCAAGGGCAGCCGACCTCGAGAGACTTCCGTCTCGCCCGAGGCCCCCCTTTTTACGGCGGACACATCACCGGCTCGCCCGAGGCCTTGGCTTCGCTCAGAAGCAACCCTGACTAAATCGCCACACCGACTGACCGAGTTGCAGGAGCATTTAACGCAAAGGGTGAGTCAGACAGACAGTCAGGCCTTGCCAAAGGCGCCACGGCGAACTCCGCTCCGCCCGACCCCAGGGCTCGGACTCGGGCTAAGACCCGGAAGACGGCGAACTCCGCTCCGCCCGACCCCAGGGCTCGGACTCGGGCTAAGACCCGGAAGACGGCGAACTCCGCTCCGCCCGACCCCAGGGCTCGGACTCGGGCTAAGACCCGGAAGACGGCGAACTCCGCTCCGCCCGACCCCAGGGCTCGGACTCGGGCTAAGACCCGGAAGACGGCGAACTCCGCTCCGCCCGACCCCAGGGCTCGGACTCGGGCTAAGACCCGGAAGACGGCGAACTCCGCTCCGCCCGACCCCAGGGCTCGGACTCGGGCTAAGACCCGGAAGACGACGAAACTCCGCCTCGCCCGACCCCAGGGCTCGGACTCCGCCCTGGCCTCGGCCAAACGACCTCCGCCCCGCCCGACCCCAGGGCTCGGACTCGGGCTAAGACCCGGAAGACGGCGAACTCCGCTCCGCCCGACCCCAGGGCTCGGACTCGGGCTAAGACCCGGAAGACGGCGAACTCCGCTCCGCCCGACCCCAGGGCTCGGACTCGGGCTAAGACCCGGAAGACGGCAAACTCCGCTCCGCCCGACCCCAGGGCTCGGACTCGGGCTAAGACCCGGAAGACGACGAAACTCCGCCTCGCCCGACCCCAGGGCTCGGACTCCGCCCTGGCCTCGGCCAAACGACCTCCGCCTCGCCCGACCCTAGGGCTCGGACTCGGGCTAAGACCCGGAAGACGGCGAACTCCGCTCCGCCCGACCCCAGGGCTCGGACTCGGGCTAAGACCCGGAAGACGACGAAACTCCGCCTCGCCCGACCCCAGGGCTCGGACTCCGCCCTGGCCTCGGCCAAACGACCTCCGCCTCGCCCGACCCCATGGCTCGGACTCGGCCTCGGCAACAGAAGACAGACTCAACCTCGGCTTCGGAGGAGCCCCCACGTCACCCCGCCTAGGGCACAGACCCGCCACGTCAACAGGAGGCGCCATCATTATCCTACCCCGAATCGACTCGGGTCACGGAGAACAAGACCAGCGTCCCATCCGGCCAGCTCCGCCAGATGGGCAATGATGGCGCTCCACAAGCTCTGTGACGACGGCGGCCCCCAGCTCTCTTACGGAAGCAGGGCGACGTCAGCAAGGACTCGACCGCTCCAACAGCTGTCCCTCCGCCAGGCTTCGTCGCACCTCCGACAGCCACGACATCACGCCAGCAAGGTGCCAAGACCTCTCCGGCTGCCACATTGGCATGTACCTAGGGCGCTAGCTATCTCTCCGCTAGACACGTAGCACTCTGCTACACCCCCATTGTACACCTGGATCCTCTCCTTACGACTATAAAAGGGAGGACCAGGGCCTTCTTAGAGAAGGTTGGCCGCGCGGGACCGAGGACGGGACAGGCGCTGTCGGCGTTTCAAGACAGGGGGGTCCCAAAGCCGACGAGTGAGTGTGCTGCGTGCCCCAGCCCAGATGGGTCGAGCGCGTGGGCGAGCGCGAAGGGGGGAGAGGCGAGGTGGCCGGAGTCGAGCGTGAGAGAGGTGGAAGTCCCGCGGCCTTCGTGTTCGTCCCGCGCCCAGGTCGGGTGCGCTTGCAGTAGGGGGGTTACAAGCGTCCACGCGGGTGAGGGAAGCGAGCGGCCCCAAGAGAGCGCATGTCCCGTCCTCGGTCCCGCGCGGCCAACCCATCTGGGCTGGGGCACGCAGCACACTCACTCGTCGGCTTTGGGACCCCCCTGTCTCGAAACGCCGACAGTTGGCGCGCCAGGTAGGGGCACGCTGCATGCTGACGAACAGCTCCCCGTCAAGCTCCAGATGGGCAATCTCCAGCGACCTCTCCGGCCCGGGGCGGTGCTTCATTTCAGGACTCTTGAGTTCATGTCCTTCGACGGCAGCTATGACATGATACTTCTTCCACCGCCACGCGACAACGACAATGGCGGCCGACAATCCGCTCGCCGGCGGCGGAATCGACGACACCTTCCCCGCGTGGTGGAAGAACAACATTCGAGCTCGCTCCGTTCTCTCCCCCGCCAACGGAGGAGGAGGCGGGGCCATCAAGGCCAAGCGGGAGGCCGCGCTTCGTTGGCCGTCGAGCGAATCGACGCCCCCGACGCCCCGACGGAAGGCACGCCGGACGTCGACCTCGCGTGCAAGACGAAGGCAAGCGCCGTCCCCCCGCGACACGCTGACTCCGAGCAAGAAGACGACGCCGGCGCGCTCGCGGAAAGCCTGCAGGACGTCGCCCTCGTACCTGAGATGACGGTGCAACCAGTCCCCGATGTGACTACGTCGCTCCTCGTCGACCAAAAGGTACCGGCTAACTCCCATCTTGCGTCATTTCGACTCGGCCTCAACCCGCCAAACGACCTCGTTTTGGCGGGTGCTCTCATTGAGGCGAGTGCAACCCCACTGGGGTTTCGTATACGGTCGCCTTGGGACCGGCTGACGGACGTCTCAACCTACGGGCCCTCTGGGTCCGAGGAAGATGACGACCCCAGCGTCTGTCGGGATTTCTCCGGACTTGGCAACCCCAGTGCCATGCGGGACTTCATGACCGCATGTGACTACTGCCTATCCGACGGTTCCGACGGAAGCCGCAACCTTGGCGACGAGAGCTGCGGCCCAAGCCGCGAATGTTTCCACATTGAGCTAGGGGATCCCTCCGAAGGCAACCGTCTCGGCATGCCGGAGGACGGTGATCTTCCTAGGCCGGTGCCTCGCGCCGACATCCCACGGGAGCTAGCTGTGGTCCCCGCTCCGGCGGGGGGTTACGACCCACAACTCGAGCTAGTCCGCGAGGCGCAGGCCAGGCTCAACGAGGGAACAGGAGCGCTTGAGCCGATCCGTCGGGACGTCGGGCAGGTATGGGCGGACCAACCCCTGGTCGGAGAAATACGTCACCTGCCCCAAGGTCTCCAGCACCGCGTCGCCAACGATGTCAGGGTCAGGCCGCCGCCCGCATCCAGCGGGGTTGGTCAGAACCTGGCAGCCGCAGCGATGCTCCTCCGCGCGATGCCGGAGCCATCAACCACCGAGGGTCGGCGAATCCAGGGAGAGCTCAAGAATCTCCTGGAAGGCGCTGCGGCCCGACGGGCCGAGAGCACTGCCTCCCGAAGGCAAGGATATCCCTCGGAACCTCATGCCGCGACTTCCCGATTCATACGGGAAGCCTCGGTCTACACCGGGCGCACGCGCAACACCGCGCCTGCGGCCCCGGGCCACCTCGGCAACGAGCACCATCGACGCGACCGTCGGGCCCACCTCGACGAAAGGGTGCGCCGAGGCTACCACCCTAGGCGTGGGGGGCGCTACGACAGCGGGGAGGATCGGAGTCCCTCGCCCGAACCACCCGGTCCGCAGGCCTTCAGTCGGGCCATCCGACGGGCGCCATTCCCGACCCGGTTTCGACCCCCGACTACTATCACGAAGTACTCGGGGGAAACGAGACTGGAACTGTGGCTCGCGGACTACCGCCTTGCTTGCCAACTGGGTGGGACGGACGACGACAACCTCATCATCCGTAACCTCCCCCTGTTCCTCTCCGACACTGCTCGCGCCTGGTTGGAGCACCTGCCTCCGGGGCAGATCTCCAACTGGGACGACTTGGTCCAAGCCTTCGCTGGGAATTTCCAGGGCACGTACGTGCGCCCCGGGAATTCCTGGGACCTTCGAAGCTGCCGGCAACAGCCGGGGGAGTCGCTCCGGGACTACATCCGGTGATTCTCGAAGCAGCGCACCGAGCTGCCCAACATCACCGACTCGGATGTCATCGGCGCGTTCCTCGCCGGCACCACTTGCCGCGACCTGGTGAGCAAGCTGGGTCGCAAGACCCCCACCAGGGCGAGCGAGCTGATGGACATCACCACCAAGTTTGCCTCTGGCCAGGAGGCGGTCGAGGCTATCTTCCGAAAGGACAAGCAGCCCCAGGGCCGCCCATCGGAAGAGGCTCCCGAGGCGTCTACTCCGCGCGGCGCCAAGAAGAAAGGCAAGAAGAAGTCGCAATCGAAACGCGACGCTGCTGACACGGACCTTGTCGCCGCCGCCGAGCACAAGAACCCTCGGAAGCCCCCCGGAGGTGCAAACCTCTTCGACAAGATGCTCAAGGAGCCGTGCCCCTACCATCAGGGGCCCGTCAAGCACACCCTCGAGGAGTGCATTATGCTTCGGCGTCACTTCCACAGGGCCGGGCCACCCGCCGAGGGTAGCAGGGCCCGCGACGACGACAACAACGAGGATCACCAAGCAGGAGAGTTCCCCGAGGTCCGCGACTGCTTCATGATCTATGGAGGACATGCGGCGAATGCCTCGGCTCGGCATCGCAAGCAAGAGCGCCGGGAGGTCTGCTCGGTGAAGGTGGCGGCGCCAGTCTACCTAGACTGGTCCGACAAGCCCATCACCTTCGACCAGGCCGACCACCCCGACCATGTGCCGAGCCCGGGGAAATACCCGCTCGTCGTCGACCCCGTTGTCGGCAATGTCAGGCTCACCAAGGTCCTGATGGATGGGGGCAGCTGCCTCAATATCATCTACGCCGAGACCCTCAAGCTCCTGCGCGTTGATCTGTCCTCCGTCCGAGCAGGCGCAGCGCCTTTCCACGGGATCATCCCTGGGAAACGCGTCCAGCCCCTCGGGCGACTCGACCTCCCCGTCTGCTTCGGGACGCCCTCCAACTTCCGAAGGGAGACCCTGACGTTCGAGGTGGTCGGGTTCCGAGGAACCTACCACGCCGTACTAGGGAGGCCATGTTACGCGAAGTTCATGGCCGTCCCCAACTACACCTACCTGAAGCTCAAGATGTCGGGCCCCAACGGGGTCATCACCGTCGGCCCCACGTACAAACACGCGTTCGAATGCGACGTGGAGTGCGTGGAGTACGCCGAGGCCCTCGCCGAGTCCGAGGCCCTCATCGCCGACCTGGAGAACCTCTCCAAGGAGGTGCCAGACGTGAAGCGCCATGCCGGCAACTTCGAGCCAGCAGAGACGGTTAAGGCCGTCCCTCTTGACCCCAGTGGCGACACCACCAAGCAGGTCCGGATCGGTTCCGGGCTCGACCCCAAATAGGAAGCAGTGCTCGTCGACTTTCTCCGCGCAAACGCCGACGTCTTTGCGTGGAGTCCCTCGGACATGCCCGGCATACCGAGGGATGTCGCCGAGCACTCGCTGGATATTCGGGCCGGAGCCCGACCCGTCAGGCAGTCTCTGCGTCGATTCGACGAGGAGAAGCGCAGAGTGATTGGCGAAGAGATCCACAAGCTAATGGCAGCAGGGTTCATCAAAGAGGTATTCCATCCCGAATGGCTCGCCAACCCTGTGCTTGTGAGGAAGAAAGGGGGGAAATGGCGGATGTGTGTAGACTACACTGGTCTCAACAAAGCATGTCCGAAGGTTCCCTACCCTCTGCCCCGCATCGATCAAATCGTGGATTCCACCGCTGGGTGCGAAACCCTGTCCTTCCTCGATGCCTACTCGGGGTATCACCAGATCCGGATGAAAGAGTCCGACCAGCTCGCGACTTCTTTCATCACGCCGTTCGGCATGTACTGCTATGTCACCATGCCGTTCGGTTTGAGGAATGCGGGCGCGACGTACCAGCGGTGCATGAACCATGTGTTCGGCGAACACATCGGTCGCACAGTCGAGGCCTACGTCGATGACATCGTAGTCAAGACAAGGAAGGCTTCCGACCTCCTCTCCGACCTTGAAGTGACATTCCGATGTCTCAAGGCGAAAGGAGTCAAGCTCAACCCTGAGAAGTGTGCCTTCGGGGTGCCCCGAGGCATGCTCCTAGGGTTCATCGTCTTCGAGCGAGGCATTGAAGCCAACCCGGAGAAGATCGCGGCCATCACTAGCATGGGGCCCATCAAGGACTTAAAAGGTGTACAGAGGGTCATGGGATGCCTCGCGGCCCTGAGCCGCTTCATCTCACGCCTCGGCGAAAGAGGTCTGCCTCTGTACCGCCTCTTAAGGAAGGCCGAGTGTTTCGCTTGGACCCCTGAGGCCGAGGAAGCCCTCGGCAACCTGAAGGCGCTCCTTACGAAGGCGCCTGTCTTGGTGCCCCCGGCGGATGGAGAAGCCCTCTTGGTCTACGTCGCCGCGACCACTCAGGTGGTTAGCGCCGCGATTGTGGTCGAGAGGCAAGAGGAAGGGCATGCATTGCCCGTTCAGAGGCCGGTCTACTTCGTCAGCGAAGTGCTGTCCGAGACCAAGATCCGCTACCCACAAGTTCAAAAGCTGCTATATGCTGTGATCCTGACAAGGCGGAAGCTGCGACACTACTTCGAGCCTCATCCGGTAACTGTGGTGTCATCCTTCCCCCTGGGGGAGATCATCCAGTGCCGAGAGGCCTCGGGCAGGATCACAAAGTGGGCGGTGGAAATCATGGGCGAAACGATCTCGTTCGCCCCTCGGAAGGCCATCAAGTCCCAGGTGTTGGCGGACTTCGTGGCCGAATGGGTTGACACCCAGTTGCCGACGGCTCCGATCCAACCGGAGCTCTGGACCATGTTTTTCGACGGGTCGCTGATGAAGACAGGAGCTGGCGCGGGCCTGCTCTTCATCTCGCCCCTTGGAAAGCAACTGCGCTACGTGCTGCGCCTCCATTTCCCGGCGTCCAACAATGTGGCCGAGTACGAAGCTCTGGTCAACGGGTTGCGGATCGCCATCGAGCTAGGGGTCAGACGCCTCGACGCCCGTGGTGATTCGCAGCTCGTCATCGACCAAGTCATGAAGAACTCCCACTGCCGCGACCCGAAGATGGAGGCCTACTGTGACGAGGTTCGGCGCCTGGAAGACAAGTTCTTCGGGCTCGAGCTCAACCACATCGCTCGGCGCTACAACGAAACCGCAGACGAGCTGGCTAAAATAGCCTCGGGGCGAACGACGGTCCCCCTGGACGTCTTCTCCCGGGATCTGCATCGACCCTCTGTCAAGATCGACGACGTGCCCGAGCCCGAGGCACCCTCGGCTCAAGCCGAGGCACCCTCGGCTCAGCCCGAGGTACCCTCGGCCCCCGAGGGCGAGGCACTGGACGTCGAGGAAGAGCAGAGCGGGGCCACGCCTGATCGAGATTGGCAGGCCCCGTACGTGCAATATCTCCGTCGAGGAGAGCTACCCCCCGACCAAGTTGAGGCTCGGCGGGTAGCACGACGCGCCAAGTCGTTCGTCTTGCTGGGCGATGAAGAGGAGCTCTACCATCGCAGCCCCTCGGGCATCCTCCAGCGGTGCATCTCCATCACCGAAGGTCGGGAACTGCTGCAAGAAATACACTCGGGGGCTTGTGGCCACCACGCGGCGCCCCGAGCCCTTGTCGGGAATGCTTTCCGGCAAGGCTTCTACTGGCCAACGGCGGTGGCTGACGCCACTAGAATCGTCCGCACCTGCGAAGGGTGCCAATTCTATGCGAAGCAGACCCACCTGCCCGCTCAGGCTCTGCAGACGATACCCATCACCTGGCCCTTCGCCGTATGGGGTCTGGACCTCGTCGGTCCCTTGCAGAAGGCGCCCGGGGGCTACACGCACCTGCTGGTCGCAATCGACAAATTCTCCAAGTGGATCGAGGTCCGACCTCTGAACAGCATCAGGTCCGAGCAAGCGGTGGCGTTCTTCACCAACATCATCCATCGCTTCGGGGTCCTGAACTCCATCATCACCGACAACGGCACCCAGTTCACCGGCAAAAAATTCTTGGATTTTTGCGAGGATCACCATATCCGGGTGGACTGGGCCGCCGTGGCTCATCCCATGTCGAATGGGCAAGTAGAGCGTGCCAACGGCATGATTCTACAAGGGCTCAAGCCTCGGATCTACAACGACCTCAACAAGTTCGGCAAGCGGTGGATGAAGGAACTCCCCTCGGTGGTCTGGAGCCTAAGGACGACGCCGAGTCGCGCCACGGGCTTCACGCCGTTTTTCCTGGTCTACGGGGCTGAAGCTATCTTGCCCACTGACCTGGAATACGGCTCCCCGAGGACGAGGGCCTACACCGATCAAAGCAACCAAGCTAGCCGAGAAGAATCGCTGGACCAGCTGGAGGAGGCTCGGGACAGGGCCTTACTACACTCGGCGCGGTATCAGCAGTCCCTGCGACGCTACCACGCCCGAGGGGTCCGGTCCCGAGACCTCCAGGTGGGCGATCTGGTGCTTCGGCTGCGGCAAGACGCCCGAGGGAGGCACAAGCTCACACCCCCTTGGGAAGGGCCATTCGTCATCGCCAAAGTTCTGAAGCCCGGAACATACAAGCTGGCCAACAATCAAGGCGAGATCTACGGCAACGCCTGGAACATCAAACAGCTACGTCGCTTCTACCCTTAAGATGTCTCCAAGTTGTTCATATACCTCGCACCTGCGCAAAGTTTAGTCATCAAGGAAGGGTCGGCCTAGCCTCGGCAAAGCCCGACCCTCCCTCGGGGGCTAAAAGGGGGGAGACCCCCTCTGCGTCGAATTTTTCCTCGAAAAAGGATCTCCTTCTAGCAGGATTACTCTCGTGCTTCTTGACTACTTCGGAAAGCGGATCCTGGAAACGACGGAGTACACGTAAGCAGCCAAGGCTGACCGAGCCGAGGGACTCCTACGCCTCCGGGATACGGATACCTCACTCATCACCTTCTGCGATAAGTAACTCAAGCTCGGATAAAGCGGCTCCGTGGACCGAACAAGTCTTCACGCTCGGAAGCTCTCCTGCCGAAACAGTCCTTCAAGCTTTCTCGACTGAGTGGGGGACAGGGCCTCATGGACGGGTGAAAGTACGCGTAAGCGGCAAGGCCGACCGAGCCGAGGGATTCCCACGCCTCTGGGATACGGATACCTCACTCGTCCCTTCCGCGAGAAGCAACTCTCGCTCACACAAACATCCCTGTTACCGACAGAGTCCAGATGCTCGAAACAAGAGGAAAAAAGACGCAGCTTCGCGAGCACGGCGAGAGTGTGTTTTCTGGCCTCGGCGGCCGCAGAAGGCACACGCTACAAGACGATCCGATCCTGCAGGCTCGGGTCTTCACGCTGAAGGGAGCCGTAGCACCCTCGGCATCGACAACGTCTTCAGCAAAATCCGACCCAGCCTCGGACGGTGACGCGGTCCGAGGAATCCTCCGGGAATCCGGCCCGAGCAGGCGGCTCGGCCGGGTACCCCTGGAGCCTCGGCCAACCGGCCTCCAAGGGCGCCAGCCCGACCCAAGGCCTCGGCTGATCGACTTTGGCGTCGGCTCCGCTGACGGACAACACGGCAAGGCTCCGGCCAACCACTCGCCCCGTCGCATTAACTCCGCGGCGGGACGCGCGGCGCCTCTGGCGGGAGAAGCACGCGACGCTTCACCTTCGCCGTAATAACTGCGTCAAAAAGAGGTACGCCACGTCGTTCGATTTCGTTTCCTTTTCCTTTTTCCTCTTTCTCTATCTCTTGCAACAGGGACCGGGAAAGGGGGATACCCCGAAAAGGATCCTTTTCCGCGAAGGAACCGGGCTCCGAGCCCCCCCTACTGATCAGGGGTTCGAAGACTGGCCCTCCGAAGGGTTCAACAGTCGCCTTAGATCGCGTGGGCCCGACACCCACTACTGGTCAGGGGTTCGAAGGCCAGCCCCCCGAAGGGCTCCATGGCCGCCTCAGGCTACTCGGGCTCCGCGCCCATTACTGATCAGGGGTTCGAAGGCTGGCCCCCGAAGGGTTCACAGTCGCCTCAGACACCGAGCGAGGGATGACCAGGGGTACGTTCGATACATAACCAAGGCTCGGGCTGCGCTCCCGAGGTACCCTAGGACATTTCCGAGACCAGCGAGAACGATCTTGTAACGGAATCCCATCGGAGGGAGGCATCGAGCCCTCGGACCCCGTCGCCAGGGGACCGGGTCCGGCAAATCACCCGCAGGTACTTTTGGGCGTGCCTCTGGGCCCCTAGCCGACCCCCAACGAACGGGGCACGGACGCCCACTCGGATTACCCGCTTGCAGCTCACCGGAGACACCATGTTCGGTGCCCATCAAGGGTAACATGGCGCACTCCCCCCCTCCTCCTTGCGGAAAGGCGACGTAGGGGCGTATGTAAAAAGTCGAGTCTGTCCCTGATCGTCCTCTCGCCCTGTGCAGAGGCTCGGGGGCTGCTCTCGCAAAAACCGGCTCCGGCCAAACCGTTGACAGCGTCAACATACCAGCCCGAGAGCTTGGGCCCCGACCGTGCACCCGGGCTACGGTTAGTTCGCATGAGGGAACGACCAGACCAGCCGAAGCATTACGCAAGGTATTAAGACCTCGAAGGAGTGTAACCACTCCTCCGAGGCCTCGGGGGCTACACCCGGCGGGTGCGCTCGCGCGCACCCACCGGAACAAAATGCAACCGAGAAAGGCTGGTCCCCTTGCAAAAAAGTGCGACGAAAGCCTCCAAGCGAGTGCTAACACTCCCTTCGAGGCTCGGGGGCTACTGTCGGGGACCATAATTAGGGGTACCCTCAAGACGCCTAATTCTCAGCTGGTAACCCCCATCAGCATAAAGCTGCAAAGGCCTGATGGGTACGATTAAGTCAGGGATCAGTCCACACGAGTGACTCGATCACGCTTCACCCGAGCCTAGCCTCGGCCAAGGGCAGCCGACCTCGAGAGACTTCCGTCTCGCCCGAGGCCCCCCTTTTTACGGCGGACACATCACCGGCTCGCCCGAGGCCTTGGCTTCGCTCAGAAGCAACCCTGACTAAATCGCCACACCGACTGACCGAGTTGCAGGAGCATTTAACGCAAAGGGTGAGTCAGACAGACAGTCAGGCCTTGCCAAAGGCACCATGGCGAACTCCGCTCCGCCCGACCCCAGGGCTCGGACTCGGGCTAAGACCCGGAAGACGGCGAACTCCGCTCCGCCCGACCCCAGGGCTCGGACTAGGGCTAAGACCCGGAAGACGGCGAACTCCGCTCCGCCCGACCCCAGGGCTCGGACTCGGGCTAAGACCCGGAAGACGGCGAACTCCGCTCCGCCCGACCCCAGGGCTCGGACTCGGGCTAAGACCCGGAAGACGGCGAACTCCGCTCCGCCCGACCCCAGGGCTCGGACTCGGGCTAAGACCCGGAAGATGGCGAACTCCGCTCCGCCCGACCCCAGGGCTCGGACTCGGGCTAAGACCCGGAAGACGACGAAACTCCGCCTCGCCCGACCCCAGGGCTCGGACTCCGCCCTGGCCTCGGCCAAACGACCTCCGCCCCGCCCGACCCCAGGGCTCGGACTCGGGCTAAGACCCGGAAGACGGCGAACTCCGCTCCGCCCGACCCCAGGGCTCGGACTCGGGCTAAGACCCGGAAGACGGCGAACTCCGCTCCGCCCGACCCCAGGGCTCGGACTCGGGCTAAGACCCGGAAGACGGCGAACTCCGCTCCGCCCGACCCCAGGGCTCAGACTCGGGCTAAGACCCGGAAGACGACGAAACTCCGCCTCGCCCGACCCCAGGGCTCGGACTCCGCCCTGGCCTCGGCCAAACGACCTCCGCCTCGCCCGACCCCAGGGCTCGGACTCGGGCTAAGACCCGGAAGACGGCGAACTCCGCTCCGCCCGACCCCAGGGCTCGGACTCGGGCTAAGACCCGGAAGACGACGAAACTCCGCCTCGCCCGACCCCAGGGCTCGGACTCCGCCCTGGCCTCGGCCAAACGACCTCCGCCTCGCCCGACCCCATGGCTCGGACTCGGCCTCGGCAACAGAAGACAGACTCAACCTCGGCTTCGGAGGAGCCCCCACGTCACCCCGCCTAGGGCACAGACCCGCCACGTCAACAGGAGGCGCCATCATTATCCTACCCCGAATCGACTCGGGTCACGGAGAACAAGACCAGCGTCCCATCCGGCCAGCTCCGCCAGATGGGCAATGATGGCGCTCCACAAGCTCTGTGACGATGGCGGCCCCCAGCTCTCTTACGGAAGCAGGGCGACGTCAGCAAGGACTCGACCGCTCCAACAGCTGTCCCTCCGCCAGGCTCCGTCGCACCTCCGACAGCCACGACATCACGCCAGCAAGGTGCCAAGACCTCTCCGGCTGCCACATTGGCATGTACCTAGGGCGCTAGCTATCTCTCCGCTAGACACGTAGCACTCTGCTACACCCCCCATTGTACACCTGGATCCTCTCCTTACGACTATAAAAGGGAGGACCAGGGCCTTCTTAGAGAAGGTTGGCCGCGCGGGACCGAGGACGGGACAGGCGCTCTCTTGGGGCCGCTCGCTTCCCTCACCCGCGTGGACGCTTGTAACCCCCCTACTGCAAGCGCACCCGACCTGGGCGCGGGACGAACACGAAGGCCGCGGGACTTCCACCTCTCTCACGCTCGACTCCGGCCACCTCGCCTCTCCCCCCTTCGCGCTCGCCCACGCGCTCGACCCATCTGGGCTGGGGCACGCAGCACACTCACTCGTCGGCTTTGGGACCCCCCTGTCTCGAAACGCCGACAGATGGGCATGGGACAAGGCGGTGGACGACGGCATGACTCCTACGTACGACGACTTCATCATCGAGTATGTCCACTTCGAGGGAGCTACCCCGGGGGTGTTCGTTGGCTATGCAGAGGGCTCGAAGGCCTACTGCATCCTTGACCCAGGAACACAGCGTATACGCACGATGCGTGACGTAGTGTTCGACGAAGGGCGAGGGTGGGCATGGGACAAGGCGGTGGACGACGACATATGACTCTTACGTACGACGACTTCACCATCGAGTACGTCCACTTCGAAGGAGCTAGGGGAGTAGGCAACTCTTCTCCGAGCAGGTCTACCCTAGCCCCTAAGTCTCCACCGACTCCCCGCAGGTATCCGGCGAATATCCGAATTTAGTTTTCAGTCTAAAAAACTAGCACCAGAAGTACGCTCATATAAAGGACCATCACGACATCAGCACTAACCCTAGTCCCATCCACATGCCACTCCATAGTCCCAAGCTGCCATCGCTTTGCGACAAACCTGCACTCCGCCACCGCCCCAGCTACGCTCCTATGGCGGACTGACGGGCCATCGCCGCTCGTAGGCTCTAGACTCCGTCGCCCGCTGGTTCGCCCCTGTCCGGTCGGTCTCTCCAATGCTCCTGCTCCTACCTCTACCGACCACCCGGCCGCCACCGCTCCGGCGCTCCGCTCGGACTGCCCCTGCCCCGGCTAGGGATGGCAATTTAATCCATGGATTTGGATATCCATCGGATATTCGACCCGACGGATAAGGATATGGATATGTTTTTTGACCCACGGGTTAGACCCGTATCCGATCCGAGATAAAGTGGGCATGGATTTGGATATTAAATCTCACCCGCGGGTAATCCGTTGGATATCCGAAATTAACCATTAGTCCATTATTGCCAGGATGAACATGATTCTACTATCATTGACTAAAAAATTCAAACACAGCTACTATAGTGCTACCTCAAGTGCTCAACACTACACTCGGATCGGATCAATATTGATTGACATGTATTTGTTTTCATGTTGAGACATGTAGACATGTATTTTTGTCATGTTGAGAATGTTGCTTGTTGAAGGACATGTATATTTGTTTAAATTTTTATTAAATTTTAAGTTGTGTATGATGTTGAATTGGGAGGAAATTTGATTAATTATGTTATTCAACTAGGTACATGCCCGTGCGTTGCCACGGAATTTAAAAATTAATATAAAATATAGATATAGAGCTTACTTGATGTTTGATTGTAGTGAATAAACGTAGCCACGTGATAGAATGTTTTATAACTACTTGTGTCAATAGAGGAAACTTTTTTTATTGATTCATTGGTGTTTTATAATTAATTGTATCCTTTGCAGTGGCTAAGCTACTTAAGAGTCCATGACGGCTTCACCACATTATTTCAATCTATTTAGACAACAGTGAACGTGATAGCTAACTATGTTTGTTCAGTGCTTTTGATACAATTATAAAACATACAGTGAGTTGTAAGAAGTAGGCTTTGTGCTCTATAATGGAATAATGGACATACCTTAAAAATTCACCTAAATGTCATTGAAGGTAGTCCCCTCCTATGTTATTGAAACAATTGCAGTTCAGGGAAAACTAAAATAATCTATGAAATCCATAATAATATAAAATAAATCATCATTCTCTCACTAATACAACATGTGTGGCCTGATTCACTGCAAAAAAACATGTAAAACAACAATGTTCTTAAATTCTGCAATCAAGGCGATAGTCTCCGAACTGCCCGAATTCTGGCTCCATATCACTTGCCCAGCAACTGGTGTCCACACTGATTCACGCCTTTCAGTCTAAAATTCAGTTCAGTGATGTCGTCGCTGAAAGGAACCAGCGCTTTGTTTTGCCTAGAAGCGAGATAAAATACCTCCATCAAACTGTATAAATATTAGATAGAACAGAGGAGAGCCTTATGCGCTAATTTTCTTATAATGGTGTGTTGTGATACCTACAGAGAAGTCACTATGATAGTTTTACCTGTCAATTTCTATGTCCATATCCACTGCCATTTCTTGAGTTGTCCCAACGTGCTACACAGGTTGGAAAGTGCATCATCCTTCTTTGCTCTCTCGGCCCAAAGAAAGAAGGAAAGAAACTGATGGTTAACTGTGATGAAGAACTATTAGAAAAAATGTAGAGGCGATAGTATTTGGTTCGATATGTCACACACTTCATAGTTAATTCTAAAGCTAGAAATACCTGCCTGGGCTCGAGGTCTTGCTGCTAGTGACAATGATCCTCCATTCTGCTGAGCAAAGTTGTTCACACCTGCAGCTATCGAAAGAATGCTTTATATACCTCAACTGTGTGTAGAAGACTGGTATAGTCTAATATACAAAAATACAAGTTTGCTGGCAAGTCCTCCATATAGCCCCAAAACACCTTTACTAATCATCAAGCACTGAATTAATATAGAAAAAATATAGTTCTCAAAAGGTAACAATACATGGAAATTGGAAAGAAATTTTAGTACGTGAAAATTGCTCTCATTGAGCATTACCTTTAGCAACAAGGGTGCGCTTCAGTGTATGGTAGACTGAACTTTGTCCACAATTGTTAGACTGACTGCTGTCCTAGCTAACGCTCCTGCCATAGTTGGTTGGAGCTCAGTAAGCCATAGACATACATCATCCCTACAAGCACCATGAACAGTCTACAAGCACCATCAAGTTCTGATACTGCCGATAGCATCAGTTGTGACTGCATCCTTGTTCATCTCCTGCATAGTGAAACCGCGTTATCATGATTGGCAGCTCATGGATCATAGGAAATCAAACATGTAAGGAGGCCATGAAAGGAAAATTATGAAAAACTAAAAAATAGATGATCACTTAGCTCATTGAGAAGTTGAAACGATTTCGTTTCAGCTGCAACTCTTCTTTCGTCTTCAACATCTCCTATGTCCTCAAAGTCATCATGATCTATGCCAAGATTATCTGTCAGCCATCTAGACCCGTTTCCAATCTGCAGTCATTTTATTTCATATAAATTTGTTGTTTGGGGTGAGCTGTAATAGAAAGATCCAACTGTATTTGTATCTAATTTTGTTCCTTAGCAAGCTACATCCTAACAAACAGCTACATAACAATTACAATAGGAAAAGGAACATGTAGTGATGCATAAAAATGAGTAAATTAGGCACGTACAGAGTTCTTCAGCTGCGCGCCTGACCCAAAGCTTAGATCACCAACTGGAATTGGTAGGACTTTTGGGTCAACAATTGGGTCAGATATAGAGTCTGTTGGTATCTCACTTGATGATTCACGAAGGATGGCATTAAACATGGCAACATTCAAACGGGCTACACACTGCTCCATCACCTAATAATGAAGAACTCGCAAAGTTCAGAAATATATTTGTAGTAACAAAAAGAACTGCTTATTCTTTGAAACTAAGGATGTTAAAAAAAATACCAGTTTTGCTAATATTGGTAAACAGCCACACTCATGTCCGCCAGCACTGAGGGGGCACATTCTGTTGAATGCGTCGTGAAACGCAGCCTTCCACAGGTTAACAGAAAAGGTGCCCTACTGCTGATCACCCAAAGTAGGACATAGCACTCTACCAGCCTTTGGAGTTGATGATCCTTCTACTCGTTTTTGCATGTGAGGAGTTAGTGCCTGGAAGAGAAACATCCTTAAGAAAACTGACAACATGAAGAATCAGAACATATTCAGACAACAAGTAGCCATAAGACGGTAAGACAGATCTAGTGCCGGAGACAGACATTTACCTAAGACAGACATTTACCTGCCACCATATTGTCTCAACAATGCGAGAAAATATCCAAGACTCAATCTTCTCTAATGTAGCCAAAAGTGTACTTGTTTCCTGCCAATCATCTGGCATCTGCCTTGCAGCAAACTTGGCTTGCATGCCATTGTAGCTGTTTCTCCACAGCATTGTCATAGATTTCCCATCAAGTTTTTTGGCACCACCATTCATGCTCAGATTCATCATGGATGGAGTAAATTGATGTGAGATGCCAAAAGTTTGTACAATTATCTCCCTGAGGACAACTGTGTTGGAGAGCCAGAATGTCAGCCTATAACAATAGTGGTTTGTTAGTTCAAGGTTTTTTTTGAGTAATGTTATGCAGGAGCTAAAAAATTCAGATTAAACGCAGCTAAGTTATACCTCGAAGCATCATTGCTACTGGACTTTACAACAAGAACAAGACCAGAAGCAATGTTTTTTGCTACCCAGGACAGTAGAACCATGTGGAGAAACAACTACCAGGTCCGCAGAAGTTACCCAGGACAGCCAAAAGTGCTCATAATACAAGCTAAGTAGCCCTAATACAAGAATGTCGTGCCCCTTCAACATACTGACCAATGGTAACACCAACCTGATCCATTCAAAGATACGAGAAATCTTCACCAGTGACAAGCTTAGCTAATGAGTGGTAAACCTTCTAGATTGCCAGCTTCAACTTTCATGGTTTGACAAATTTATCTTAGAACAAACAGTAGATGTGTTGGTTTTTAGAAAAAAAACTAAAATAGATGTGCTCAAAACTTATTGTCTTGGTTGCCCTCTCTGGGAATCTGCTGATGAAGCAGACTTGATGTTCCCCTGGTCAAGTGGGCAAGCAATGGTGGCCAATAAAAATGCTAGTCTACTTAAAAAAATGACATATGTTGATTCGTCTGATTCCAGGATACATTTCACAGACAGACAAAAGAATGTGTTCTGCACAATGTATAGGACCGATTTTACTAATTCTATATAATTAAGTCTGTTGCAGTTACAACCATAAAGTTATGTTTTGGCTTCTGATTGAGCACATGAAAATTCCACAAAAAACATAATATCAATGCAGAAAAGGATTGTAACTTGTAAGGATCAAGTAATGCAACAGGAAAAGCATAGTGGTCTGCTCAAATATGGCTTAATTAATCTAAGACAATACAAGCAGCAAAGCTGCAAGAAGAACATGAGTGATGTGGGGAAGTTGATTTATCTTTATTGAAAATAGAACAGATAAGTTTCAGTAGTTTCCTAAACTGATCTGTGTGTACATTCATCATTTAATAGTAGGATGCTAAGCTCATCGGTGAAGCTTTGCCTAATCTAGTCATTGTGGATTCAATAGAAAACATATAGGTGGGGAGGAAAGGACCTTTAGAACAGAGGCGTGGAGGTTGAGCTCTTGGAGGATGGCCTACCTGAGGGCAGCGATGGTGGCCATGTCGTCATCATCGTCAGCAGTCCTTGGCCATTTCGTATCTGATTGATCCCACCACAGGAGGAAAGGAAGAATCAAATTAGATCTACAACTGCAAAAATAACATGAACAAACTTATATTTTATATAGTGCATGACCAAGGTGTTATATATGGCATATTGGCATAATAAAGTTTAGACGAAGTGCTTCACCATAAATAAGCCTCTACTACAATGGCATTATGTGGTTTTCAGGTCATCATGCAACATGAACATGAACATCAGCGATTTGTTGTCAACTATAGCGCATATTGAAACAAAGCTATGTTGGTAATCTTGCATTTAATCCAATAATTACCTCGTTCTTGTGGAAAATGTCACATTCATCTATGAAGTACTTTTGGGTCTCCTGTCCTGACGCAAGCATACACATCATAGTGGCAGTGCTATTCATAGTCATGAAAAAGCAAGAAATTGGGAGTAATGAGACTACATACTTTTTTTGCAAAGAATAGAAATAGGTTTCTTGAAAGAACATGCATTGCTTTACTGCTCATGAGCTGCAAGGAGCAGTATTTTCCAAAAAAATGCAGCCTATTCTTGTTTATATGCTTGCAACAGTAAAGAACTGGCTCTGCTGATCTCTAGCAAGACAAGAAATCATCATTCAAAATTTATGAGGACATGCATTTCTTTACCGCCCATGAGCTGCAAGCAAAAGCAGTATGTTCCCAAAAAAAACTTGCAGCCTATTCCTGCCTATGTGCTTCTAGCAGTAAGGATTTGTCTCTGCTGACCTTCAGCAAGATAAGAAATCACAAGATTTATGAGGACCAGAGTTTATACCATATGATTCCAGATAGGAAATAATCGCTCCAGATTTTTACTATGTGCCTTTCATTGTTTGGAATAGTATAACTCAGTTCCTATTTTTCCTATCTCCATAGGAGGCTTGCTTCTCGCTGTCTGCCAATCTACTGTTTTCTTTGGTGGCAAAAATCTAAAGATGGTATGCCTCTAACTTTCTTACCTATAAGCTACCACCATCTGCTTCACACAATAATAAATTAGCCAAGACATTCTTTATCTGAGGATGTGTTCAAACACAAAGTTAATATACTGTACCAGGTAGATAATACAACACTTCCTAAAATTCTATACGTGGCTCACTCTAGCTCCCCCTTTCCTACCCTTGTTTGACTCTAGACCAGCAGGCCCTCCAGAGTTTGTGCTGCATGTTTGTGTATGGCACTGATCATTTTGTGCCCGACAATTCATCAAAAGACCATCTCAATCTGGTTACCAATTTTTCCTTTGCATATTCCCTTGTGATTAGAAAAAGCATAAGGAGGTGTAGCTCATTAAGAAAGGACAAAAAAATGTTCAACTTATTACAGTTAGGCAATTTTCCCTTGTATGTACATTTCCTTATTTGTTGTGTATGACGTACAGTCGACCATGTTTGCTTGGAAACAAATATTAACGCCTTATCAGATACCAAATGTAACAGATATTAATCAAATGCATATACACTCACAAATATCTCAGATCATGGAAAGTCGCTTAAATTGTGTAATAATATGAAGAAGCACAAATGGCCCCTTGATGTCTGTTGTTCATGTGATTCCCTTTTACTACATGTGGTTAGGTAGGCACAGACGAGTACAGAGCTTTGTCATTAACTCCAGCTTATTGCGTTGTCAAATATTGATTTATCACCACTAAATTGATTTATCACTGAAGTCAACTATTGATTTATCACTGAAGTCAAATAACTTTTGGAGCAAAGTGGATAGCTGATGTGCAAGATTTCAACTAACTAAATTACCAATGAGGCTATTAGTTCCAGAAACTGGCCGAGTTTCTCTGTTGTATTCTTCTGTTTCACTTACTACATCCAAAAACGACATTGAAATGCCTTCAGTATTCTAATGAGGTATTCTTTATAAAATTACTATTTACAAGATTTTGGATGAGAGAAGTAGCAGGTTTGTTAGGAGGTTAGAGAATTACAGAAAGAATTTCTTGACCCTAACACACAGTTATTTGGTACAATGCAGTCAAAGTGATTTTACATACTATGTTCATACAATGCAGTCTTCAACACTGAATTATATAGGTCTGCACGAAGGGATGAAAGTTGAAGCCTCTGCAGTCTGCACATGAGGGGCAGAGCTTAGTATGGCCAAATCTCTACTTATGTTGATGACTTGCTAATTGCTAGGTGACATCTATACCTACAGTTCGCACTCTACAGTTCGCACTCTACAGTTTGGATTCAGTTTGCTAATTTCTACAGTTTGGAATTTTGCATGTATTTCTAGATCCTCAACAGTTTGCTAATGCCGACAAAGGCAGCTCTAAAGGTGAATATTGCTAAAACTTATACATGTTATTCACATTCTACTATTTTTACAATCTCTGAATACTTATCAATTAGCCAGTTGGAAGTAACTCATCAGGCTGCAAACAGCCTCCTAGGAACAGTACAACTGAAAAACTGAAACTGGTGTTCTCACATGTGTTGGCCCAATGCTAATCAGGACAGGATAGTTGTATGGAAACAGGGCATTATGTTCGCTAACTTCTTTTTTTCCTTACTACTTCCAAGTTTTGGCTAAGAAAATGGGTCTGCCTGGAGGAAAGAATGGTCTGTTAATTAGCAAATCATAAATATCTTGGTGGTGACAATTCTTCGGCTACTTATAATTTCAGTTAGAACTTGCAAGAATGTCTGTTTCTGAAAAATTCTAGCAGATCGGTTCTTAATATTGACGAGTTATTTCTAAGGGATGGTATTTCTAACCATGGCCACTCGGTAACCTTGAGGGGAAATGCTTAGTATGGCCAAACCTCTACTTATGTTGATGACTTGCTAATTGCTAGGTGACATCTATACCTACAGTTCGCACTCTACAGTTTGGATTCAGTTTGCTAATTTCTACAGTTTGGAATTTTGCATGTATTTCTACAGTTTGCTGATTTCTACAGTTTGCTAATTTCTGCAGAGCGGGGGAGGGATTTGGTCAGAAAACAATAAAAATAAAATGAAAAGCTGGCCGATCGAGACTACAATTGCTTCACCTCATAGCAGGTTCGCTCTTCTATTTATTTAGTTTGCCTTGAGAGTACACCTCTCTGCAGCTTGAGATCTGAACTGAGACCACAGGTACTGAAGACCACAGGTGAGTACACCTCTGGACTGAAGCGGGCTTAGATTTTTCTACCTGCAATTCCGTTGCTTCAGTTCCGTCTGAACTGAGTACACCTCTCAGCAGGTTCGACAGTACAAAATAGTATGCTACTGCCATTCAAAGCACTCATAATCCGATTTCAAAGCACTCATACCAGCGCGGGAGGAGAGGGAGCGAGGAAGGAGAGATGACGTACTTTTGGTGGAGCCGATGAATGTTGAATTCGTCCCAATCTGGCCGGTACCGAAAATCCGAGGTGCACTTGAGGAAAGCACTGGCACTGCACCTCCGTGTCTTCTCTAGGGACGGCTAAGGCTCTTGGTGAGGTGGGGGCGGCGAGCGAGGGGCACGATGGTGATGAGCACGGGATCTGAGAGGTGAGTGCCGTCGGTGGAATGGAGGAAGATCAGTTTTGTCGATGGAAGGTGAGTGTCGTCGGTGGAAGGGGATCGTGGCGGCAATGGAGTTGATTGCGGGGCACCTGCAGCAACGACGCCATGGATGGAAGGGTTCCTGGGAAGGGGCATCGCGGTAGCAATGGAGGGAGCGCGGATCGTGTGGGCAATGGAGGTAGCGTGGATCGCGGGGGGAATTGCAGCAACGGCGCCATGGATGGAAGGCTTTCCTCGGATGACAGGAGTACGGAGGACGCGCTGGCGATTGATGGAAGCCGCGGCGCCATGGATGGAAGCAGCCGCGGCGCTGCCGCGGATGCGGGCGGTTGCCTGCAGGGCGGCTGCGGGTTGCGGCGCGGATGCGGGCGGCAGAACGTTCTGTGTGGACGCCTACACTGCTAACATAATTAGTAGTAGAGATTGCTGAAAATGGTTCTTTATCATATCCGATGGATATCCGAAACCCGATAGACATGGATATGGATACGAATTTCTACCCGCGGATATAGTCACGGGCGAATATTATTTATGACCGTGGATATGTCTACGGGCGGATATTTCCAATATCCGATCCGAATCCGACCCATTGCCATCCCTAGCCCCGGCTGCCCCCTTCCCCACAGGTCCGCAGCGCGCCACTACACCAGCAGTCCAGCACAACACAGCTGCACGCCGCACGCACGTAGGACGCATTGACGCGCCCCAGCGGCCCAGCCCACCAGTATCCAGTCGACTTTGTAAGTTCTTCTCTGTTCCTCTTTTTTTACCAGTGAACTAGAATACTAGATTGCTAAATGTTGTATTGTAAATCAGTAATTGTAGATTGACATCGAAACTAGAGAATGAAATGGGCAAAAACATTGAGATTATTTTATTGTTCGGCTCCTACACCTTTAATACGGACTAATTCATGAACACCAAGCCAACCTTCACTAGGAGAACCAGTAATAGAACCAGAAACATTATTAGGTGTTGAGGAGGGACAGACACCATTAGAGACAGAAACTAGCAATGCAAATGAATCGGTGGGTTTAAGAGATAGCAATAATGTTGATCAAGTTATCGCTGATCTCGGTCTTTGCATTCTTAGTTATATTGTTATATTGTACCTCTCACTTTATGCAAATGTTTAACTTGTAATGTGTAGGTTCAAATTCATGTGCTAATGTTGATGAAGTTATTAGAGGTGAGGAAGGACCAAATTGTCTTTAATTAGGTACTTTTTACCAAGTTTGTTGTATTTTAGATGCCGAATTGAGATAAATACTATGTTATTCTATGGTTGTGGTATATTATGTTTAGCGGTATATTTAGTCGTACAATATATTGGAGGGCTTTTTAAAGAGACCTTCAAATTTTATAGTGGCCTGGGGTGTGAATTTTATAGAGCTCTGCCACCCGTGGGGCACTGGACGGGACTCTAGCCTCGGTCGTCCTCCCCTAGGGATTGCCGGATCTGGACCACGAACCAGACCTTGTCGAACACCAGCGACTGCGTCCCGTGATGGCTGGTGTCCTACAGATCGGAGGAATCCATTGCCAGTGCTTAGCGCCTTCGCCTGCTCCTACGTGTAATCGCCACATGTACGTAGGTGCTGTGCAGGCGCCAGGCGGCGGGCGCCGGAGTGCAGGTTTGTCGCAAAGCGATGGCGGCTAGGGACTGTGGAGTGGCATGTGAACGGAACTAGGGTTAGTGCTGATGTCATGATGGGCCTTTATATGGGCTGACTTCTGGTGCTGGCCTTTTTAGAATAAAAACTAAATTCGGATATTCGCCGGATACCCGTGGGCGAGAGGTAAAACCCGTATCCGACCCGATTTTATCACGGGTCAGGTACGGGTGAGACCCGCGGGTCCAATTTTGTGTCCGAACCCTTATGAATGTCGCCGAGGATGGTGTCGACAGGTGATCTCGTTGGATTGCTTGGTGGACTCTTGGGTGTGGCGGCCTTGGTTCTTCATCCTCCTTGTCTTGATTATTTGCATCTCCCCCTTGATCATTGTCGTCATCTTGAGGTGGCTCATCTCTTTGATCTTCTCCTTCATCAACTTGAGCCTCGTCCTCATTTTGAGTTGGTGGGGATGCTTGCGTGGAGGAGGAGGATTTATCTTGTGCATTTGTAGGCTCTTCGGATTCCTTAGGACACACATCTCCAATGGACATGTTCCTTAGCGCGATGCATGGAGCCTCTTCCTCACTTATCTCATCAAGATCAACTTGCTCTACTTGAGAGCCGTTAGTCTCATCAAACACAATGTCACAAGAAACTTCAACTAGTCCTGAGGACTTGTTAAAGACTCTATATGCCCTTGTGTTTGAATCATATCCTAGTAAAAAGCCTTCTACGGTCTTAGGAGCAAATTTAGATTTTCTACCTCTTTTAATAAGAATAAAGCATTTGCTACCAAAAACTCTAAAATATGAAATGTTAGGCTTTTTACCGGTAAGGAGTTCATATGATGTCTTCTTGAGGATTCGGTGTAGATATAACCGGTTGATGGCGTAGCAAGCGGTGTTAACCGCCTCGGCCCAAAACCGATCCGGCGTCTTGTACTCATCAAGCATGGTTCTTGCCATGTCCAATAGAGTTCGATTCTTCCTCTCCACTACACCATTTTGTTGTGGGGTGTAGGGAGAAGAGAACTCATGCTTGATGCCCTCCTCCTCAAGGAAGCCTTCAATTTGAGAGTTCTTGAACTCCGTCCCATTGTCGCTTCTTATTTTCTTGATCCTTAATCCGAACTCATTTTGAGCCCGTCTCAAGAATCCCTTTAAGATTTCTTGGGTTTTAGATTTTTCCTGCAAAAAGAACACCCAAGTGAAGCGAGAATAATCATCCACAATAACTAGACAGTACTTACTCCCGCCGATGCTTATGTAAGCAATCGGGCCGAATAAATCCATGTGTAGGAGCTCCAATGGCCTGTCACTCGTCATGATGTTCTTGTGTGGATGATGAACACCAACTTGCTTCCCGGCTTGGCATGCGCTACAAATCCTGTCTTTCTCAAAATGAACATTTGTTAATCCTAAAATGTGTTCTCCCTTTAGAAGCTTATGAAGATTCTTCATCCCAACATGGGCTAGTCGGCGGTGCCAGAGCCAACCCATGTTAGTCTTAGCAATTAAGCAAGTGTCGAGTTCAGCTCTATCAAAATCTACCAAGTATAGCTGACCCTCTAACACTCCCTTAAATGCTATTGAATCATCACTTCTTCTAAAGACAGTGACACCTACATCAGTAAATAGACAGTTGTAGCCCATTTGACATAATTGAGATACAGAAAGCAAATTGTAATCTAATGAATCAACAAGAAAAACATTGGAAATGGAATGGTCAGGAGATATAGCTATTTTACCCAAACCTTTGACCAAACCTTGGTTTCCATTCCCGAATGTGATAGCTCGTTGGGGATCTTGGCTTTTCTCGTAGGAGGAGAACATCTTCTTCTCCCCCGTCATGTGGTTCGTGCACCCGCTATCGATGATCCAACTTGTGCCCCCAGATGCATAAACCTACAAAACAAGTTTAGTTCTTGACTTTAGGTACCCAAACGGTTTTGGGTCCTTTGGCATTAGACACAAGAACTTTGGATACCCAAACACAAGTCTTGGAGCCCTTGTGTTTGCCCCCGACAAACTTGGCAACTACCTTGCCGGATTTGTTAGTTAAAACATAGGATGCATCAAAAGTTTTAAATGAAATGTCATGATCATTTGATGCACTAGGAGTTTTCTTCTTAGGCAACTTAGCACGGGTTGGCTGCCTAGAGCTAGATGTCTCACCCTTATACATAAAAGCATAATTAGGGCCAGAGTGAGACTTCCTAGAATGAATTCTCCTAATTTTGTGCTCGGGATAACCGGCAGGGTACAAAATGTAACCCTCGTTATCCTGAGGCATGGGAGCCTTGCCCTTAACAAAGTTAGACAATTTCTTAGGAGGGGCATTAAGTTTGACATTGTCTCCCCTTTGGAAGCCAATGCCATCCTTGATGTCAGGGCGTCTCCCATTATAGAGCATACTTCTAGCAAATTTAAACTTTTCATTTTCTAAGTTATGCTCGGCAATTTTAGCATCTAATATTGCTATATGATCATTTTGTTGTTTAATTAAAGCCATGTGATTATGAATAGCATCAACATCAATATCTCTACATCTAGTGCAAATAGTGACATGCTCAATGGTAGATGTAGAGGGTTTGCAAGAATTAAGTTCAACAATCTTAGCATGTAATATGTTATTTTTATCTCTAAGATCGAAGATTGTAACATTGCAAACATCAAAATCTTTAGCCTTAGCAATCAATTTCTCATTCTCATTTCTAAGGCTAGCAAGAGAATCATTCAATTCTTTAATCTTAGCATGTAAATCAACATTATCATCTCTAAATTGGGAATTGAAACATTAGAATCAACCTTAGCTAACAAATTAGCATTCTCATTTCTAAGGTTGTCAATAGTCTTATGGCATGTGCTTAGCTCACTAGATAGTTTTTCACATTTTTCTACTTCTAGAGCGTAAGCATTTTTAACCTTAACATGCTTCTTATTTTCTTTAATAAGAAAGTCCTCTTGAGAGTCCAAGAGATCATCCTTCTCATGAATAGCACTAATCAATTCATTTAACTTTTCTTTTTGTTGCATGTTTAGGTTGGCAAAAAGAATGCGCAAGTTATCCTCCTCATTGCTAGCATCATCCTCATCACTAGAGGTTTCATATTTAGTGGAGGATCTTGATTTTACCTTCTTCTTTTTGCCTTCCTTGGCCATGAGGCACTTGTGGCCGACATTGGGGAAGAGAAGTCCCTTGGTGACGGCGATGTTGGCGGCGTCCTCGTCGGAGGAGGAGTCGGTGGAGCTCTCGTCGGAGTCCCACTCGCGACACACATGGGCATCGCCGCCCTTCTTCTTGTGATATCTTTTTTTCTCCTTTCTTCTCCCCTTCTTATCGTCGCCCCTGTCACTGTCACTGGAAATAGGACATTTGGCAATAAAGTGACCGGACTTACCACACTTGTAGCAAACCTTCTTGGAGCGGGGCTTGTAATCCTTCCCCCTCCTTTGCTTGAGGATTTGGCGGAAACTCTTGATGATGAGTGCCATTTCCTCGTTGTCGAGCTTGGAGGCGTCGATGGGTTGTCTACTTGATGTAGACTCCTCCTTCTTCTCCTCCGTAGCCTTGAATGCGACCGGTTGTGCTTCGGGCGTGGAGGAGGTGCCTTGCTCGATGATTTTCTTTGAGCCTTTAATCATTAGCTCAAAGCTCACAAATTTTCCTATTACTTCCTCGGGAGACATTAGCTTATATCTAGGATCACCTCGAATTAATTGAACTTGTGTAGGGTTAAGAAATACGAGGGATCTAAGAATAACCTTGACCATCTCATGGTCATCCCATTTTTCGCTCCCGAGGTTGCGCACTTGGTTCACCAAGGTCTTCAAGCGGTTGTACATAGCTTGTGGATCGTCCCCTTGGTGAAGCATGAAGCGACCGAGCTCCCCCTCGATCGTCTCCCGCTTGGTGATCTTTGTCACCTCGTCTCCTTCGTGCGCGGTCTTGAGTACGTCCCAAATCTCCTTCGCACTTTTTAACCCTCGCACCTTATTATACTCCTCTCGACTTAGAGAGGCGAGGAGTATAGTGGTGGCTTGGGAGTTAAAGTGGTGAATTTGGGCCACCTCGTCCGAGTCGTAGTCTTCATCCCCTACGGATGGTACCTGTACACCAAACTCAACAACATTCCATATGCTTGTGTGGAGTGAGGTTAGATGGTGCCTCATTTTGTCACTCCACATATTATAATCTTCACCGTCAAAAACCGGTGGTTTGCCTAATGGAACGGAGAGTAAAGGAGTACGCTTTGAAATGTGGGGGTAGCGTAGGGGGATCTTACTATACTTCTTGCGCTCTTGGCGTTTAGAAGTTACGGACGGCGCATCGGAGTCGGAGGTTGATGGTGATGAAGAGTCGGTCTCGTAGTAGACCACTTTCCTCATCCTCTTGTGCTTGTCGCCTCTCCGATGCGACTTGTGGGAAGATGATTTCTTCTCCTTCCCCTTCCCTTTGTTGGAGGAGTTTTTCTTCTCCTTCCTCTTGTTGCGGGACTCTTCCGATGAAGTCGACCCGTGGCTTGTAGTGGGCTTGTCGCCGGTTTCCATCTCCTTCTTGGCGTGATCTCCCGACATCACTTCGAGCGGTTAGGCTCTAATGAAGCACCGGGCTCTGATACCAATTGAAAGTCGCCTAGAGGGGGGTGAATAGGGCGAAACTGAAATTTAACAATTTAAACACAACTACAAGCCGAGTTAGTGTTAGAAATAATAATGAGTCCGAGAGAGAGGGCGCAAAACAAATCGCGGGCAAATAAGGAGTGAGACACGTGGATTTGTTTTACCGAGGTTCGGTTCTCTCAAACCTACTCCCCGTTGAGGAGGCCACAAAGGCCGGGTCTATCTCAACCCTTTCCCTCTCTCAAACGGTCCCTCGGACCGAGTGAGCTTCTCTTCTCAAATCAAACCAGGAACAAAACTTCCCCGCAAGGACCACCACACAATTGGTGTCTCTTGCCTCGATTACAATTGAGATTTGATCACAAAAGCAAGTGAGAAAGAAAAGAAGCAATCCAAGCGCAAGAGCTCAAAAGAACACGGCAAATCTCTCTCACTAGTCACTTGAGCTTTGTGTGGAATTGGAGAGGATTTGATCACTTGAGTGTGTCTAGAATTGAATGCCTAGCTCTTGTAAGTGGTTGGAAGGTTGAAAACTTGGATGACTTAAATGTGGGGTGGTTGGGGGTATTTATAGCCCCAACCACCAAACTAGCCGTTTGGTGGAGGCTGTCTGTCGCATGGTGCACCGGACAGTCGGTGCACACCGGACATGTCCGGTGCGCCAGCCACGTCACCAGGCCGTTAGGGTTCCGACCGTTGGAGCTCTGACTGCTGGGCCCGCCTGGATGTCCGGTGGCGCACCGAACATGTACTGTAGAGTGTCCGGTGCGCCAACTCGCGCGTGCCTGACTTATGCGCGCTCTGGCGCGCATTTAATGCGCTGCAGGTGACCGTTGGCGCCGAAGTAGTCGTTGCTCCGCTGTCACACCAGACAGTCCGGTGTACACCGGACATGTCCGGTGAATTATAGCTGACTAGCCGTTGTGGATTCCCGAAGCTGGCGAGTTCAGAGTCGCTTCTCCTTGGAGCACCGGACACTGTCCGGTGTACACCGGACACCGGACAGTCCGATGAATTATAGCGCGGCGACTCTGAGATTTCTCGAGGTGCGAAGTTCAGCTTGGAGTCCCCTGGTGCACCGGACACTGTCCGGTGGTGCACCGGACAGTCCGGTGCGCCCGACCAGGGTGCCTTCGGTTGTCCCTTTGCTCATTTGTTTGAACCCTTTTTCTTGGTCTTTTTATTGGCTTATTGTGAACCTTTAGTACCTGTAGAACTTATAAACTTGGGCAAGCTAGTTAGTCCAATTATTTGTGTTGGGCAATTCAACCACCAAAATCAATTTAGGAATATAGGTGTAAACCTAATTCCCTTTCGATAGACCTGAGGCCTCTACAGCTATTCGACCCAAGAGTAGGGCTCAGGCCCTAGTGGCCATAGGCCTGGTTCCGCCCCTGGCTATCTCTAGCAGGCACCAAACCCTAGGGACACAAACACCACGATGGAGCCAATGATGATCGCAAAAAACGGATGCATGGGTTGAGCATGATGCCTCCAGATATGGCCGTCAGCTCAAAGGCTACGTTGTTGCACCAACATAGACAGAGTGGGAGGTGTGGTCACACCATGCGGGGCACGCTTTATTGGAGCATAACAATGGCAGCTTACTCGTAGTCCCTCCCGCCGCTGACGAAGGGGAAGGGCAATGGGCATGGACTATGGAATCCCTAGGACGTTGGGCAAGTTCCTGCGCCGTGTCTCCGTCCGTGCTTACGGCATGCAGCGGCACCTCATGGAGTCGTTCGATTCCTCGCCAACGTCTACAACGGTGACACTTCTTGGATCTTATTAAAAGCCTCACCATTATTGATCTAGTTTATCGATGCATTAACCTAGCTTGGGCAGATCATGTGGGTGTTTGTTTCAGCTTAAATCCACCTTCTGCCCGCCAGAAGTTGTTGCGGACTGTCAAACGCCTAACTTTTCAGTCCGCTTCCATGATAATCGTTTTGGTGAAAATCGTCCAAATTAACGTAAACAGAATTAGCCGAGCCGTCACGATAGGTGAAATATGTCACTTCCTAGATCCTAAACACTATGGGTCGCTTCATTTTCCTCGACACGTAATCCCCATGATACTCAGATTCTCCACACAACCAGCTTCTCAGAAAAACTCGTTAGAAAAATCCAAACCAAACAGACCCATTGTGCTACTTGACAATTCGAACAGAGACAGATCCCCGTGCACATAGAGATGAGCCCTAAGTTGTCTTAAACAACTTACACATCTTATCTCGCATCACATCTCTCATTTCAAATTTTACTCTGTAAATTACGGTCTATAGTGCGAAACATTGTTTTACATAACTATATGCACGATACGTTGAAGACAACCTTAGCGAAAAATTCAACTTTACCTTTCGTGCTACTTAATCAATTGGACAAATCTGATGTGGGCCATTACTAATTGATATGCATAAGCTTCGTGTAGTAACTAGATACTGAATCCAATGGTCAAATAGCTGTGGGCATTTGATTAGATGAGCTCTTCTGCACATACTTCAAAATGTTACCGGCTGTTTTTTCTTTTTTTAAATCCTCTTACGTTTTGTTTGGATCCTCTAATAATTATAATTTAGGTAAAGACTAATTAAGCTAATATAATTTTATGCTAAATATATTTATATATTATTATTAGCGACATGTGGGAGATATTTATGTGCTAACTTTTTATATAGAGGAGTGAGCCGAAAAGCGTCTTATAAGTTGCAGAGTATAAACATATTCCACTAATACATAAAAATATTTTTTTATTCTTCACCCCCATAAATTTTGAGATAGATTTATATTTGAACTTTGAAAAGTGATCGAATATCAGACAAAAAACACTATTATATGAAGTAAATTTCAATTTCTCTAAAATAAATAGATCTAAACGACCTATTATGGTAAATATGCACGATAATTTGGCACATGTCAATTTTATTTTGGTAACTCTGTGTAATTTCATGACGAGACAAACTCATATAGGGAAAATTGCAAGCAAAATTGCTGGTGTTATCTATTATTGTCTTCTGGAAGACCAGAGCTATCCGTTTACAGTTTACACCGTATAGAACTGTTAATTGTATTCATCTTTGTTGTTGGAAGCATGGCCTGTAGGTCTTGTGCACAACGAAGTCTAGCTGGAACGGAACCAGGCCGAGTCCGACAGCAAAAGCAGACAACATAGGCCGAGACCAGAGATTTACTTGAAACTGGATACTACAATGAATAGAATGTGATCCATCAGGTTATTATTACCATTAATCGGTGTCATGGAACTTGTGAATAGTGCAAGAGGTTGACAGCCATGCTGTCGACACGGCGAGTCCAAAGAATTCCTAGTCATGGCTACTGTCGGCGGTGATACACTGATACAGCCATACAGGGCTGTGAACATGTTTCTCAAAATTCAGGGCGATGTGCGCCTTTCGGTCAGCTTCTCCTTCCTGTACTTCCTGAAATCTGCTGCCAGGCCTGCGTCCAAGTCCTGCTTCATCTGCTCCGCCACCTGCCTCAGCACCTGCGCGTTGTTCGTCACAGACGAAACGCCTGCCAGTCATTCCGGTGAGGAAGAACACCGATGGTTTTCTCTGCAAGACCAGGCGAGGAGAGAAGAGGAGACATGGTCCGACCGTCTCGGCGACGCCCCTGATGATGCTCTCCGGGACCAACGCGAGCACCGGCGGGAGGTCGAAGCCGACGGTCATCTCGACGTGGCCCTTGAGGCTCTTCCTCCCTTCCCGCTGCCGCTGCGGGTACATGAGGCCTCGGACGGTGAACGCCAGGTGCGACGGCATGGCGTTGCTGTCCAGACCATTCAGCTTGTAATCTGTCTGCTTGTACCGCAGTAGCAGCAGAGCGCGTCAGAGTACATTACGTTGAGACCAACGTGAAATAAGCTGAGTTCTTGACCGGGGAGTGAGGGAGGGACAGGGACTGCTGTCAGTTACCACTTCCATGAGGAGGAGGCTGGTGGCGTGCACGGGGACTCCTTCCCGCCGGACTTGCTGACGAAGCGCATGACGATCACCGGCGACGCCGACAGGAAGAGGAACTGGATGGGCAGGAGCTGCACGCTCCATTCCTCCTGAAAGACGGCAGCCAGTGGTTCAGTCCGTTAGCGTTGCGTGCATGTGTCGTTCACCCGCTGTCTTGCCTCTTGCGTCGTAGTAGATCGCCCAAGCACTAGCAGCGCTTGCTTCTCCCGTTTCGTAACGCTGAAGCCAACGGTCGCCGGCAAGGAAACCGTAACTGAATATCGCCGGAGATTCAGGCTTCAGAGCCAAACGAGATTAAACGGAAGGCACTGGGAACCTTTTCAGTGCAAACACGTCCTGGGCACCACCGGTACAGAACTCGAGGCACGAAATCGGTGAAGAAACGATGGGGCAGGCGACTCACGTCGTTGATCTTTCTTCTTTTGCGCTGGTCCAGAAACACCGCTCCCACGACCATGGGGCTGTTCTGCAGGTACTCATCGATGGACGCCTGCAGGAAACAGAGCCTCCATGGGATCAGATCATCTGAGATGTGCAGTGCAGACTGCAGAGCTAAAGAAAACTCAAACCGGCCAGTCCTTAAAAGCTCATCTCCACATCCACCTACGTAACATCATGTATACAAATTCGTCATCATTTACTTATTGTTATATTATAATGTAACTTGGCGAATATCATTTAGGTGTATCAGACCTCTCCAACTACCTTGACGATGTAGCAACGAGATGACGGGTTTGACTTTGTCGATGCGCTCTTCGCAAGTCGAGGTAGCGACCATCGCTCGTCGTAGTTCCCCGATGGTGATCGACGACAGTGAGCTTGCATTTTATGTGTTTAGTGAGACTTGAGACTTCCGTGTCTTATAACTATGGATGGAAAGTTATTGTGATGAAATTGTTGAGATTATGGTTGTGATTGTGATGTGAAATGATATTGTGATGAAAATGCTGAGATTATGGTTGTCATTATTCCTATGTGATTGTCTGTGAGATGTTTTATGTGAAAATATGGTGTGATATGGCTATTAATATATTTGTTATGTTGTGATATGTGGTGTAAAATGAAAATGAAACAACATTTGTAATATTGGTCAAGTTAACTTCTTATAAGCTACTGAAGTTATAGAAAGTTAATCAGCTAATTTTCTAGAGGCTGCTGTAAAGTAAGTGGTAGGAAATTAGCTGACTAACTTTCTAGAGGCTACAATAAATAATAGGAAGTTAGCTGATTAACTTTCTATAGGCCATAATAAATTGTAGGAAGTTACGTGGCTAACTTACTAAGAGACTACATAAGCGGTAGTAAGTTAGTGGGTTGACAGCGCTCGACTCCTAGACGACATGAACGAGTTAACTTCCGAGAGGCATAGTTGGCTCTAGGTAACTTTCTAGAGGGCTCTAAAAAGTTAAACTAACTTCGAACCATAATTTTTCGAAAGCTTAACTTCTGATGTGATACGGTTTCGTTAACTTCCGAGAATTTACGGCCAACTTACTGCTCTACAAAGTTAAATAGGCTTTTTAGTGTTTGTAACATCACGTGTCAGCATCAGACACGCTCAAAAATCCATGTATAGGAGATCAACTCCTGACCCATGATAGAAAGGTCACTAATCTCGAACTTCTCCACTAGCTGCGGTTCAGGCAAAGGTACTCCTCAGTAAGCTGTCACCATTTCAAAAAGCAAAAAGCTATAATCTATAAACAAATACGTGCTTTCAAAATTGTACTTCTCAAAGCCATTATTCCGAAAAAAACATCTCCTGATTTTTACCTCTTAGTAGAGTTTTGATTTTCTCAGTGAAAAAAAAAACAGCTTTAAAAACCCAACAAAACACCTTTTATTTTGAGATGTACTAGCGAGTAAACATTTTTCCTTCCGTACCACGACCATGACACGGCTCTCCGCCCCGGCTCTCCGCCAATCGTCCCATGTGCTGCCACCTTGGCGACCCGAGTGAATCCTTCACGTACGTGTGTTGCACTGCACCATTTCCAAACCACCGAAGCGAAGCGACCAGAAGCCTGTTACCCCCCAAGGCCAAAGCGATCACGGCGACCAGCGAGACGACGTGTGCGGCAACGCGCCACCTCAGCCGGACACCCGTCGCCGCGCCACCCGCCTCGCTCGAACACGCGTCCAAACTCCAAACCCGTCTCGCCCATAAAACCCTCCGCTCCCCACAAAACCCAGCACGATCTATCACGACGATCAGCGCGTATCCCTGACAAAAGCACACAGACAGCTCGTATTCGCGGCTGCAAAGCTCGAGCTCAGAAAGATCAGCAATGGCGTTTCTCTCGCGGTCGAGGAGCCACGCTGTCCCCTCGGCGCTGCTGGTGCTGCTGCTCTTGTCGGTGGCCTCGGCGGCCGCGGTGGGCGTGGCGGCCAAGACGGACGTCCACGACGTCGCGGAGGAGAGCAACAAGGACGAGGAGTCATGGACGGGCTGGGCCAAGGACAAGATCTCCGAGGGGTTGGGGCTCAAGCACCATGCCGACGTCGACGAGGAGGAGACCGCGCGCAAGGCTGGCCACACCGTCAAGTCCGCGCGCGAGTCCGCCCAGCACACCGCCTCCGGTAAGAACTCCACGGTGCCCCACCATTCATTCATTCGTTCTTCTCGTTCGTGCTATGATCGTGCTGACGCCGGCCAAGTCCATGCTACAGAGATAGGGAAGAAGGCGGGGTACGCCAAGGAGACGGCGGGAGATGCCGCGGCCGGCGCGTCGAACAAGGCCGGGCAAGCCAAGGACCAGGCTAAGGACACGGTGAAGGACGCGGCCGGCGAAGCGTCCAACAAGGCGGAGTACGGCAAGCAGAAGACCAAGGAGGCCGCCGAGGCGGCGAGCGAGAGTGGTGCCGAGGCGCACGAGCGGTCGAAGAAGGGCAAGGCCATGGTCGAGGAGAAGGCCCGAGAGAAAGCCGGGCAGGGGTACGAGAGCGCCAAGGACGCGGCCGGCAAGGCGCAGGAGACGCTGAGCCAGACCGCGGACGCGGCGGCGGAGAAGGCCGGGACGGCCAAGGACGCGGCGTGGGAGAAGGCGGACAAGGCCGGCAAGAAGGCGCAGGAGTCCAAGGAGGCGGCCAAGGGGAAGGCAACGGAGAAGGCGGCGTCCGCCAAGGACGCGGCGTGGGAGACGGTGGAGGCGGCCAAGGAGAAGGCCGGCGAAGGGTATGAGAGGGTGAAGGAGAAGGCGCGGGAGACGGCGGACACGGCCAAGGAGAGGCTGGAGGAGGTGAAGGAGAGGGTCGCTGGGCCCGACGTCGCCGCCGTCGACGGCAAGGGGAAGCACCGGAGGGCGGACGTGGACAAGTACCGGTCGGAGTCGGAGGACGAGCTGTGAGGAGAGCCCGCCGCGGCGGGTGATGTTTGCATTCAGTGTCCAGGTCGTTTTCAGCGTGTTCAAAGCTAGTTTTTTTTTTCTTTCCTACACGGATCTGTATACTAGTCTTCTGTTTCAGCCTCGACCATATGCTGTTCCTGCTCTTAGTACAATAATCTGATGACATGCACACAAACTTCGCAGAAATTCGAGTTATACGTACAACAACTTAATGTCATCTATTAGCACACCAAAACTATGCATATGTGATGTGCCAACACGACGGCATGGCGAATATTATTACAAAGTGGCCTGCTTTCAAATCTAATTGGAAAAAAAACTAGTGGCATTTCCCCCCTCTTCAAACCTAATCGAAGAGGATTCTAATTGAAAAAAAAAGCGAGTGACATGTTCCTCTTCAAATCAAATCTAATTGAAGAGGATGCGCATTTCTTCTCCCAACCCGATCGACATCCACCGGTTTCTTCAGTCCGTCAGACAAGCAGCGGGGCTTCCAGTGCAGTGGCTCTCGGAGTAAGGACGGCGAAGCAGGAGGGGGGATCAGGCCCGTTCCGTACCTGCTCACCGTGTTGAGGCCCCCCGTCTCGCCGCAGCTCATCGTATCTGCAGCGGAAGACGACGGTGTTGCGCCCGCCCGATCAGTTGCCGGCCTTCGCAGCAGAAGGAAAAACACAAATTTTCAAGCATCTCTGCCGATCTCGGCGTCACTTACCTTCGTACGATTCCAGGGCAAACAGGGCGATCCCGCAGAAGATCTTGTCCAGGAAGCTGAGGGAGCAGTAGACGAAGGCGCAGCCGTTGAGGTCCTCCCCTACCAGCCGGCTCTCCAGCCCAACCGTCGTGAGACCTGCCCATGTAATGTAAAGCCAGAGCACGCGAAACCGGTAGGATTTGGACGTGCAGCGTGGCGTGCTAGCTAGGCGCCCGCGTTTTACCATGACGAGCGCGTTGGCAGCGCCGATGACCATGGCGAGAGGGTGTTGTGCATCTGGCTCGGGAAGACGAAGACGGTGACGCCGGAGATGACCCAGAGCGTCGCGCCGACGGTGAGGAGGGACTTGAGGCGCCGGTCGTTCCACTTGATCTCCTACGTTCGAGGCAGGCAGGCAGTTCCAGAGATGGGTGAGTGAAGGGAAGGCTGAATTTTGCAATGCAGTATATTTTTTAGCCTATCTCCAATAACGTTCTCTAAATTTCATCCATTAAACAAATATTCTCTATCCTTTATAGCACACTCTAAAAGATTTAATCTTTTATATCTTCAGCAACCTTCTCTAAATTTCGTTCTCTATATCTCATTCTTTACATTTTCCAACATATATTAATACAAATTTAAAATGGCATTTTTTACAAAATATTGAGTCTGTTTATATATTAGAATTTTTTTTATATATATGGATACATATACAGAGGTCATGATACGAAAATTGGATTTTCCTGTTCACGTATTCGACAATGCAATTTTTGCCTTTTCTTTTTCTCTTCCGTGGCCGAGATCCACAGTGCCGTTGGCGGACTTCTCGCCGCCAACGCTCTCAAGCGACTCCACGCACCGCAGCAGGATCATACTCTACGGCGGAGCTCCTCCATGCAGCCCAGCTTCTCCAAGCCGTCACAGCCGAGGCCCCATGGCGGCCGCCGCTAGCTCGAGGGTGGCTACCGCGACGTGCTGGTCATCTTCCCCAGCGTTGCTGCTATCTTCTCCGCGGCGCGAGCTCCGTGCAAGCAGGCTCGTTTGGAGGTTGCCGTGATGCGGCCATGGCCGGTGTCGTATTCGTCGGATGTGTAGCAACACGCCAATAGCGGATGAATAGTGATTCTCTAGATGTAGCGGCTCCAACACAGACTCTAAATTTTAGCGCACTCTATAGCGTCGCGTTCCTTGCTGGAGGCATAAAGGAGCACCATGTCCTCTAAATTTAGCGTATATGTTGATTTAGCGGGTCTGGTTGGAGATAGCCTTAAAGTGTTCGCCGGACCGCTCTTCGGGAACATCGCCTTCCAGAGGCGGTTCGAGCAGGAGCTGTGCGTGCGATGGAGTTCGTGGAGCAGTCCGTGTAGCTCTTCTGCGCCGACCCCAACACTATATGCCACCGCCGCCCAATCCCCTCTCTTTCTCTCCAAATTCCTTCATATTTCATTCAGTGTGTTTGACCCTACCTAACTTGTTTGTGCGCATGTCTCTGTAAACCCGCTACATGATGAAGTATTGGCACTGTAAGGGGAAGCTGTGCTCAAGGTCACCGATGACCGTGAGGTAACCTTGTCCAAGCTGTATGTACTCAGATCAGATTTGCGTGTATGTTCGTTGGTTCAAAACACTGATGACTTATAGATGCTATGGCTTAGGAGCTGATCGATGATACACTTGTTATTTATAACTCATAGAATTGGGTGATCGAGGTGAAGATAGATCACGCACCACGAACAAAACATTTTAGAATTTGTTATGGATGGCACACAATCAGGACAAGGATTGGGAAAAGGTAAATATATTGGATTTAAGTATAAAGAATTCGTTGTACTTGATCATCATCGTCCAACACTAAAAAACTTGGATTTATCGTATTGTTGAGATGAAGGAAACATAGATGCAAGGTAAATATGTTGGATTTAAGTATAAATAATTTGTTGTACTTGATCATCATCATCCAGCACTAGAAAACCTTGGATTTATCGTACTGTTAGGCCAACTCCAGCAGTTCATTTAAAGTTTATCCATAAGCACTATTTTGCACTTGTGGGTGGTCTTCTTCTCCGCCGAAGGTCCTCAAGACAAAGGTATCACTGGCAAAATGATGTTGAGGATCCTCCGCCGAAGGTCCTCGAGACGAAGATATTATCTGAGAGTTATAACGACGAATGCCTAAGCTACCGCCGAAGGACGATAACTTCGGCTTAAGGTGGCGACGAAGGTCAAAGCATGATGCCGAGCCAAAGAGGAAAAGATTAGTTAATCCCTGATAGTTTATGTTATGATTATGTGTATATATTGAGGTTATAAATATAATTTTACCCGGGCTACATCCCGTGCCTATAAATAGGTGAACAACACCTCGTACTGTTGACGCGAAATTATAATCGCTCTCGCGTCAACGCCTTCGAACAAGATGAAGGTATCAATGTAATTTAAATCCCATTAATACTCATATGTTTATCACGAAATAAATATATGAATAGATATATGAATTATTATTCTTGCGAATAATGAATGTGCGTCCTTCATGACATTCGTCTAAAAATTATTATATCCGAAAGGAAATAATGTTTCTAATGGCGAATGTCCTTAATCTTTAACAATTGTGTTGCTTTATTCTTTATTCACATCACTTGAGAACAAGTAATCAACAACATTGTTATATACTGTAGACTGCACTGTTCACAGAATGAAATTTGAATATCGATATGTGTAAACGTAAACTGCTAGAGATAGTCTTAAGATGAAGAAAACATAGATGCAAATTTATCTAACCGATGCATGCCAGATGTAGTAGTCATTTACTACAATTCACCAGGGATATGCTTATTAGAAATCTGTTGTACAATTATATTTCTTTATTTTTTGGCTCTATGGTTGGTATTTGCCGAGCACTCATGACACATTAACGTTAGGAAAAAACAAGTAACATTATAGAGTAATCAAAGAATTCATGGTTATTTTATAATGTAGATCTTGTTAGGTGAATATGAATCACCAAACGGAAGCAACTTCATTGTTAGACATGTGACAACAGGCGAAGAGGGTAGCGATGAATACGCTAACTCTAACTACTACAACTCCATGTCTGCCAATTCCATTCGACCAAACAATTTTGTGTTTGTGACCCCTTTTTGGGAAAAAAACATGTTCAGCGTAGAAACAACTGCCACGTGAGTCCGAATTTTTTGCATTTTGACCCTTTCTCGGAAAGAAAATCACGTTTAGACCCTAAAAAAATTTAATGTCATCTTTGGACCCTTTGCTCGGCGCCATAGGCTATGGCGCCGAGGTAACACAGCTCGGCGCCATAGGCTATGGCGCCGAGGTACGTGCTGCGCTGGCACAACCCGGACACCGTGGCGCCGACGTGGCACCGAGCTCGGCGCCAAGATCTATGGCGCCGAGCTCAGTTGTAAATCCACAAAGTCTTTCTAGCTCAGTTGGTAGAGTGCAACGCTCTAAATCTTATGGTTGTGGGTTCAAGTCTCACAGTGGATGTTCAATACTTTTTTTTGTCACTGATTTTTTTTTTGTTGTCTAGATTTTTTTCGTTTATGTTGCTATAGTGCATTCAAAGAAGTCCTAAATAATATTCACCCTCTTTATTTTAAATTATAATTAATATAAAAATAATATACATAAAAAAACTAAATAAAATTATTGTATTATTCTCTCCGTCCAAGAAGAATGTAACTCAGTGCAGTTGCATGCTCGCTAGAATCCAAGATCGCAAATGATTTTTTTTGGGTATATCACTGCTTTGTCGAGACACATACGTACGTACACGTACATGCATGCTTTGCTAGCCTGTACATCGACAAATCAGCGCAGTCGACGCCGGCACAAAACAGCAGAACGCATGGAGCAGCTAGCTAGCCGTTGCGTATGCACACTTTTGAAGCGTCTAACGTTGGCCACATATCAGAGCAAACTCTCTGTATTCTTTGTAGCAAAGTTTTCTTCAATGGTTTTTTACATTGATTAATGATATATATATATATATTCTATTAAAATTTTCTTTAACTAAAGATAGAAAACAAAAATAAGAATAATTTTTATAACATAAATAATATATAAAAAAGAGATAGAAGAACATGATGCATATGGATGAACGGCTGGCTCTGAAGCATCCTTTACTCCTTTATTACACATACCTACCTCTGTTATGAATTCAAGTCAAAAAGATTTGGCACACAGTGGATGCTGTTAGCTGGCTGCCATTTCGTTGGAGGCTGGACCTGTCCTATATGTGTATGGTATTGGTATGATCCCAATACGCAAGCCTCTGTTTGACGCGCCAGGAGGGTAAATAAATCAATTTTTGATAATAGTATAATGAAGGTAGACAGAGGAAGAGGTTGTGCTCACCGGATAAACAAAAAATATCTGGACAAATAAATAAGTCATAATAAAAAAATCTGAAAAAGAAAAAAATCTAGACAAAATAAAGACAAAAAGTATTACCACATCCAACGTGGGGCTCGAACCCACAACCACAAGTTTATGAGCCTTGCTCTCTACCAACTGAGCTAAATGAGTTTTTTGGTTATAATTGAGCTCGGCGCCAAGGTCTATGGCGCCGAGCTTGGTACCACGTCGGCGCCACGACGTCCGAGTTGTGCCAGCGCAACACGTACCTCGGCGCCATAGCCTATGGCGCCGAGCTATGTTACCTCAGCGCCATAGTCTATGGCGCCGAGCAAAGGGTCCAAAAATGACATTAAAATTTTCTAGGGTCTAAACGTGATTTTTTTTCCGAGGAAGGGTCAAAATGCAAAAAATTCGGCACGTGAGTTTGTTCATATAGCTAAAAGTAAATGAAAATGATTGGATATTTAATCTACATATGCGAGTTCTTTGTAAGTTAGATTCTGATTTGTTCTATAGAAAAAAAAACTTTCCTCTTCCAAATGGTGCTATTATGGTGGGATTTTGTTGGCAGACATTCGAATGGTGCGTTGTTTTTATGTCTGAAACTACCAAATGGTAGCTATTTCTGAAGTCTGTGTCATGCCAATCTGACAATGTTCAATACTAAAAACACTCGGCTACCTAAAGCTAACTGCTTTTAAGCTCTAGATAATAGGCTCCTTTCCTTGTTGTGCTAGCACCAGGGGTAAACATTATACGGATGCTTCTAATGAGGTTGAGACTTATGAAAAATGAGGCTATGGTTAAACCAATGAGACGCTCCGGAGATTACAGATTCACTTACATATACCATTATTTGTCATTTGATATTACCTATGCTCAACTTTCATGTTCTTATTTCCATGCTTCGGGTCATGACACTCTAGTAACTGAATTTTCTTTTGAATACATGAAACTTCTTGAGGGCCCACTATATTATGCTGCTACTATAACTTTTGTCATGTCTCTATTATGGAGAACCTCATCAGTTATTGTTATAGCACTTATATGTAATTTATGTGCTGGGAATGGTATGTTCATATATCTGCATTTCACTCTTTTGATCCACGAATAAACCCAACATAATGTTTTAGTTCCTTAACGTAGTTACTTGAAACTGTATGCCATTAATTTGCTTCTCTTTCTTTTACAAAATGGAAATTTGTTATATTTCGTCATATTACAAATAGTTTCATGCTACAAACATGAGAATAATAGCAAAATAAATGAACCTGCAATGCAAGGTAAATTTGTGACATATTGACATCGACGAGAATGTCTATGTTGTTCGTTTTTATATAATTGTTGGGCACTAACATTTTATCCTCGGCCTTACTCACTGAAGTTTCATGGCGCGACGACCAATATGATGAAAAAAGCTTATTTGTGTATAGCTAAAGGTTATCTCATCAAGTGTAGGCGTAACATTGCTTCCTCTTCCAAACTCTAATTTGATAATGTCAAAATGAAAACTGCTTTGAAATGGTGAGGGTACACCTCGCCTTGGAACTAGATTGATATGCACGTGGAAGGTTGCAACTCTCTCCAAGCTCACTGATCTTGTATGTCCTTTCTACATACTTGTTTGTGCCCGCTTTAAGGAAAAAATAGACATCTATTTACACCTTGAGGAAAGTTGGGTGCCTTATAATAACATACCACTGGGTTTGGCAATGGCTATTGAGCCCTAAGCCTGCATGTCAATAACATTTAAATATTACTAGAACAGATGGCGCCCCTTCGGGCGCCCTATCCGTGAGGTAAAAAGGGATGAATATTTGGTCATGCCATATTAAAATTCAGTAGAGGATTTGATAAATCATTCAGCATAATTAGTGCTTCAAGGATTCAATCTCTCACAAAACAGCAGAGCAACAAAGCAATGATCGGGGGAAGCAATGGAGTTTGATTGTAGTAAGGTACTAAGGTGGCTACCTCATCCTCGGACTCAGAATCAGAACTGCCACTGGATTCTTCCTATTTTTACGAACAAATTATGTTTGAGAAAGAACAGCTATCAAAGGTGCATGAATCAAGAAACAAGTGCAACATATGAATCCACAAATAAATTACATCTTCTGGTTCATCCTCGTCAGAACCACTGTCAGAACTGCTTCTCGCTGTCTTGGTCAGTCAGAATAATGAGCCTTCCACTGTCACCTTCTAGATCAAAGATTTGGTGGTTCTCACCGATAACACTATATGTATATCCTGTTCAAACTTTTGGAAAACTTAAAGCGTTCAGTATTTAGTAGTTTCATAATTTAAGAATTTAAAAAGACTAACATTGATGTATCAAAAAGACTATGTATACTTATTTCTGGGTGTACTCCATATGAACCGACAAAAGGAGGAAGGACCAAGAAAATATACTCTAGTAAATTATGTACCATTGTTTTCATCTTTTTGTAGGACATGGCTTGCAATATAAGATTTGGTTTATCTTTCAATTTGTTTGGTAAAACAACACAGTTCATGAGCAGTCAAACTACAATCAGTAATTGCATTCTATCACCCTAAAGTACAAATATTTTTACCTTTTCCTAGTCTGTCTCTTAATAACTGAATTTTTGGAACAGTTATAGATAATCTGAATCAATGGTACATGACTCGTATAAAAGAAAGCTTATGGCAACACAAACATTTTCATACAACGTAGAAGAAATCAGAGCACCAAATCAAAGACAGTTGCACGCCAAATTGAACCTTTAATAATAATAAGCGTAAACTGGAATCATTTAGGAGATGTGGATTTCACTAACCGTGCTGATGTGATCCTCGTGCAGTGCTCCAGGACCAAGACCCTGCTCAGTCTATCTAACTGGGTGTACAGTCTGTTCCAGCACCAAAGCAACACAAGAATTAGTGAGAATATCGAGCGGAGAATATTCCAGTGCAGAATATGATACTGTAAATGAGTGATCCGAGAAATTGTACCTGATTTTAACCTCAGCCAATGCTCTGACACAGAAATTGATAGTGTAAGCAACACAAAGGCATTGAACACAGAAATTCCAACGAACATATCCAGCAGACAATGTTCCTTTGATTTTGACATGCTGAACTGACAATTATAGACAACCAAGTTAAGGCAATTTATAGACAAACCTGCCCTGTCAGAAGAGGTGTATCCGACAATGCAGCATGTCGTAGCCATCACAAAAGTTTGACACGTTCCCGCTGGTCGCTAGAGCAGACAGTTTTCAGGCAAGCATTCAGGAACGTACGACGAATAGCCACAACAGGTCAAACGAAGAGAATAGCTGCACAGCACAGCTGTGCGGTTACCAGGTCAGCAATGTCCATACAGAAAGGCTAGCGACCAGTTAACCAGTGGTGGTAGCACCAGCTACTACCAAACCCTAGAGTTAAAATCTGGTTCCAGAGCATCTGGTGGTTCGTTTTGCATAACAGACCAACCAAATAGACACCCAACCCGCTCCTGCAACCTTAAACAAGAGACTAAGTACGTTCAACCTAGACCGAACAAGTATTTTTCATTTGGCGGGGGTCAAAAAAATACAAGAGAATCAATGTACTCCTAGAACCCTAAGCAGGAGAGGCTAAGAAGACAGCCCCGAGCTCGTCTACCAATTTCAGCTGAGAATCAAAATAGCCCCAGAAGTGGACAGCTTCTTTCCTGAACAGCAGCTTGCCACCTCTTTTTCTCTCTCTGCCATCATGGGGGGGATGGCACCCTCACATGGCCAGAGGAAGAAGAGCCAAAAACACCCCCTCTGTATTCCACTCACCACCTTGAAGAAACAAAATACACAACCATACCATCAAAATGCCATACCATGCCCCCACAATGTCTTTGTCCACAGCTGGTGGAACAAACAGCAGTGGGAGCTGCAGAATGGTGGCAGCCCAAAGAAGAGAGCCATGGTGCTGCTCGTGCTCGTGTTTCCACTAACCCACCACCATCCTTTTTCTTGACCAGGCTCCTGGCGAAAAACAAGCAGATGACCACGAATCTCAGGCCTACGACTCCCCCGAGCACAATGGATACAGTCGTTGCTGTGTGCTGCCCTGAGATGCACAACATCAAGAGGCAAATCGATTGATCAGGCCAGGGGCACCACAGTCTAATCATGTGGACAATCATACAGGCATATCTCCCGGTAAATCCCCGAAGAAAAGGCAAAAAGGCAATGAACACAACTTTTACCAAAGCTTGAATAGACAGATGCATAAACAAGGTGGCAAAATGGAAACTGCACTACCCTACTACCATATGGTACCCACAGAAAGTGTGAGCCAAGCAATGTGGGTTGAAGGAGGTTCGGTAATGAACATCTCCTAAGCTGACCTAATTAGCTAAAGAAACATGTAGAATGTGGAAGTGGAAGAGGAACGACATGGCATGGCAAACAAACGTATCCATGTCTGTCAATTCATAAACTGGGCAGACAAGATAAGAGCGAGACCATGCCACATCTCGATCAAAGTTCCACCTCAACAGAAGAGTCACACCTACCTATGCTACGGCATTGCTGAATCTGGCTCAAACATGAAAACAAGGAAAATAATATTCATGACAAATAAAGGCAATCTGAAATTCAAGGATGGGTTACACGACATACCTTGGTATTTTTCTTATCATTCAGAATTGAATTGCCTCCTTTCTTCAATGGAACATAGGAGCCGCTTCGCTGTGTATTTCCTGTACTATAAGATAAATACCATAGCCTCTGACCATTATATGCAGAACTTCATTGTTTGGTTAGCAGATAACCGGGGTAATAGATAAATTTCAATGGAAACTAAGGAAAACCTTGAAATGGACGCGTCTGATTGGTTACCACCTAATAGTTACATGTTAAAGGGAGTAGAACGACAAATAGATGGCTGGTAGTAGCACAGAACGACAAAGAGAAATAGTAGAAGTACCAAGGGAAGCGATGTCTTGTTTAGGCCTAGACTATATAGGCATGCTTTACATATCGCGAGTATGGTCCTCGCAAGATTGCACACATATCATAGCTACGACCAGCTACTACCCTAGAAGCACCAAAAGACATAACTTACAGTCAAGCACACAGCATAGCGCTGCTCATATCTTACAAGCATAAAACCATACTCCCTGCACAACAGGGGGGCAATTTCTAAGAGTAACCTAGCTGAACTGGGCTAGTTCCCAAAAGCGATCTTCAGTTCCCAAAAGCGGGTCTCCATAGCTGGTGGCGCTCATGTCCAAAAGCACTGCAACTAAAAAAGGGTATCAATCAATTAACAAGTTTTGGCAAACATTGCAATCTCAAATATAATGTCTACTTTTTTCTCGTAGATCTCGACTGAAGAGGTCTATGAAGGTAATCCATTCGAAACCACTTGACTATCGTTTTTTTGACTTGCTGATGTTTTAGCCTATTGACCTCTTTTTCGAAAACTTGCTAATTTCTATTTTCACCTATATCGGTAGAAGGTTACACCATTTTCTCTTTTATTTATATATTAGTTCAATCAACCGCATATGGACCTGTTGTTAGCTTTAGAATGCTTGTTTGAGATATATGATGACCTGTCAGCTTGCTTTGAATGTCGTTCCTATGCATCACAGTGTTTTAGTTAGCTAAAAGTAGTTATTACTGATCATTGGGCTTTTGATTTGCGTAGTACCAACTGCCTTATATTACATGCAATTGGAACACCTGGAAGCATATATGTTATGAAGTTGTAGGGCAGAATTGGACATACCGCTACTCAGCATCAACGTCTCCAGAACCAGCAACATCGTCATCTCCTGTGTCTTCATCTCTAAAAAGTTTCTTGGCAACCTTGTTGGAAGGTGATGTCCGAGCCCTATGAAAAGTTTGGTCCCATGGCATACATGCAAAAGTGACAGCCACTAACCTGGCCGCTTTTGACGAACCTGCTGAGAGGACAACGAAATCGCATAACGCGACACATGTGCCGGCGCTGAAGCGGATGGCTGATCAAGTGTGTTCATGGGTTCGATAGTAGCTGTTCAAAGACATAATGAATGCCTGGTTGTTTATGCGAAAGGGAAAGAGACAGATTGCCTTAAATAAAGGCTATATTCAACCAAAAGAGCGCACAATATTAGTGCCAACTTTGCGAAAACGCAGAACGTTGGGCACTGGAAGGGAAGATATCATAGGTAATGCATGTTAGTCACTCTGATCCTCCAAACATTTTGGAGTGTCGGATTCAGTCTATGGTCCATCATTTGTTCACGACATTGGTGATACAGTTGAGAAAGACATATTTGAGAAGTCAAGTTAATTTGTATTCTAACATGTTGGTTAAGCCATATTTTCTGTGATGAACCAAATCCTAGGCTTGGGGATAGCCTAGATAACTCTGTTTCTCCCCAAAAAAGTATAGTTCCAAGAAACGGATGTGCGACATAATGATATCTAAGGAAGTGACACATGACCACAACAGGATCATATGGAAGGGAAGGTAATGCAGCTATGTCTCTAAGAGAAAGAAGGCAGCAAGAGCGGCAATAGAACCTATGAGAAAGCTGCAAGCACACTGACTCTAAAGCGTATACAGAGCCTGAGAACAGAAGTATGCACCAATGTCTTATAATATGAGTTCCCAGGTATTGCATGTTAATACCTCCAAACATTTTGGAGTGTCGGATTCAGTCTATGATTCATTTTGGAGTGTCTGATCCTCCAAACATTTTGGAGCGTCGGATTCAGTCTACTACCCCTGTCAGAAAGAAGGCAATGGGGTGAATAACTGAAAATTGGTTCAGGCAAACAGAAATGGTAACCAGCTTTTGCAGTCAACTTTTGGATGTCATAAACTCTAATCTAGGAGGTTTGGGTCTATGAATTCTATAGAGACTTGATAGACCTTGGACTAATGACAAGCTCTGTTACTGGTGATTGTCCAGTTCTTAATCAAACTATGGAGAAAGGGCTGACTGAAGAAAGGGGGAGCAATTATCTGTTGAAGATTCAGAAAAGGCTGAAATATCTACCCTTGATATTTACTCTCCTTGCCATGACCAACCTGGGATCGAATGAAGATTGGGATGAAGTGCTGGCAGGGGTATTCAGATTGGTGCATCCCTGAAATATCACCTGCACAAAAATCCTGCATAGTGCACCTAATCTGAAAAATTAAAGACAATCTATCCATTTATGCCTGTATCTATGTCTGTATCCAGTGAAATGGGCGACATAATGATATCTAAGGAAGTCTTGTATTCATGAGCGAGTTTAATAAGGAACTTTGGCCTGGTGTTATGAAGATTTAGGAGATACAGGCGCCTAAACTACCCCTGTCAGAAAGAAGGCAATGGGGTGAATAACTGAAAATTGGTTCAGGCAAACAAAAATGGTAACTGATAGTCGCCTAGAGGGGGGGGTGAATAGGGCGAAACTGAAATTTACAAATATAAACACAACTACAAGCCGGGTTAGCGTTAGAAATATAAACAGATCCGCGAGAGAGGGCGCAAAACAAATCCCAAGCGAATAAGCAAGTAAGACACGGAGATTTGTTTTACCGAGGTTCGGTTCTTGCAAACCTACTCCCCGTTGAGGAGGCCACAAAGGCCGGGTCTCTTTCAACCCTTCCCTCTCTCAAACGATCCACGGATCGAGTGAGCTTTCTCTTCTCAATCACTTGGACCACAAAGTTCCCGCAAGGACCACCACAAGATTGGTGTCTCTTGCCTCAATTACAAGTGAGTTTGATTGCAAAGAAAGGATCAAGAAAGAAGAAAGCAATCCAAGCGCAAGAGCTCGAAAGAACACAAGCAAATCACTCTCTCTAATCACTATGGCGTTGTGTGGAGTTTGGAGAGGATTTGATCTCTTTGGTGTGTCTTGAATTGAATGCTAGAGCTCTTGTAGTAGTTGGGAAGTGGAAAACTTGGATGCAATGAATGGTGGGGTGGTTGGGGTATTTATAGCCCCAACCACCAAAAGTGGCCGTTGGAAGGCTGTCTGTTCGATGGCGCACCGGACAGTCCGGTGCACACCGGACAGTCCGGTGCCCCCTGCCACGTCATCACTGCTGTTGGATTCTGACCGTTGGAGCTTCTGACTTGTGGGCCCTCCAGGGTGTCCGGTGCACACCGGACATGTACTGTTTGCTGTCCGGTGTGCCAGCATGGGCGATTCTGACTCCTGTGCGCGCTGCGCGCGCATTTATTGCTCTGCAGAGAGCCGTTGGCGCGGAGATAGCCGTTGCCCCGGAGTCGCACCGGACAGTCCGGTGCACACCGGACAGTCCGGTGAATTATAGTGGACTAGCCGTTGGAGTTTCCCGAAGCTGGCGAGTTCCTGAGGCCGACCTCCCTTGGCGCACCGGACACTGTCCGGTGTACACCGGACAGTCCGGTGAATTATAGCCGAGTCACCTCTGGGAATTCCCGAAGGTGGAGAGTTTGAGTCTGAGTTCCCCTGGTGCACCGGACATGTCCGGTGGCGCACCGGACAGTCCGGTGCGCCAGTTCAGGGGTGCCTTCGGTTGCCCCTATGCTCCTTTGTTGAATCCAAAACTTGGTCTTTTTATTGGCTGAGTGTGAACCTTTTACACCTGTATAATCTATACACTTGAGCAAACTAGTTAGTCCAATTATTTGTGTTGGGCAATTCAACCACCAAAATTATATAGGAACTAGGTGTAAGCCTAATTCCCTTTCAATCTCCCCCTTTTTGGTGATTGATGCCAACACAAACCAAAGCAAGTATAGAGATGCATAATTGAACTAGTTTGTACAATGTAAGTGCAAAGGTTGCTTGGAATTGAGCCAATATAAATACTTACAAGATATGCATGGATTGTTTCTTTCTTATATAGCATTTTGGACCACGTTTGCACCACATGTTTTGTTTTTGCAAAATTCTTTTGTAAATTCTTTTCAAAGTTCTTTTGCAAATAGTCAAAGGTAATGAATACGATTTTGCAAAGCATTTTCAAGTTTTGAAATTTTCTCCCCTGTTTCAAATGCTTCTCCTTTGACTAAACAAAACTCCCCCTAAATGAGATCCTCCTCTTAGTGTTCAAGAGGGTTTTGATATATCATTTTAAAATACTACTTTCTCCCCCTTTTGAACACAATAGGAAAACCAATTGAAAATATTCAACACTAAGTTTTTGAAATTGGTGGTGGTGCGGTCCTTTTGCTTTGGGCTTAGTTCTCCCCCTTTTTGGCATGAATCGCCAAAAACGGAATCATTAGAGCCCTCGAAGTGCTATCTTCCCCTTTGGTCATAAATAAATGAGTTAAGATTATACCAAAGGCGAAGTCCGGTCCTTTAGCTTTGGGCTCTTACTTTCTCCCAAAGACGAAGTCCTTTTCTTTGATGCTCATTTCTCCCCAAGGAATAGAGAGTTGCTTGGAGTGATGGCGAAGTATGAGTTACGGAGTGGAAGCCTTGGTCTTCGCCGAAGACTCCAATTCCCTTTCAATATACCTATGACTTGGTTTGAAATACTCTTGAAAACACATTAGTCATAGCATATAAAAGAGATATGATCAAAGGTACATTTATGAGCAATATATGCAAGTTTAGCAAAAGAAATTTCTAGAATCAAGAATATTAAGCTCATGCCTAAGTCTGGTAAAAGATTGTTCATCGAGTGGCTTGGTAAAGATATCGGCTAATTGATCTTTAGTGTTAATGTATGAAATCTCGATATCCCCCTTTTGTTGGTGATCCCGAAGAAAATGATACCGAATGGCTATGTGTTTAGTGCGGCTGTGCTCGACGGGATTGTCGGCCATCTTGATTGCACTCTCATTATCACATAGCAAAGGGACTTTGGTTAATTTGTAACCGTAGTCCCGCAGGGTTTGCCTCATCCAAAGCAATTGCGCGCAACAATGGCCTGCGGCAATGTACTCGGCTTCGGCGGTAGAAAGAGCGACCGAATTTTGCTTCTTTGAAGCCCATGACACCAAGGATCTTCCCAAGAACTGGCAAGTCCCCGATGTGCTCTTCCTATTAATTTTACACCCCGCCCAATCGGCATCCGAATAACCAATCAAATCAAATGTGGATCCCCGAGGGTACCAAAGCCCAAACTTAGGAGTATAAGCTAAATATCTCAAGATTCGTTTTACGGCCGTAAGGTGTGATTCCTTAGGGTCGGCTTGGAATCTTGCACACATGCAAACAGAAAGCATAATGTCCGGTCGAGATGCACATAAATAAAGCAATGAACCTATCATCGACCGGTATACCTTTTGATCCACGGACTTACCTCCCGTGTCGAGATCGAGATGCCCATTTGTTCCCATGGGTGTCTTGATGGGCTTGGCATCCTTCATTCCAAACTTGGTTAGTATGTCTTGAGTGTATTTGGTTTGACAAATGAAGGTGCCCTCTTGGAGTTGCTTGACTTGGAATCCTAGAAAATACTTCAACTCCCCCATCATCGACATCTCGAATTTCTGTGTCATGATCCTACTAAACTCTTCACATGTAGACTCGTTAGTAGACCCAAATATAATATCATCAACATAAATTTGGCATACAAACAAGTCATTTTCAAGAGTTTTAGTAAAGAGTGTAGGATCGGCTTTGCCGACTTTGAAGCCATTAGCAATAAGGAAATCTCTAAGGCATTCATACCATGCTCTTGGGGCTTGCTTGAGCCCATAAAGCGCCTTAGAGAGCCTATAGACATGGTTAGGGTACTCACTATCTTCAAAGCCGGGAGGTTGCTCAACATAGACCTCTTCCTTGATTGGTCCGTTGAGGAAGGCACTTTTCACGTCCATTTGATAAAGCTTAAAGCCATGGTAAGTAGCATAGGCCAATAATATACGAATTGACTCAAGCCTAGCTACGGGTGCATAGGTTTCACCGAAATCCAAACCTTCGACTTGGGAGTATCCCTTGGCCACAAGTCGAGCTTTGTTCCTTGTCACCACACCATGCTCGTCTTGCTTGTTGCGGAAGACCCATTTGGTTCCTACAACATTTTGGTTAGGACGTGGAACCAAATGCCATACCTTATTTCTAGTGAAGTTGTTGAGCTCCTCTTGCATCGCCACCACCCAATCCGAATCTTGGAGAGCTTCCTCTACCCTGTGTGGCTCAATAGAGGAAACAAAAGAGTAATGTTCACAAAAATGAGCAACCCGAGATCTAGTAGTTACCCCCTTACGAATGTCGCCGAGGATGGTGTCGACGGGGTGATCTCGTTGGATTGCTTGGTGGACTCTTGGGTGTGGCGGCCTTTGCTCTTCATCCTCCTTGTCTTGATCATTTGCATCTCCCCCTTGATTATTGTCGTCATCTTGAGGTGGCTCATTTGCTTGATCTTCTACTTCATCAACTTGAGCTTCATCCTCATTTTGAGTTGGTGGAGATACTAGCGTGGAGGAGGATGGTTGATCTTGTGCATGTGGAGGCTCTTCGGATTCCTTAGGACACATATCCCCAATGGACATGTTCCTTAGCGCTATGCATGGAGCCTGTTCATCACCTATCTCATCAAGATCAACTTGCTCTACTTGAGAGCCGTTAGTTTCATCAAACACAACGTCACATGAGACTTCAACTAGTCCAGTGGACTTGTTAAAGACCCTATATGCCCTTGTGTTTGAGTCATAACCAAGTAAAAAGCCTTCTACAGTTTTAGGAGCAAATTTAGATTTTCTACCTCTTTTAACAAGAATAAAGCATTTGCTACCAAAGACTCTAAAATATGAAATGTTGGGCTTTTTACCGGTTAGGAGTTCATATGATGTCTTCTTGAGGATTCGGTGTAGATATAACCGGTTGATGGCGTAGCAAGCGGTGTTGACTGCCTCCGCCCAAAACCGATCCGAAGTCTTGTACTCATCAAGCATGGTTCTTGCCATATCCAATAGAGTTCGATTCTTCCTCTCCACTACACCATTTTGTTGTGGAGTGTAGGGAGAAGAGAACTCATGCTTGATGCCCTCTTCCTCAAGAAAGCTTTCAATTTGAGAGTTCTTGAACTCCGTCCCGTTGTCGCTTCTTATTTTCTTGATCCTTAAGCCGAACTCATTTTGAGCCCGTCTCAAGAATCCCTTTAAGGTCTCTTGGGTTTGAGATTTTTCCAGTAAAAAGAATACCCAAGTGAAGCGAGAATAATCATCCACAATAACTAGACAGTACTTACTCCCGCCGATGCTTATGTAAGCGATCGGGCCGAATAGATCTATGTGTAGAAGCTCCAGTGGCCTGTCACTAGTCATGATGTTCTTGTGTGGATGATGGGTGCCAACTTGCTTCCCTGCTTGGCATGCGCTACAAATCCTGTCTTTCTCAAAATGAACATTTGTTAATCCTAAAATGTGTTCTCCCTTTAGAAGCTTGTGAAGATTCTTCATCCCAACATGGGCTAGTCGGCGGTGCCAGAGCCAACCCATGTTAGTCTTAGCAATTAAGCAAGTGTCGAGTTCAGCTCTATCAAAATCTACCAAGTATAGCTAACCCTCTAACACTCCCTTAAATGCTACTGAATCATCACTTCTTCTAAAGACAGTGACACCTATATCGGTAAAAAGACAGTTGTAGCCCATTTGACATAATTGAGATACAGAAAGCAAGTTGTAATCTAAAGAATCAACAAGAAAAACATTGGAAATAGAGTGGTCAGGAGATATAGCAATTTTACCCAAACCTTTGACCAAACCTTGATTTCCATCCCCGAATGTAATCGCTCTTTGGGAATCTTGGTTTTTCTCGTATGAGGAGAACATTTGTTTCTCCCCTGTCATGTGGTTTGTGCACCCGCTGTCGAGTATCCAACTTGAGCCCCCGGATGCATAAACCTACAAAACAAGTTTAGTTCTTGACTTTAGGTACCCAAATGGTTTTGGGTCCTTTGGCATTAGACACAAGAACTTTGGGTACCCAAACACAAGTCTTTGACCCCTTGTGCTTGCCCCCAACATACTTGGCAACTATCTTGCCGGATTTGTTAGTCAAAACATAGGATGCATCAAAAGTTTTAAATGAAATAGCATGATCATTTGATGCATTAGGAGTTTTCTTTCTAGGCAACTTAGCACGGGTTGGTTGCCTAGAACTAGATGTCTCACCCTTATACATAAAAGCATGATTAGGGCCAGAGTGAGACTTCCTAGAATGAATTTTCCTAATTTTGTCCTCGGGATAACCGGCAGGGTATAAAATGTAACCCTCGTTATCCTGAGGCATGGGAGCTTTGCCCTTAACAAAGTTGGACAATCTCTTAGGAGGGGCACTAATTTTGACATTGTCTCCCCTTTGGAAGCCAATGCCATCCTTAATGCCCGGGCGCCTCCCATTATAAAGCATGCTACGAGCAAATTTAAATTTCTCATTTTCTAAGTTGTGCTCGGCAATTGTAGCATCTAATTTTGCTATATGATCATTTTGTTGTTTAATTAAAGCCATATGATCATGAATAGCATTAACATCAACATCTCTACATCTAGTACAAATAGATACATGCTCAACAATGGATGTAGAGGGTTTGCAAGAATTAAGTTCAACAATCTTAGCATGAAGAATATCATTTTTATCTCTAAGGTTGGAAATGGTAGCATTGCAACCATCTAGTTCTTTAGCCTTAGCAATTAATTTTTCATTTTCTATTCTAATGCTAGCAAGAGAAATGTTCAATTCTTCAATCCTAGCAAGCAAATCATCATTATTATCTCTAGGATTGGGAATTGAAATATTACAAACATGTGAATCAACCTTAGCATTTAAACTTACATTTTCATTTCTAAGGTTGTCAATCATCTCACGGCAAGTGCTTAGCTCACTAGATAGTTTTTGACATTTTTCTACTTCTAGAGCATAAGCATTTTTAACCTTAACATGTTTCTTGTTTTCTTTAATTAGACAATCCTCTTGGGAGTCCAAAAGGTCATCCTTTTCATGAATAGCACTAATCAATTCATTTAATTTTTCTTTTTGCTCCATGTTAAGATTGGCAAAAAGGACACGCAAGTTATCTTCCTCATCACTAACATTATCATCACTAGAAGATTCATATTTAGTGGAGGAGTTAGATTTAACCTTCTTCCGTTTGCCGTCCTTTGCCATGAGGCACTTGTGGCCGACGTTGGGGAAGAGGAGTCCCTTGGTGACGACGATGTTGGCGGCGTCCTCGTCATCGGAGGAGTCGCTTGAGCTTTCGTCGGAATCCCATTCCCGACAAACATGGGCATCGCCGCCCTTCTTCTTGTAGTACCTCTTCTTTTCCTTTCTTCTCCCCTTCTTGTCGTCGCCTCGGTCACTGTCACTAGATATAGGACATTTAGCAATAAAATGACCGGGCTTACCACATTTGTAGCAAACCTTCTTGGAGCGGGACTTGTAGTCTTTCCCCCTCCTTTGCTTGAGGATTTGGCGGAAGCTCTTGATGACGAGCGCCATTTCCTCATTGTCGAGCTTGGAGGCGTCTATTGGTTGTCGACTTGGTGTAGCCTCCTCCTTCTTTTCTTCCGTCGCCTTGAATGCGACGGGTTGAGCTTCGGATGTGGTGGGTTCGTCAAGCTCGTTGATCTTTCTCGAGCCTTCGATCATGCACTCAAAACTTACAAAATTCCCGATAACTTCCTCGGGGGTCATTTTAGTATATCTAGGATTACCACAGATTAATTGAACTTGAGTAGGGTTAAGGAAAATAAGAGATCTTAGAATAACCTTAACCATCTCGTGGTCATCCCATTTTACACTCCCGAGGTTGCGCACTTGATTCACCAAGGTCTTGAGCCGGTTGTACATGTGTTGTGGCTCCTCCCCTTTGCGAAGCCGGAACCGACCGAGCTCCCCCTCGATCGTTTCCCGCTTGGTGATCTTGGTGAGCTCGTCTCCCTCGTGTGCGGTTTTGAGCACATCCCAAATCTCCTTGGCGCTCTTCAACCCTTGTACTTTGTTATACTCCTCTCTACTTAGAGAGGCGAGGAGTATTGTTGTTGCTTGAGAGTTGAAGTGCTCGATTTGGGCCACCTCATCCTCATCATAGTTCTCATCCCCTACCGACGGTACCTGTGCACCAAACTCAACAACATCCAATATACTTTTGTGGAGCGAGGTTAGATGAAATCGCATTAAATCGCTCCACCTAGCGTAATCTTCACCATCAAAAGTTGGTGGTTTGCCTAATGGGACGGAAAGTAAAGGTGTATGTTCGGAAATGCGAGGGTAGTGTAGGGGGATCTTACTATACTTCTTGCGCTCTTGGCGCTTAGAAGTGACGGAGGGCGCATCGGAGTCGGAGGTCGATGTTGATGAAGTGTCGGTCTCGTAGTAGACCACTTTCCTCATCCTCTTGTGCTTGTCGCTTTTCCGATGCGGCTTGTGGGAAGAAGATTTTTCCTTCTTCTCTTTGTGGTGAGAAGAGGAAGACTTTTTCTCCTTCCGTTTGGAGGAGTCCTTCTTCTTCTCCTTCCTCTTGGTGCGGGACTCTTCCGATGAAGTGCTCCCTTGGCTTGTAGTGGGCTTTTCGCCGGTCTCCATCTCCTTCTTGGCGTGATCTCCCGACATCACTTCGAGCGGTTAGGCTCTAATGAAGCACCGGGCTCCGATACCAATTGATAGTCGCCTAGAGGGGGGGGTGAATAGGGCGAAACTGAAATTTACAAATATAAACACAACTACAAGCCAGGTTAGCGTTAGAAATATAAACGAATCCGCGAGAGAGGGCGCAAAACAAATCCCAAGCGAATAAGCAAGTAAGACACGGAGATTTGTTTTACCGAGGTTCGGTTCTTGCAAACCTACTCCCCGTTGAGGAGGCCACAAAGGCCGGGTCTCTTTCAACCCTTCCCTCTCTCAAACGATCCACGGATCGAGTGAGCTTTCTCTTCTCAATCACTTGGACCACAAAGTTCCCGCAAGGACCACCACAAGATTGGTGTCTCTTGCCTCAATTACAAGTGAGTTTGATTGCAAAGAAAGGATCAAGAAAGAAGAAAGCAATCCAAGCGCAAGAGCTCGAAAGAACACAAGCAAATCACTCTCTCTAATCACTATGGCGTTGTGTGGAGTTTGCAGAGGATTTGATCTCTTTGGTGTGTCTTGAATTGAATGCTAGAGCTCTTGTAGTAGTTGGGAAGTGGAAAACTTGGATGCAATGAATGGTGGGGTGGTTGGGGTATTTATAGCCCCAACCACCAAAAGTGGCCGTTGGAAGGCTGTCTGTTCGATGGCGCACCGGACAGTCCGGTGCACACCGGACAGTCCGGTGCCCCCTGCCACGTCATCACTGCCGTTGGATTCTGACCGTTGGAGCTTCTGACTTGTGGGCCCTCCAGGGTGTCCGGTGCACACCGGACATGTACTGTTTGCTGTCCGGTGTGCCAGCATGGGCGATTCTGACTCCTGTGCGCGCATTTATTGCTCTGCAGAGAGCCGTTGGCGCGGAGATAGCCGTTGCCCCGGAGTCGCACCGGACAGTCCGGTGCACACCGGACAGTCCGGTGAATTATAGTGGACTAGCCGTTGGAGTTTCCCGAAGCTGGCGAGTTCCTGAGGCCGACCTCCCTTGGCGCACCGGACACTGTCCGGTGTACACCGGACAGTCCGGTGAATTATAGCCGAGTCGCCTCTGGGAATTCCCGAAGGTGGAGAGTTTGAGTCTGAGTTCCCCTGGTGCACCGGACATGTCCGGTGGCGCACCGGACAGTCCGGTGCGCCAGTTCAGGGGTGCCTTCGGTTGCCCCTATGCTCCTTTGTTGAATCCAAAACTTGGTCTTTTTATTGGCTGAGTGTGAACCTTTTACACCTGTATAATCTATACACTTGAGCAAACTAGTTAGTCCAATTATTTGTGTTGGGCAATTCAACCACCAAAATTATATAGGAACTAGGTGTAAGCCTAATTCCCTTTCAGTAACCAGATTTTGCAGTCAACTTTTGGATGCCATAACCTCTAATCTAGGAGGTTTGGGTCCATGAAATGTATAGAGACTTGGTAGACCTTGGACTAATGACAAGCTCTGTCACTGGTGATTGCCCTGTTCTTAATCAAATTATGGAGAAAGGGCTGACCGAAGAAAGGGGGAGCAGCTATCTGTTGAAGATTCAGAAAAGGCTGAAATATCTATCCTTGATATTTACTCTCCTTGCCATGGCCAACCTGGGATCGGATGAAGATTGGGATGAAGTGCTGGCAGGGGTATTCAGATTGGTGCATCCCTGAAATACCGCCTGTGCAAACATCTTGTACAGTGCACCTAATCTGAAAAATTAAAGACAGTCTATCCATGTATGCCTGTATCTATGTCTGTATCCAGTGAAATGGGCGACATAATGATATCTAAGGAAGTCCTGTATTCATGAGCGAGTTTATTAAGAAACTCTGGGCTGGTGTTATGAAGATTTAGGAGATATGGGCGCCTAAACTACCTCGGTCAGAAAGAAGCCAACGGGGTGAATAACCGAAAATTGGTTCATGCAAACAGAAATAGTAACCAGATTTTGCAGTCAACTTTTGGATGCCATAACCTCTAATCTAGGAGGTTTGGGTCTATGAAATCTACAGAGACTTGGTAGACCTTGGACTGATGTTTTGAGCCTCTGAGGATTGTTTAAATGATTTTACAACTAAAGGGCCCGACTGGTTCCTAGGAATTGAGAAGAATTGGAAACTAATTCCACAGTCAGGTTGTTTGGGTGCCATGAAGGATAGAAATGATTCCACTTTGTATACTAATCCAATAGAATGTGATTCTTCTCTTCACCTGTTAAATGTCTATATCTGTAATTGAGTTTTGACTCATTCAGTTATGTGCTCCTCCCCATCTCTCCCTTGGAGAGAAACAGTAAATGAATCCATGAGGAAAATGATTAGACCATCTAGATCCTTGCTGATTATTAATGTGAAGCCTTCAATTGCTTACGACTCTCTTGCCTGGCCATGCAGCGTGAGGACAGTTTCCACAAACACAAGAATCTACTCCATGAGCACAATGGCACAACTGGTGCCATGGTTGCTACCCTGCTTCCTGCTGCTTCTACTCTTCTGCTTGTTTAGATATTATCATTTAGGGCAAACTTCCAAATGGCACCCTGAAAGGGAATTAGGCTTACACCTAGTTCCTAAATAATTTTGGTGGTTGAATTGCCCAACACAAAATCTTTGGACTAACTAGTTTGCCCAAGTGTGTAGATTATACAGGTGTAAAAGGTTCACACTCAGCCAATAAAAAGACCAAGTTTTGGATTCAACAAAGGAGCAAAGGGGCAACCGAAGGCACCCCTGGTCTGGCGCACCGGACTGTCCGGTGCGCCACCGGACATGTCCGGTGCACCAGGGGGACTCAGACTCAAACTCGCCACCTTCGGGAATTTCCGGGGCGACTCGGCTATAATTCACCGGACTGTCCGGTGTACACCGGACAGTGTCCGGTGCGCCAAGTGAGGTCGGCCTCAGGAACTCGCCAGCTTCGGGAATCGCCAACGGCTAGTCCGCTAAAAATCACCGGACTGTCCGGTGTGCACCGGACTGTCCGGTGCGCCTCCGGAGCAACGGTCTTCTCCGCGCCAACGGCTCTCTGTCGCGCATTTAATGCGCGCTCTGCGCGCGCAGATGGCAGGCTCACCCATGCTGGCACACCGGACAGCAAATAGTACCTGTCCGGTGTGCACCGGACACCCAGGCGGGCCCACAAGTCAGAAGCTCCAACGGTCAGAATCCAACGGCAGTGATGACGTGGCAGGGGGCACCGGACTGTCCGGTGTGCACCGGACTGTCCGGTGCGACATCGAACAGGCAGCCTTCCAACGGCCACTTTTGGTGGTTGGGGCTATAAATACCCCAACCACCCCACCATTCATTGCATCCAAGTTTTCCACTTCTCAACTACTACAAGAGCTCTAGCATTCAATTCTAGACACACTAAAGAGATCAAATCCTCTCCAATTCCACACAAAGCCCTAGTGACTAGTGAGAGTGATTTGCCGTGTTCATTTGAGCTCTTGCGCTTGGATTGCTTCTTTTCTTTCTCACTTGTTCTTGAGATCACAACTCCATTGTAATCAAGGCAAGAGGCACCAATTGTGTGGTGGCCCTTGCGGGGAAGTTTTGTTCCCGGCTTTGATTTGAGAAGAGAAGCTCACTCGGTCCGAGGGACCGTTTGAGAGAGGGAAGGGTTGAAAGAGACCCGGCCTTTGTGGCCTCCTCAACGGGGAGTAGGTTTGCAAGAACCGAACCTCGGTAAAACAAATCTCCGTGTCTCACTTGCTTATTCGCTTGGGATTTGTTTTGCGCCCTCTCTCTCGGTCTCGTTTATATTTCTAACGCTAACCCGGCTTGTAGTTGTGTCTATATTTGTAAATTTCAGTTTCGCCCTATTCACCCCCCCTCTAGGCGACTATCAATTGGTATCAAAGCCCGGTGCTTCATTAGAGCCTAACCGCTCGAAGTGATGTCGGGAGATCACGCCAAGAAGGAGATGGAGACCGGCGAAAAGCCCACTACAAGCCATGGGAGCACTTCATCGGAAGAGTCCCGCACCAAGAGGAAGGAGAAGAAGAAGGACTCCTCCAAACGGAAGGAGAAAAAGGCTTCCTCTTCTCACCACCAAGAGAAGAAGGAAAAATCTTCTTCCCACAAGCCGCATCGGAAAGGCGACAAGCATAAGAGGATGAGGAAGGTGGTCTACTACGAGACCGACACTTCATCAACTTCTACCTCCGACTCCGATGCGCCCTCCGTCACTTCTAAGCGCCAAGAGCGCAAGAAGTATAGTAAGATCCCCCTACGCTACCCTCGCATTTCCAAACATACACCTTTACTTTCCGTCCCATTAGGCAAACCACCAACTTTTGATGGTGAAGATTACGCTAGGTGGAGCGATTTAATGCGATTTCATCTAACCTCGCTCCACAAAAGCATATGGGATGTTGTTGAGTTTGGTGCGCAGGTACCATCCGTAGGGGATGAAAACTATGATGAGGATGAGGTGGCCCAAATCGAGCACTTCAACTCTCAAGCAACAACAATACTCCTAGCCTCCTTGAGTAGAGAGGAGTATAACAAAGTTCAAGGGTTGAAGAACGCAAAGGAGATTTGGGATTTACTCAAAACCGCGCATGAAGGTGATGAGCTCACCAAGATCACCAAGCGGGAAACGATTGAGGGGGAGCTCGGTCGGTTCCGGCTTCGCAAAGGGGAGGAGCCACAACACATGTACAATCGGCTCAAGACCTTGGTGAACCAAGCGCGCAACCTCGGGAGCGTAAAGTGGGATGACCACGAGGTGGTTAAGGTTATTCTAAGATCACTCATTTTCCTTAACCCTACTCAAGTTCAATTAATTCGTGGTAATCCTAGATATACTAAAATGACCCCCGAGGAAGTTATCGGGAATTTTGTAAGTTTTGAGTGCATGATCGAAGGATCGAGGAAGATCAACGAGCTTGACGAACCATCCACATCCGAGGCGCAACCGGTAGCCTTCAAGGCAACGGAGGACAAGAAGGAAGAGTCTACACCAAGTAGACAACCAATTGACGCCTCCAAGCTCGACAATGAGGAGATGACTTTAATCATCAAAAGCTTTCGCCAAATCCTCAAGCAACGGAAGGGGAAGGATTACAAATCCCGTTCCAAGAAGGTTTGCTACAAGTGTGGTAAGCCCGGTCACTTTATCGCTAAATGTCCATTATCAAGTGACAGTGACAGGGATAACGACAAGAAGGGCAAGAGGAGAGAAAAGAAAAGGTACTACAAGAAGAAGGGCGGTGATGCTCATGTTTGTCGGGAGTGGGACTCCGACGAAAGCTCAAGCGATTCCTCTGACGACGAGGACGCCGCCAACATCGCCGTCACCAAGGGACTCCTCTTCCCCAACGTCGGCCACAAGTGCCTCATGGCAAAGGACGGCAAAAAGAAGGTTAAATCTAAATCCTCCACTAAATATGAATCCTCTAGTGATGACAATGCTAGTGATGAGGAAGATAATTTGCGTTCCCTTTTTGCCAACCTTAACATAGCTCAAAAGGAAAAATTGAATGAATTGGTTAGTGCTATTCATGAAAAGGATGACCTTTTGGATTCCCAAGAGGATTGTCTAATTAAAGAAAACAAAAAACATGTTAAGGTTAAAAAGGCTTATGCTCTAGAAATTGAGAAATGTGAAAAATTATCTAGTGAGCTAAGCACTTGCCGTGAGATGATTGACAACCTTAGACATGAAAATGCTAGTTTAAACGCTAAGGTTGATTCACATGTTTGTAATGTTTCAATTCCCAATCCTAGAGATAATAATGATTTGCTTGCTAGGATTGAAGAATTAAACATTTCACTTACTAGCCTTAGAGTAGAAAATGAGAATTTAATTGCTAAGGCTAAAGAACTAGATGTTTGCAATGCTACCATTTCCAATCTTAGAGATAAAAATGATATTCTTCATGCTAAGATTGTTGAACTTAATTCTTGCAAACCTTCTACATCTATTGTTGAGCATGTATCCATTTGTACTAGATGTAGAGATGTTGATGTTAATGCTATTTATGATCATATGGCTTTAATTAAACAACAAAATGATCGTATAGCAAAATTAGATGCTAAAATTGCCGAGCACAACTTAGAAAATGAGAAATTTAAATTTGCTCGTAGCATGCTTTATAATGGGAGACGCCCGGGCATTAAGGATGGCATTGGCTTCCAAAGGGGAGACAATGTCAAAATTAGTGCCCCTCCTAAGAGATTGTCCAACTTTGTTAAGGGCAAGGCTCCCATGCCTCAGGATAACGAGGGTTACATTTTATACCCTGCCGGTTATCCCGAGAGCAAAATTAGGAGAATTCATTCTAGGAAGTCTCACTCTGGCCCAAATCATGCTTTTATGTATAAGGGTGAGACATCTAGTTCTAGGCAACCAATCCATGCTAAGTTGCCTAAGAAAACTCCTAGTGCATCAAATGAACATAGTCTTTCATTTAAAACTTTTGATGCTTCTTATGTGCTTACAAGCAAATCCGGCAAGGTAGTTGCCAAATTTGTTGGGGGCAAACACAAGGGCTCCAAGACTTGTGTTTGGGTACCCAAAGTTCTTGTTTCTAATGCCAAAGGACCCAAAACAGTTTGGGTACCTAAAGTCAAGAACTAAATTTGTTTTGTAGGTTTATGCATCCGGGGGCTCAAGTTGGATACTCGACAGCGGGTGCACAAACCACATGACCGGGGAGAAAAGGATGTTCTCCTCATATGAGAAAAACCAAGATTCCCAACGAGCTATCACATTCGGGAATGGAAATCAAGGTTTGGTCAAAGGTTTGGGTAAAATTGCTATATCACCTGACCATACTATTTCCAATGTTTTTCTTGTTGATTCTTTAGATTACAACTTGCTTTCTGTTTCTCAATTATGTCAAATGGGCTACAACTGTCTTTTTACTGATATTGGTGTCACTGTCTTTAGAAGAAGTGATGATTCAATAGCATTTAAAGGTGTGTTAGAGGGTCAGCTATACTTAGTAGATTTTGATAGAGCTGAGCTCGACACATGCTTGATTGCTAAGACTAACATGGGTTGGCTCTGGCACCGTCGACTAGCCCATGTTGGGATGAAGAATCTTCATAAGCTTCTAAAGGGAGAGCACATTTTAGGATTAACAAATGTTCATTTTGAGAAAGACAGGATTTGTAGCGCATGCCAGGCAGGGAAGCAAGTTGGAGTCCATCATCCACACAAGAACATCATGACGACCGACAGGCCACTTGAGCTACTCCACATGGATCTATTCGGCCCGATTGCTTACATAAGCATCGACGGGAGTAAGTATTGTCTTGTAATAGTGGATGATTATTCTCGCTTCACTTGGGTATTCTTTTTACAGGAAAAATCTCAAACCCAAGAGACTTTAAAGGGATTCTTGAGACGGGCTCAAAATGAGTTCGGCTTAAGGATCAAGAAAATAAGAAGCGACAATGGGACGGAGTTCAAGAACTCTCAAATTGAAGGCTTCCTTGAGGAGGAGGGCATCAAGCATGAGTTCTCTTCTCCCTACACACCTCAACAAAATGGTGTAGTGGAGAGGAAGAATCGAACTCTTTTGGACATGGCAAGAACCATGCTTGATGAGTACAAGACACCGGACCGGTTTTGGGCCGAAGCGGTCAACACCGCCTGCTACGCCATCAATCGGTTATATCTTCACCGAATCCTCAAGAAGACATCCTATGAACTCCTAACCGGTAAAAAGCCCAACATTTCATACTTTAGAGTTTTTGGTAGCAAATGCTTTATTCTTGTTAAAAGAGGTAGAAAATCTAAATTTGCTCCTAAAACTGTAGAAGGCTTTTTACTTGGTTATGACTCAAACACAAGGGCATATAGGGTCTTTAACAAGTCCACTGGACTAGTTGAAGTCTCATGTGACGTTGTGTTTGATGAAACTAACGGCTCTCAAGTAGAGCAAGTTGATCTTGATGAAATAGGTAATGAAGAGGCTCTGTGCATCGCGCTAAGGAACATGTCCATTGGGGATGTGTGTCCTAGGGAATCCGAAAAGCCTCCAAGTGCACAAGATCAACCGTCCTCCTCCATGCAAGCATCTCCACCAACTCAAAATGAGGATGAAGCTCAAGTTGATGAAGGGCAAAATCAAGAAGATGAGCCACCTCAAGATGATGGCAATGATCAAGGGGGAGATGCAATTGATCAAGAAAAGGAGGATGAGGAAGAACCAAAGCCGCCACACCCAAGAGTCCACCAAGCAATCCAACGAGATCACCCCGTCGACACCATCCTCGGCGATATTCATAAGGGGGTAACCACTAGATCTCGTGTTGCTCATTTTTGTGAACATTACTCTTTTGTTTCCTCTATTGAGCCACACAGGGTAGAGGAAGCACTTCAAGATTCGGATTGGGTGGTGGCGATGCAAGAGGAGCTCAACAACTTCACTAGAAATGAGGTATGGCATTTAGTTCCACGTCCTAACCAAAATGTTGTAGGAACCAAATGGGTCTTCCGCAACAAGCAAGATGAGCATGGTGTGGTGACAAGGAACAAAGCTCGACTTGTGGCCAAAGGATACTCCCAAGTTGAAGGCTTGGATTTCGGTGAAACCTATGCACCCGTAGCTAGGCTTGAGTCAATTCGCATATTATTAGCCTATGCTACTTACCATGGCTTTAAGCTTTATCAAATGGACGTGAAAAGTGCCTTCCTCAATGGACCAATCAAGGAAGAGGTCTATGTTGAGCAACCTCCCGGCTTTGAAGACAGTGAGTATCCTAACCATGTTTATAGGCTCTCTAAGGCGCTTTATGGGCTCAAGCAAGCCCCAAGAGCATGGTATGAATGCCTAAGAGATTTCCTTATTGCTAATGGCTTCAAAGTCGGCAAGGCCGATCCTACACTCTTTACTAAAACTCTTGAAAATGACTTGTTTGTATGCCAAATTTATGTTGATGATATTATATTTGGGTCTACTAACGAGTCTACATGTGAAGAGTTTAGTAGGATCATGACACAGAAATTCGAGATGTCGATGATGGGGGAGTTGAAGTATTTTCTAGGATTCCAAGTCAAGCAACTCCAAGAGGGCACCTTCATTAGCCAAACGAAGTACACTCAAGACATTCTAACCAAGTTTGGAATGAAGGATGCCAAGCCCATCAAGACTCCCATGGGAACCAATGGGCATCTCGACCTCAACACGGGAGGTAAGTCCGTGGATCAAAAGGTATACCAGTCAATGATTGGTTCATTGCTTTATTTATGTGCATCTCGACCGGACATTATGCTTTCCGTTTGCATGTGTGCAAGATTCCAATCCGACCCTAAGGAATCCCACCTTACGGCCGTAAAACGAATCTTGAGATATTTGGCTTATACACCTAAGTTTGGGCTTTGGTACCCTCGGGGATCCACGTTTGATTTGATTGGTTATTCGGATGCCGATTGGGCGGGGTGCAAAATTAATAGGAAGAGCACATCGGGGACTTGCCAGTTCTTGGGAAGATCCTTGGTGTCTTGGGCTTCAAAGAAGCAAAATTCGGTCGCTCTTTCCACCGCCGAAGCCGAGTACATTGCCGCAGGTCATTGTTGCGCTCAATTGCTTTGGATGAGGCAAACCCTGCGGGACTACGGTTACAAATTAACCAAAGTCCCTTTGCTATGTGATAATGAGAGTGCAATCAAAATGGCCGACAATCCCGTCGAGCATAGCCGCACTAAGCACATAGCCATTCGGTATCATTTTCTTAGGGATCACCAACAAAAGGGGGATATCAAGATTTCTTACATTAACACTAAAGATCAGTTAGCCGATATCTTTACCAAGCCTCTTGATGAACAGACCTTTACCAAACTTAGGCATGAGCTCAATATTCTTGATTCTCGCAACTTCTTTTGCTAGATTGCACACATAGCTCATTTACACTTTTGATCATATATGCTATGACTAATGTGTTTTCAAGTCTATTTCAAACCAAGTCATAGGAATATTGAAAGGGAATTGGAGTCTTCGGCGAAAGACAAAGGCTTCCACTCCGTAACTCATCCTTCGCCCTCGCTCCAATAAACGGACCTTGTCTTTGGGGGAGAGATTAAAAGCCCAAAGCAAAAGGACCGAACTTCGTCTTTGGTATAATCTTAACTCATTTACTTATGACCAAAGGGGAAGATTGTACTTCTAGGGCTCTAATGATTCCGTTTTTGGCGATTCATGCCAAAGGGGGAGAAAGTATGAGCCCAAAGCAAAAGGACCGCACCACCACAAATTTCAAAAATTTAGTGCTTTCCAAGAGTATTTTTCAATTAGTATACTATTGTGTTCAAAAGGAGGAGAAAGTTAGTTTTTCAAAAATAAATATCGAAACCCTCTTGAACACTAAGAGGAGGATCTCTTTTAGGGGGAGTTTTGTTAAGTCAAAGGAAGAGCATTTGAAACAGGGGGAGAAAATTTCAAATCTTAAAAATGCTCTGCAAACTCTTATTCATGTACCTTTGACTATTTGCAAAAGATCTTTGAAATGGATTTACAAAAGGAGTTTGCAAAACAAAACATGTGGTGCAAACGTGGTCCAAAATGTTATATAAGAAAGAAACATTCCATGCATATCTTGTAAGTAGTTATATTGGCTCAATTCCAAGCAACCTTTACACTTACATTATGCAAACTAGTTCGATTATGCACTTCTATATTTGCTTTGGTTTGTGTTGGCATCAATCACCAAAAAGGGGGAGATTGAAAGGGAATTAGGCTTACACCTAGTTCCTAAATAATTTTGGTGGTTGAATTGCCCAACACAAAATCTTTGGACTAACTAGTTTGCCCAAGTGTGTAGATTATACAGGTGTAAAAGGTTCACACTCAGCCAATAAAAAGACCAAGTTTTGGATTCAACAAAGGAGCAAAGGGGCAACCGAAGGCACCCCTGGTCTGGCGCACCGGACTGTCCGGTGCGCCACCGGACATGTCCGGTGCACCAGGGGGACTCAGACTCAAACTCGCCACCTTCGGGAATTTCCGGGGCGACTCGGCTATAATTCACCGGACTGTCCGGTGTACACCGGACAGTGTCCGGTGCGCCAAGTGAGGTCGGCCTCAGGAACTCGCCAGCTTCGGGAATCGCCAACGGCTAGTCCGCTAAAAATCACCGGACTGTCCGGTGTGCACCGGACTGTCCGGTGCGCCTCCGGAGCAACGGTCTTCTCCGCGCCAACGGCTCTCTGCCGCGCATTTAATGCGCGCTCTGCGCGCGCAGATGGCAGGCTCACCCATGCTGGCACACCGGACAGCAAACAGTACCTGTCCGGTGTGCACCGGACACCCAGGCGGGCCCACAAGTCAGAAGCTCCAACGGTCAGAATCCAACGGCAGTGATGACGTGGCAGGGGGCACCGGACTGTCCGGTGTGCACCGGACTGTCCGGTGCGACATCGAACAGGCAGCCTTCCAACGGCCACTTTTGGTGGTTGGGGCTATAAATACCCCAACCACCCCACCATTCATTGCATCCAAGTTTTCCACTTCTCAACTACTACAAGAGCTCTAGCATTCAATTCTAGACACACTAAAGAGATCAAATCCTCTCCAATTCCACACAAAGCCCTAGTGACTAGTGAGAGTGATTTGTCGTGTTCATTTGAGCTCTTGCGCTTGGATTGCTTCTTTTCTTTCTCACTTGTTCTTGAGATCACAACTCCATTGTAATCAAGGCAAGAGGCACCAATTGTGTGGTGGCCCTTGCGGGGAAGTTTTGTTCCCGGCTTTGATTTGAGAAGAGAAGCTCACTCGGTCCGAGGGACCGTTTGAGAGAGGGAAGGGTTGAAAGAGACCCGGCCTTTGTGGCCTCCTCAACGGGGAGTAGGTTTGCAAGAACCGAACCTCGGTAAAACAAATCTCCGTGTCTCACTTGCTTATTCGCTTGGGATTTGTTTTGCGCCCTCTCTCTCGGTCTCGTTTATATTTCTAACGCTAACCCGGCTTGTAGTTGTGTCTATATTTGTAAATTTCAGTTTCGCCCTATTCACCCCCCTCTAGGCGACTATCACACCCTGAACACAAAATCGAAATTTTGTTTGGCTGGACTCAGATTCAATTTAGAATCAGATTTTGAAACATTTCTTAGAAATTGGTTACAATGGTGCTGTACGACCTGGGCTGTTTCTATTTTTGGGGCCAGAGGTGTGTAAAAGCGCTCATTTTCTAATGACAAGCTCTGTTACTGGTGATCGCCCTGTTCTTAATCAAATTATGGAGAAAGGGCTGACTGAAGAAAGGGGGAGCAGTTATCTGTTGAAGATTCAGAAAAGGCTGTTCTTCATGGACATCAATAATTTCTGGTTTCGCAATGCATGGGCTGTCAGTTGAGGCACTTGAGCTGTTTGCAGAGATGAGAAGAGCAGGGATTAAGCCCAACAGAATCACCTTCTTGATTGTCATATTAACTTCATTAAATCTCCCAGCCAAATGGTGAATTATTGCACTCTTTTACTTTTTATCTTCCATGTAAAGACAGAAAATTGGAATTTATTGTTTCTTGGCAGCTAAATAGATTGTCATAAATCATATGCCTGCAGTTCCATATTTGTTACTCAATGGTACCATTATGCCATGTCAGTTTGTTTTCTTTTTATGTCCTGATAATAAGCCTGGAAGGCATGTTGTATTTCTTCACTGGTTTCTACTTTCTAGCTTCAAAATTACAGTTTCGCTCAGTACAACTGTTTGTTAGCCCTTTTACATATCTTATGATCCTTTGCAGTTGCAGGAAGCAGGTGAAGTGAACCTCATGTCCAATTCTTGCTCAGTGAAATGTGAAAAAACTATCTACGCATGCAAGCAGAAGAGAAAGTAGCGGTAAAATGTGTAGGAAAAAAATGAATCACGACACCACCCTGTTTCTCCCCAAAAAAGCAGAGTTGTAAGAAACTGATGTGCACCTAATCTGGAAAAATGCAGACAATCTATCCATGGACACCAAAGCAACATTTAAAAGAGAGCAATGGTGGAAGGAGTGGCTCACCTCAAATAGCTGCAGAAGAGACCGAGAGGACAACCTGAGGACGTGCGTGTGTCTGCCCTTTTGGTACGTAGCAGATCTACAAGAGCAACATACACTATGAGCTAACACACATGATGCAATGAAGGAACCGAAACAACAGAAAGTAGCATCCGAAGAAAGGAACGGACGACGGCGACGAAGTCGAGGATGAGAAAAGCGCTTCCGCCGGGTACCAGGACGACGGAAAGAGGAAGACAGCAGCGAAGGGGCTCTATATATTACCTAGCAGCGTGATGGGCGCTATGGTCAAGTACAGAAGAACAGCGAGCCGACGCTGTTGGAAAAGCACAGGCGATGGAGGCAAGGCAATGCGCGGATGTGTGGGATTTGTAAATCCGGTGAACAGCCCTCACCTAACGTCATGGGCATAGGCAGCGGAGGACAGTGACGCGCGTCGAGCTCCACAGGGGATCTACAGTACCGACTAACCTGGCTAACGGCGACGGCGAATTTGGACACCCTAGATCTACAGCGGCGCACCGGCCCGTACCCCAGTGGCGCTGCTGGAGAAGCGGAGGCGGCGCACTCACCTGGCTAACGGCGAAGCGCCGGCCGCAGCCCCGCGCCGTCCTTGGGCCGCGTCGCTCCGTCGTGGCAGATCCGGTCGCCCGCGCCGCTCGTCGAAGACCCGGTCCGAGCCGTCCAGATCGCGGCACGACCCTCGGGGCAGCCATGGACGAAGCCATGCCCTCTGCCCACCGCCACGACGGTCGTCCTCGCGCGCGGACGCCGATGCGTCGCCGCTAGAGGCCGTGTCGCAGAGAGAACATGCACGCTTCGCGTACGACTGCTCACTGGTGGAGAGAGTCGCGGTTGGAAGTCGTCGCACAGAGTCACTGGTGGAGAGAAGACGGCTCAATCGCGGTGTCGTCCCAGCCGCGCCCACTGCGGGCCCACATGTACCGTGACGCACGCGTCGGTGCGTAGGCGGCAGAGGTCGCGTGAAACGCTCTCCGAGCAGCAATACCGTGTATCTTTTAACTAGAGGTGATAAGTGCATTATGATTGTTTGACCACTTGTTTTGACAAACACTAAAATAGGAATTGTTTTGCTCATTCTTCATTCACTGTTGACAAGTTTGTTGCGAGAACATGATAAAGTTGTACATATTCTGTTGTCTCCTTTTACCCTTTTCCCAGGATTATATCAACTGTAATAAGCAAGTTGTTTTTTAAATATTTTATTTCAGATCACTATTGTACAATAGAGAATAAATGGCAGAATTGATCTTTTTGGTTTTCTGTATATACATCTTATGCCAAACTCCCCGAAACTTAATAGATGAGATGGTTGGTATTGGTAATCATGTAATTTTTTCTTCGTGTTTCTATTTCTCCTGTATGTTTTAAGTATATTGTGCACTAACATTTTATCAAATGATAATTTATATGTCGTTGCAACGCACAGACAACTAACTAGTAGTACTTATAAGTGAAGAACTTCTCTAAAACGATATTTTACCATTATTTCACCAATTTATATTTTCTTCTCTTGTTTTCTATCACCCGCAAAAACAAAGTCACAGAGACCAGCATTGTCAGCTAAGAAATAAACATATGTGGAAATTCTAAAATGTTTAGTAGTAATAGTAGTATTTTCATAATTCTGTGCAGGTAGAATAACTGCACGTCTGCAGCTTTAACAGAAATAAAATATTTTAACTTACTGTGTTTGACACGACACAGTTATAGACACGAGATTTTTTGGGGAGGCTGGCCAGATAAATAAAAAATATAAAAAACATTTCCCTTTTCTATTTTGCTTTTTTTATGAATGAAAAAACATTGTATTTTCATTTCCAACAAGTTAAAACTAAAGTGAACTCGTCCGTTTGCATGTGATAGGTTACAAGAAAAGAAAAACAGAATGGATAAAATAATAGCAAAATACTGTTATACATAAATTGTTCACTTGTAATTTGTAAACATCATTATAGAGAAGCTCAATTTAATAGTATTATTGTAGAGAAGCCACTACTTATAAGTAACAAAATAGAAAAAACTCGGCGTTTTAGCAACACTCTTCAGGCTCGTATGGCCGGTTGCCTTCCTTTCCCTTGCTACCGATATCTGCTCTGCTGGTTGCTGCCCCGTCGCGCGAGTTGCAACTTGCAAGACTCTTCATGGCGTTCAAGTGCACGGTGAAGGTGTGAAGCATCCGACGACACCACATACAGATTCGTCATAATATCTCAAGTCACGGCAGATTTGTTCCACGAAAGCCGCCGCCTCTGAATCCGGAACCGCTGAAAAGCGCAGTTCTCTCGCCATAAGGCAATCACACTAACCACTTTGGTTCTACGCCGTTCTTCTCATCTTATTCCATGTTAGTACGTAAATACTTATCATCTACGCCGTTCACACTAACCACTTGGTTCTACGCCATAAGCCAACATGTAGGACGAATGTGTGGTTCTCTCTCTATGGCAGTAGGATTCAATTTGATAGACTGAGCACAGGAACGGTGACCTACGTCCATCTGGACTGGGAAACGGGCAACAACGTGTATACATAGACTAATTCAACACATAGATATATTTTATCAATCATTAGTTTAACTCATAAACCTTATACACCATATATACATATAACATATTCATTATTTATTACGTAAATGATATGTATATAGTTTCGTTTTAATGAAATGTGATAGTTTGTTTAGCTCACAAGCTGACTCGTTAACAAACTGAGCTAGCTCGTTAATGAACCGAGCTAGGATATCAACTCAACTCGTGAAAAAATTCAAACGAACCGATCCAAGCTAACCACAAACTGAGCAAGCCGATGAGCTACAAGCATTTCGTCTATCCTTAGTTGGAAGCCTACATACAGTGCCATTAGACAGTTATTTGCTTCGAATTAAAACCAGCTGTTCAAACTGCTGCAGATCTAATCCTTAGAAATAAAATACTCTAGAAATAGTAGAAGCTGGTACTGAATTGCTTTGACCGCGCGGAAGCTGAGCATGAGCTGACATGTTCTTTTATATTTATATATCAAACCACTGCCAAATATTATCCAATGGCCATGACATTCATAAGATAAGAGTCGATATGTTCATGGTTCAAAGTTCTCACAAGACCGCATTATTAGCAACACATAATTCGATGGTGTCTAGAATTTCCTTTCAGAAATAGCACCGATCAGTTTCTACAGATTTCTCAGCAAACAATAATTAAGGAGGGAAGATTTCAAGGTATAAAGCATACGAGTACTTCCCATGACTGATAAACCAAGAGGAGGATATGTACAGTCAGGGCTAGTTTGGAAACTCATAGAGGAGGATATGCACAGTCAGGGCTAGTTTGGAAACTCATATACCCTCGAGGATTGTGGGGATTTGAGTTTTCAAACTAGCGGCTGTACTTCCTATCCTGAAAATGTATGACAGCATGGCAGTAACCTGTGCGGCGGCCTACATCAACTGTATCAGTTGTGCAAATTCCTGATGAGTCAGCTTGCCATTCTGAAACAAAGCATCAATTCTATGGAAGTTATTGGAGACCTGCATTTTACCAAACTGAAGTAACACCTCTGGGGCTTTAGTAGTCAATAGCCCTGCCTCTGCTCTGTTCCAGCTCTGGGCTTATACCATCTTTCGTCAGTGCTTCCTACGCTTCTGACCTATGGGGTTCATGCTGCCATTCAAACCCTTAATGCCTCATGAGCCATGGCATATTCTTTCTCCAGTCCCCAGGACCAATCTCTTGGAAGCTCACTGACAGATAGGTGCCAAAATTAGAAAGTTCAAAAGGACGAAATCAGGGATATTTACAGAGTTCAAAGCGAAAGCTGGTCTCTTTGGTATGGCTCATGTACCCATTTCAGCTTCCAAGTCAGGCTCTGAGGTTGTGTAAGTATACTCCACTTCATACATGGACAAACTCAAACTTGGAGCACCTGACAATGCATAATGTCTGTCTTCAGATTACGACCTGTGATGATTAACCATAGGTTTGCCATGAATGATGATCTGTGCTGCCCCTTTCGAGCAAAAGCCTCCCACATGCGCGCACTGTCGACCTCAGTAGCTGTTGTTGGGTCCAATATATCAACAATAGTGATACTCATATTGTTACGGATGATGCAGAGCTTCCCATTAAGGGAGACAAAGGCTGCGGCTTCGAGAGACCGTGAGCTTCCCATATGGTGTCTGGTGTCAATGAACCTTGTCCATGATCCCATCTCTCTATTATAAACTCGAAGCTTACAGCCATCACGACAATCAGCAGAATAAAGATGCCCATTGAGGGAAATGCTTGGATTCCGCCAGCCCGTTACCATTTCATTACCGGTGGCTGACCACATTTTGGATGCTGGAAGATAGACCTCACTCACGACCTGGCGATGAGAATTTAGACCTTTTAGATACCACTTGCCATCATGTACTACTCCAATAGAGGGCACCATTCCTGTGCTCATTTCAGCAATGCTAGACCATCTATTCCTGTTCGGATCATATACCTCAGCGGATCTTAGAATTCTCTGTATCCCTACACACTCTCCACCAGCAACATAAAGGCAGTTGTTTATGACACAAGAACCAAAGAAGTGCCGTTTTTGCAGCATATCTGGAGCTCGTAGCCATTTGTTTATCCGAGCATTGTAAAATACAACGCGCCTCATAGATCCATGTACTGGGTCTTTGCCGCCAAATAAGTACAGATAGCATCCGTTGAGAACAGCACTACCAAAACCAACAGCTTCAGAATACTCTGGTGGAACTGGAGGCAATGACTTCCAGAGCTGGTTTACAGGATCAAACGCATACCAAGATAGCTTCTGATCACGGTCCCTTTTGAAGACATAGATCCATTCTTCTGCCATGCCGAATTTCTTACGCAAGGAGTAATAATAATTTCCAGACAAAAGTCGGTTCCATCGTTTACAGACTAACCGCATATTTGGGTGTTCGATCCGAGCAGCCCGCATGAGACAGGAAATAGCCAGTTCATCAGGAAGCCCAGGCAGCAGTGGTGATTGAGTTTTGGATCTCTCCTTGCGTGAGCTCCTTGACTTGCGCTTGTTTGGTATGATATCAGGTTGCATGCACAGCTTTGCACCGGGGACAAACTTCCTAGCACTTACAACGGTTTTAAGACCTCCATCTACCCTGCAGTGGCAGGAGACAGACTCTACCTGCAGTTATTGATTTACCAAGTTAGAACGCTAATATTCACCTGAACATGGAAAAAGGAGATAAAAATAAAAAAACCATACTTTTAGCTGGGCATGAAATTACCAATGAAACAAATTCTTGTCCACCTACTAGTAAGATGTTATGCAGATGAGATTCAGACAGTTAGTGCTAGAAAACTAACCATGCTTGAAACTATCTATCTTGGGAGTTTCAACATACAAAATCGAGGGAACAGATCATTCAGCAGTGAGTATTTCAAAATCTGGGATTTGATTCAGGGGGTTCAGCTTCAGTTCCGGACCATAGTTATTAAAGCGTTAAGGCGAGCACCTAAGGCCTAGTAGGCCCATTTCAGCCTAGTAGAAGAGAAAACATATGAAAAGGAAAAAAGAAAAATAAAGAAGCCCACAACTAATTGGCCCACCACAGCCCAACAATTTTAGGGTTAGGTCATACCTCCCTCAGCCTCCATCTAGATAGCCACTGCAACTTCCCTCTCAGCCGTACGATCCCCTCAGCCACCTGGTTCTCCTTCTCCTTCCCCCCCCAGCTCTCCTTCTCCCTCCCCACATCTCTCTTCTCCCTGCGTGCCGCCACCGCCGCGACTTGCGAGTCCATATAATTGTTACCATTTATAATTTCAATCGTATATGAAATGTCTTCTGTCCTTAAAAACTCCATGTGAAGACATGATTCCTATTTCCTAAAGAAGGGCAGACCTAGTGTAGTGGTGAGAGCTGTCTCATTGCATCAGATCACAGATTCAAAGCAATATCTTCGCAATTTATGAGAGAAGGTTTGCCTCGGTTTATCCCTTCTGCAGACCTCCGGCATTGGGTCTGCCACTTTTTTATAGACATCATTTTTAACTAAAGATTTAAGACCTGTGGCTCATGAGCAGTCTAGAGTATAGATAGGGCAATGAGACTATCTTAGCTAGTAGCTAGAAATTTTCTAAGTTCAGTCCGTTGTTACTAAACTGAGGACGACTTCGTGGCAAGTGGGGCCAATATAAAATGCAGTAGATGTTATAGTGATACTCATTTGGTTCCTTAACAATAAAGTGGCATATCCACGCCGCAGCTAACAATACTCAAGGCAAAAACAGTAAGGAAACTAACCGCTAGAAGATGCGTTCCATGGACAACTGGATCTAGACTCCCAAACCAAGCCCTAAAGGACCCAAACCGAGACATCCAAGTTCCAACAATCCCCAAAGCTCGTAATCCTCCAAGCCTTACGCACAAGAACGCCAGATTCAAGAAGAAAGGTCTAGGCCTCAAGTGAAAGGTGGCGCGTTTGGCACAGGAACCACCATCTGTGAGCTAACCTACATCTCTCGCAGCTAGGAGGCGCGCGTGCTAATCGAGGCCAAGAAAGGTGGGAGTGGAGCCGAGCTCACCAGTGGGACACGGACGCGGATACCCCCCGCACGCCGCGGCGGGGCGTCTCCGGCGGCCGCACGCATTGCGGATCGAGAAGAGTGGACGAGGAACACCCTCGAACTTGGCCTTCCTCTTCAGTCTCCACGAAGGTTTCCCCCTCTTGAACCAAAACCCAACGAGCAAAGAGGAGCGCAACCGCACAGGTGGCTCCCCTTCAAACGAGCAGTAGCTTTGACTCGAAAATCAGTCTCAGATGCGTTCTCCCCAGATCAGGCGACTAGGCACTAGGGATTGGTTTGCAGTCGCAAGCTCAATTTGGTCGGCAGACCGCAGATGAACTTCACCTCCGACTCGTGGGCCCGTTACCGGAGTCCTCTCGGCACAAGATGTGACTGAAAGATGGCCCCATGAAAGACGGGACCACCAAGTCAGTGACCCATTCTAACTCACGACACAACGCCCTGACAGGTGGGGTCCTGTGGGCCCCGGGTGACCTTCATCTTTCGGTCCTCGCTCCACGTTGCCCACAATGATCTGGCCCACTGACAGCGTGGACCCATACACCGACCAACTCCGAACCACTTGCCACGGCGCACGCGGCATGGAGCGAGCGGGCCCATATGTGGAGCAGGGAGGCCCACCTGGCGAGCGGGCTTCCCGATCAATCTCTCCAGCCTCTTTCTCGGATCCCCCCTCCCCGATTTCCTTCCCCACTCTGTCAGTCTAGTGCCCCGCGCGCGCTCTCTCGCCGCCTCGCCGCCGGCGACGAGCTTGAGCTCGAGCTCGAGCTGGTTTCTCGTATCGAAGACGCGGCCGCGGTATGGATCCCATGAACGTAGACAACGGCGGCTGCGGCGGCCTTGACGCGCAGATCGAGCAGCTGATGCAGTGCCGCCCGCTCGCCGAGCAGGAGGTGAGATCCAGTCCAGCTATACCCCCGTTCCATTCGGGTTTCCAGTTCGCTGGTTTGTATTTCGCGGTGTGATCTGCCGAATGATAAGACTGCCTTTGATCTGTTGCAAGGGCACGCTTAGGGTTTCTCGCCTTCTCTTCGGTGCACTGTTTGGTTGGAAGTGTGATCCGGTGTTCCGGTGGTTTGGGGGATATTTGAACCTCTTTTGGTATCTGGTGATTCGTTGGCATAGAGTGATGGTCTAGTGTGTAGTTTGTGCCTAGAGAGTGCAGCTTCGAATCATTCCGAATGTTGTGATTCAGATTTGATTCGTGTTAATAGATCTCCTTTTGTTCTCGCAGAAAAGTAGCACAAAAATGGAAAGCTGCATCTATTGTGATCTTCCAATTTAATCAAACTCAGACAAATATTTAGGGTGTGATAGTACAAACACTTATTTGCTCTGTTTTCAAGTCGTCCAACTAATCACGATTAATCGTTCAAGTCGGTTTGGACCCAAACCAATCGCGATTAATCGCCCAAGTTGTGCGACTAATAGTGATTAATCACGATTAAATGATTAATCATCCAAATCGGCCAGCCAGACTTGAAAACAATGCTTATTTGGTGGTTGCGTGCTATGTTTCCGCTTGGCCAAAAGAAGGGATACTTGGTGCATAGATGTGCAGGACTAACATTATTGGAATCGGCATAATGACTCCCACATATTTCAGGTTAAGGCCCTGTGCGAGAAGGCCAAGGAGATATTGATGGAGGAAAGCAACGTTCAGGTAAGCTGTGCTGGCAGTTTACCTCTCACTGATGGCTGGGTATTTTTCACAGTTTCACTCTAGGTGTAGGAGGTACCTATATTGATTGTTCCAAATGCTGTTGAACTAGTAGTATAATGTTTGCCATTGCATCGAATGAAGAACATTGTTTAATGTTTATTGTGATGCTCCATTTTGGTTGGCCCTTATTGTCGTACTATGTATCAATGATGTTATGATTAAGGAGTTGAACTTTGAATCTTTCAGTCTTGTCGCTTTCATTTTGATCGATAGATTCAGTGCTTTCATTTTAATCTGGTTCCTTGTAGAATGTAACACTAACAATAGGAATATAGGATAAATAATGTAATTTAAGGCTTTCCTCCCGTTTCAATCCATTTCATCCTGCTCAACCATTGGCTTATAAACTGAGTGCATGCATATAATGGCATGATGTTCACGTAGTTGTGGTAGCAATTTAGGTATTTCTTCTAAGCTTCTGTAACTTTGCTTGCAGCCTGTCAAGAGTCCAGTTACAATATGTGGTGATATACATGGACAATTCCATGATCTTGTAGAGCTTTTCCGAATTGGTGGGAAGGTACCAACTATTTTGACTCGACTTTACTTATTTCCCCCCCTTAAAGTATGGTCTACCCAAGATTGAAGCCACCATTTCCATCCTCTAATCCCTGTCATTTTTATTCTCTCCTGTTTCCAGTGTCCAGACACCAATTACTTATTTATGGGGGATTATGTAGATCGTGGCTACTATTCTGTTGAGACTGTCACTGTAAGAAATTAACCGCTGCTTACTTTCTTTATCAAGTTAGTTTTCTTTGTTGCTTTGCGGAATTGTCTTGTTTCACATGTAATTGTGCTGGAAAAAGGAAATCTGATTTATGAAGTTATGCTTTAACATATTTCTTATGGTCTTAATTTCAGTTCATATTATCAATAAGAATTATATATTTACATTATGTTCCTTCTCCAGCATTTCTGTTAGGTTTCAACTCTAGCTTACCCAAACTTGCTTGGGACTAAAAGGCTTTATTGTTGTTTTCTTCTCCAGCTGCTAGTAGCACTAAAAGTGAGGTACCCACATCGAATTACAATCCTTCGTGGAAACCATGAGAGTCGGCAGGTACAATCAAATATTATTTTCTTGATGCATATGACATCTTACTTTTTAGCTACTGTTATCAGGATTTAATTGAGACCAGAGAAAATTACTCTAGTTGCTGATACATGAATACTATTTTCCTGTTCAGAATTTGCTTTGTTACAATTTAGATGCCACCCCCATATCGGTTTTCTGTCCAGAATTTACTTTGCTTATAGTTTAGATGCCCATCCCTGTTAATGATCATTTGTTCCAATTGAAACTCTTATTTTATGGTTGCAGATCACACAGGTGTATGGATTCTATGACGAATGTCTACGCAAGTGAGTTTGTTTAGGTGCTTAAAGTTCAAGTTAGATTTCCAGGTGTAGGATGTTCCTATGGACCTATATAGCACATACTGTATCATTACCTGTGTGAGAAGGTCTATGTTTAATCTTTTTTCTTAATTACAGTTGTATGTTAGCTTCAGATTTCCCAGTTTTCTCACACATGCACAATCTCTTTGGCATCTTGTGCCTTTTCTATTACTGCATTAGACTCTTTGGACTTGTAGATACTTCTTTTCATTGTGTATAGCTTTTGTCTGATGGACACCATCACTATGCTTAGGATTTGGTACGAATGAAAGTTGAATGGTCAATTGGTCATATTGTTTGTTATCTTATATAAACTCATTGGTTCATGTAAACTTTTTTTTTCCTACAAGTCCACAATATAATGATAGCTTCTTGTCATTTCTGTTGCTAACTGCTTTATTTTAAACCAGGTATGGCAATGCAAATGTATGGAAGACATTTACGGATCTTTTTGATTATTTTCCTCTGACAGCTCTGGTGTGTACTCTTAAGACTGGAACCACCTTTTTTCAGTTGTATCTGGAGCATCTATTCTATGCATCATCTTCCCAATATGCAGAATCTTAAAACACTAAAATGATGTAGTAGATAGAACCACAAATGGCTTAGTAGCTAGAATCTCATCGTTCTTTTTTAGCACCAGTTTCAGATTCTTCAGTCGGCAGTATATTTATGAATTATGAGTTATGACCAACTTCTTTTAACCCGTTAGAGCATGTTGGATTGGAAATTGAGAACCATAGCATAGAGTATGTATTCAGATGTTCCAATTATTTGGAACACCCTGTTGAACATCAATTGTCTTCATTTGTTTGTCAACTCCAACAGCTGTAGAATCAAATTGTTGTGATATGGTGGCAACTATGCTGTGCTATGTTGCTTCTCACTTTCTCAGTTTGGTTTTATACTTGCTGTGTTGAAGAGTCAGTAATCTGTGTTGTGTTGTGGCGGACTGTTCTATGAAACAGAGGCTGGTGCATGGTGATGTTGTGGTTTGTCTCCTTTGTGAATATGTTGCCCTCTCTGTAAATCTTTTACTTATCAAATTTGTTGGAATATAATATAAGGGAATTGCCCACCTCTTCCTATCAGCTTAAGCTTTTGGGTAACTGGTTGGTACATAAGAGAGGCTCAACATGAGGGGGAGTGTTGGCAAGGTTATTAAAACGATAAAACGTTGAAATGCTCATGGGTGAAGTTTTGACTTTTAAAATTGAAACGAAGTTTAAATGTAATTTTAGGCAACATAGGAAAATACCAATATATCATAATTTCAGACAATAACATGAAGTTAAATACCAAAACAGAGAGGCTAGTGGCTTACCAAAACTTCACCCATGAACCAGATTGAACCCCAAAAGTAACTAACAGACTGGGCCCAAAAGTAACTAATGGTCTAAAACGCATGAAACACCGCGTTTTACAGTTTAGAATGCCAAAACGCTAAAACGCGGTTTCAACTTCTAATTAGAGTTTTGACGTATAAACGTAGTTTTAAACTTTTAATAACACTGAGTGTTGGATTATAATATAAGTGAATTGACCACCTCTTCCTATCAGTTTAAGCTTTTGGGTTGAACTGGTTGGTGCGTGCAACTTAATAAAATTGTATGAATTAATTGTTCAAACACTTGAAATGATTTTAAATCTTTACCATGCATTCAAAGAATTATGTTATTTGTTCTATGATTCTATCTCTCCCACCCTGTACTATACCATGAAGTAGTTATATCCCTTGTGTTTTATCAGCATCATGGCATTGTCTGTCCATCCATGGACTTTACTGATACAGTATTTATGTTCTTGAAGGTGGAATCTGAGATTTTCTGCCTTCATGGTGGCTTATCCCCATCAATTGAAAATCTTGATAGTGTGCGCAGCTTAGATCGAGTCCAAGAGGTTCCTCATGAGGGACCTATGTGCGATCTTTTATGGTCAGATCCGGACGATCGATGTGGTTGGGGCATATCCCCACGTGGTGCTGGCTACACTTTTGGCCAGGTACTACAGATCTGTTTTCATGTTGCTTCGTTTATACCTTTTTAGTTCGTAGTTATTCATTTATTTCTTTCATTTCTCCAGGACATATCGGAGCAGTTTAATCACACAAACAATCTCAAACTTGTAGCTCGGGCTCATCAATTAGTTATGGAGGGATATAACTGGGCTCATGTAAGCTGATTTGACCTTTAGATGCTTAATGAGCTGAGTTTTGAGTGAAGTAATCTTTCTGATCATGCATGATGCTTGTATTTACAGGAACAGAAGGTTGTCACCATATTCAGTGCTCCAAACTATTGCTACCGATGCGGCAATATGGCATCCATTTTGGAAGTTGACGACTGCAATAGTCACACATTCATACAGGTAATTTAACCACATAATTTTGCTACTTTTTTCGTTTATTTGGCTCATTTTTGTGGCACCACCCTGATGTTAATGTACTATCTACTGTGTATGGTTGTTTTATTGTAAAATGAGTCAAACTTGAAAAGTTGGTATGTAGTGCGTTTCTGTGAAGGCATCCAGATGTGTTTCTTCCCAGATTACCTTACGACGTTGTGTGTTGCAAAAATTTCTGTCTAGCATTTACCAGTTTTGTTTTCCTATTATCACAGTTTGACCCAGCCCCTAGGAGAGGCGAGCCAGATGTGACACGAAGAACACCGGACTATTTCCTTTGAGTTGTGGTGTTACCAATTCCCAGCTTGTGCTGTGATAATCGATGTCAACGTCTGCTGGATCAAGGGCCAGACAGAAATAACAGGGGAATACCAAAGCACTATGCGAAACTTGAGGTCCTCATTGCCATTGGTCAGTGCAAGAGATGTCTGCAATCCTGAGAGAAAGCAATTGTGCCAAGCCATGCCCGAGTTTCAGCCTTTTCAGGTGATATAGAGGAGCGGCCATCCATTTGTTACAGCTCTCGCCGCCCTCCCTTTTATGCACTTTTTACAGAGGCTTGGAATTGGCAAAAAAGACCGAACTTTCAATTGTACTTCTGTAGCGTAAGCTTGTACCAATAGGCGTGTACTAATTTGTATCATCATTCATCCATGGCAAGACATTGTTAAACTCCTTTTCATCAGTAAATTAATTTTTTGTTAGAGAATGGCTCACAGTGTTAGGAAGGGCACTAGGCACTAGCTGACAGACATCACCATGTTCAGATTTTGCTGAAGCGTATGGGCTTGAGGCCGGTTTCTAATGCAGAGGCCGAAGAGGGTCCGTATCGTCCGTAGATCGGAAATCCAATGGCTAGAGCGGTTTAATGCGGGGGAGAGGTTTCAGACCGTAGATCTTGGATCGGTCGGTCGCCTGCGCATATCGGTTGGGGCAACTGTGGATCTAATCAGAACCATCGGTTTTGAATCTGACGGCTCATATCCACCAATACCCCTTCGCGCGGCTCAATTGCAAACGAACCCTGGTTTATCTTCAAATCAACCCACCACCTACCCTCTCATAAAGATAACAGCAAATAGGTCCTGACGTTTATAAAACAAACCCTAAAGACTTAAGAAATAATGCCCACAGTCCATACAGTGCAGAAACAATAAAATAACCTTGGAAATTGATTTTCAAGTATAAGAATAATTCTTGAATCTTAGAAAATTCATAACTCGTTTATTTTAACTCCATTTTAGTCCGTTCCAGTTGCGCTAGCTTCTTATAAATATTTACCCCACAGTACAACATTAATTATACGATATCATATATTTACTCCGCCTATCTGTCAGCACCCTTAGGTCACCGGCGGCTAGCCGAAACAGATCGCCAGAACGGCGGTCAGCGGCTGGAGTTTGTATTGCTAATCATCCAAACTGTTCTATAGAATACACGCACTAGTATTTATACTATTAGAGGCACCAATATGGGCTGCGCGAATCAACGGATACATTCCACTCCTGGTATCTTCGAGCTGGGCAGCATTCAAATCTCGCGTCCTTCGCTGCACTGCTGCTGTACTACATGCATCTTTGCGTTGCCTGAGGTTGACGGGGATGGAACGTCCGAAACGAAAAGGGAGCCGGCCGATCGAAATGGCGTGCGCAGGCCGTTGTGGTGATCGAGTTTGCGATGGCCTTAACAGCCACTCAAAATATGCCACCATGACAAACAATAGACATATAATATAATGCTGCGCGCAACATGTACACAAGGAAGCAACCAACGTTTTACAATGTTTCCCTTCCGAATCCAACATTGTGCCAACTAGAGTAGTTGTGTCTAAAACATCCTTAGCCTGTTCATTAGGCATAAGATTACATAGATTGCTGCTCAATGGACAAAACAGATCGGAGGTGTATATATCCTTTTGTCCATCAAGAAAATTATACATCATGCCATTCATCAACCGTAATATCGCCGCAATCCTTTCGTCGTAGCCTTCACCACCATTGCCGTACGTAGCCATCTTCGTATTCATGCTTATAGTCTCTTGTACCAGTGTTGTCCTATAGAAAAAGGATAATTTATTTTTGTTAGGAACAGAAAAAGGACCTGTTATCAGAAAATAATACAAATCTGACTTCTCAATAGTACTTGTGCTATGCTCCTCACTGAAACCATTCGTAGCTATAGTCGTATTAACTTGTTCAGCTTCATTTGGACCAGAAATTGTCATGCTCCGCTGCGAACCCAGCCTCCGATTCAGAAGTAGCCTGCATTAGCTAGATAGGTTTAGTAATCATCAAGAGAAAGGATATGTCTAGCTATAAGAAACATCAAATAAAATTGACTAGTGATGCTTTGCCGAAATAAGATCCATGCAGTGAAAGCAAGAGTTAATGCAAGGAGTACAGCTAGCAAGAGTACTTGAACTGATGAGGGTGCTATCGGTATTAGCTATTGATTCCAGCATGACTCATTTTGCATATATATATATATATATATATATATATATATATATATATATATATGAGATAATATAATCCATGACATGAAAATATTGCATAGCTTTTACCTTGGTCTTTTATACCAAAGCAGCCTAAGCGATGGCACAGACTCGTCACACTGTTACAAATTCTTAGCTTGACGTGAAAATACTGCACAGGGCATCTGGATGTCGGCTCGCAAACACTGTTATAAAATGCATAGTGTTGAAAGGACTGATGCTAGTACTGATCTTGACAAAAGACTAGCAAAAAAGAACTTTTTTGTTGCTTTTCTTGTGTGTCCTGTAGAAAATCTGGACGACTAGTCGAGTATCATTGGTGTGGTGTGCACTGTGCCGGAACCTTTGTTTAACATTTGTTACAGGGTCTGGGTGATATCTGAGAGAGTATCATTTGAGTGGGTCCGATAGGCCAGTTCATTTCTGATTAAAGCTAACTGTTTTAACTGCTGCAGTATCCCCATTCAGCAGCATGTCAAAGACCTTTTTGCAGCCTCTCTAATTTCTCATGTGGGAAATGGCTCTAATACCTTTTTCTGGACAGATAAATGGCTAAATGGATGCTCCATCAGAGATCTTGCTCCAAAAGAGCTCTTACCTCTACGACAGTGGAATAGGCCCTTGAGAACAGGCAATGGATAGCTAATATCAAATCCCCCTTTCTTTGGTTGGAATTCAACAATTTCTTCTCTTATGGGATGCTTTAGGTGAGGTGCAGCTTTCTCATGAGGAAGACCACCATGTTTGGAGAAATGAGGCATCGGGGCTGTTTTCTTCTAAATCATGTTACAATGTCTTATTATTTGGCTCTACTGTTTTTGAGCCATGGGAGAGATTATGGAAGACCTGGGCCCCTCCTAAATGTAAGTTTTTCCTTTGGTTGGCGATAAGGAACAAGTGTTGGATAGCTGACAGGTTGTAGAAGAGGGGGATGCCACACCCAGATGTATGCCTCATGTGTGATCAAGCCCAAGAGACAATTCAGCACCTCCTTACTGCATGCATTTTTGCCCGGCAATTTTGGCACAAAGTTCTTGCTGTTTTTGGCTTGGGGCACCTCACTCCGGCAGCTGATGAGGAGTCTTTTGCAGACTGGTGGGGAAAGGTGAGCTTAAGGGTTATCAAGACCAGGAAAAAGGGGCTTAACTCTTTGATCATCCTGAGAGTTTGGTGCCTATGACTTCAGAGAAACAGAGCAGTGTTTCATGGGGAGTCTCCATCCTTACCTAGAATTTTTAGATGTTTCTCAGATGAGTGTGTTAGCTGGGCAATAACAGGAGCTAAGGAGCTTGAGAGCCTTGGCTTAGTTGCAGCTCTGGGCGAGGTCGGGTCAAGTTACGGTACCAGTTTGTAATTCCCTTTGGGTTTATGTAGGGTCCTTGGGAGACTTGCTCAGCAACATCTCCTTTTTGTAAGGTTTTTATTCCTCTCTAATATATAAGATGTGCAGTTCTCCTGCGCGTTCGATAAAAAAATTATTGTAAAATTGATTTCAACGATCTATCTAAGAATATTAATCATATATTATAAATATTTAATAGGCCAGCGTTGTTTGTCACCTAGGTGAAGCTTCACCCAGTCGCACCTAGGTGACAAATAGCATATGTAACATTTATTATATATTTAATTAAATTTTAGACTTGTTTTAGGAATATGAAGGGTTTGTTTGTTTGGGGTTATAATCTAAACATATTTATAATCTCAAACAAACAGGTCCCAAGTATGTCTTATCAGATAGTTTCCGGAGTTGTCAATAACTATGCTGACCAGAACAATTTATGGTCAATCGTACATGCTGACCAGGCCCCAGGAATTCTAAAAAAGTGTTACTTAATAATTGGCCAGATAACTTCAGTTATTGTGCCCACCTATTCAGGTCCTTTGATCATACTGTTTCTTTCCATTTGGGTGTCCCAATTGTACCAAGTTGAAAAGGCTCTCTCAAATATTGAAATAATCATGTACCTCGATAATACACACCTGTACTTCGATGTGTGGTCTGATTATAAAACATATTTTTTAAAATTGAGTGTAACACATAGTTGCAATCGGAAAATAAATTATTTTGTAAATCACTACCCAAAAAATAATTGTCTGCTTAAGCCCTAACTAGGTAACTTGTGTTGCTTTCTAAAGCAACCCACTTTGTCATTTAACTCACATGTTGAAACTCATCATGTTGATTTGGTGTTGAATCTGAAGTTCAGATGTTTAGAAGGTTCTACATGTACTCTTAACATTGTCTTATTTATTTTCGAAAACAAATAAAATATATTTTGATGGTAGAGGATTACTATCAGTGGTGGACCTAGAGTTTTTCTATGTCCATATCTGAAATTGCTGTATTACAAACTGAGGGACAAGGAGGGGCTGATGATGCTTACCTGTTAGAGCAACTCCTACAGGTTTCGAGAAGGCCAGTATAGGAAAGAAAACGCTTCCACCAGCATCTACAAATTGATCTCCAAAAATACCCTTCCACTATCCAAGCTTCCTCCATCGTCAGATTCTCAAGCCGTGCTCGCTCGCCATTCGCGGCCCGCAGGCGATTCTCAGTTTCTCACGCGTGAGAGCCTTCCCTCTCCTGTGCGCGCCTGCATGGGGGAGATTGGCCTACCAGTTGTGGAGGAAGCTGCAACTTATAGCCATAGGTACTGCGTTGTAGACACATCCTGGCGGTCATAGGCCACCACCGCGTATTACAGTAAGATGCGCATATGGAGAAGCAAATAATTCAATTTGAGAAAGCCCCAATTTTAGCACTAAAAATAGATTGGGGGAAAGTATACCACTGCAGTCTGGGGGTGGAAGAGGTGGCAAACATCACGGAAGAGCGGCAACTAGTCAAGCAGGAGCTCTGGAGTGAAAGACCTGATTTGGCTTTGATAATTGAATGCCAGACTAATTTATTTCATGTGAGATGAATAGGCGATTTAGTGTACAAGATAGTTGAGCCACATATATAGAACCGTGAAGTGGAGATGGCAAGGACCATGAAGTGCAAGTGCTCAACATGTGAAGATGATGGATGGAAGTGCAGAAGTGGAAAAGAAAGTGCAAGGTAAAGTTACATGCATAGGGCATTTGCTTTTACTAGACTAAGGCGATTGGAGAAGTGAATTGGCTAGGTTTATGGATATTCTTGGGCAGTTGGCTATGAAAGCTGAAGATTAGGGGCTGCTCCTACCTCTATCCTCTATGTAGAAGTATCAAGTGGTGGTTGTATTGATAAGAGATGGGGTATAATATATAGACTCACAACCCTAACCCTAATGGGCCGGCAGCCCAACAGTGGTGCCGGCCTACACACACAGTCTAACATCCCCGCAGTCGCAACGGGGGCACCACACACGATGAAACTGGAGTAGAGGCCGAAGGTAGGAGTCGACGGGTTGAACCCCCCTGCGGTCGCAGCGTCGTGAGGGTGCCAATGTTGTGGCTGGAGAAGAGACCGGTGTGGATTCTGATAAGGCGATAGCCCCTGGATGCCGAGTTAGCCGAAGTCGAGGTGGCCGTGGTTAGGAGACACGCAACAGGAGCCTATTCTTCAGGAGGGTCGACGTTCGAGCGTCAACGATCGGCAGGGCGACACAACAAAATAGCATCGGCAGGGCGACCTTCCTGCGTCTTTGATCGTCCGGACGTCAAGGAGCCCCGCCAGAGAGACCGACAGCAACACACGTGTCTGTGCCGATCATGGTGTCCGCGCCCGCGACAGAATAGAAGGGGAACGACGGATCCAGCCGGGAAGACGCGATCCAGCCAAAGGGACGACATATCGAGCCGAGAAGGCCGCAGCAACGGTGAATCCGGCCGGGAAGGCCACGACAGCGACAGATCCAACGAAGGCGATGAAGGGGAGGGCGGCGAGGCGGGTCCAGCCGGGCAGGGGCCTGCGCCGGACCTGGTAGGAAGGGTTGACGCCAGCGACAGGAGAAGCTCAAAGTTAGGGGGGCTGCTGGTGCGTCAGCGCGAGCAGGGAGGAAGAAGCACGACAGCTAGCGGCGCGCCGAGGAGAGCACAACGGCCAGGGCATCGCCGGTCAGAGCAGGCACGGGCAGGCATAACCCAGTGACGGGGGCGCTGGCGAGTGAGCACCGGCGCCGCCTCTGCTGGGGAGGCGTCCATCCAAGTTCCAAGGCACAACCGACGACACAACAGGAGGCGTCTTGGCTACGCGTGCGCGAGCAGCAGCAAGGGAGGCCACCGGGGAAGCTGCTGGCGGCAGCTGCAGAGGCTGGGTAAAGTCTAGTAGTAGTTAGCTTCAATCAACATTAATTTAGCAAGTGTAGTTATATGGACAAGAATCACAATTAATGATATATTACCATTTCTAATACTTGCACTACTAATCTGAATATTACTAAATAACCAACCTCATTAGATGAGTATAATAAGCAGTGTGAATAGGCTATCACTTCATGTGTGTTTTCTTGGGTGTGTGCTTGCATTAGGATATTGTGGATATTGTAGAACTCGATTAAGTGATTATTCCCTGTTAAACTAAGTGAAAGTCGCCTAGAGGGGGGGTGAATAGGTGAAACCTGAAATTTATAACTTTAAGCAAGCACTAAGGTCGGGGGTTAGCGTTAGAATTAAGTTCAAGTCGGAAAGCGAGGGAAAACAAATCAACCAAGAAACAAGGCGAGTGAACATGGTGATTTGTTTTACCGAGGTTCGGTTCCAAAGAACTTAGTCCCCGTTAAGGAGGTCACAAAGACTGGGTCTATTTCAACCCTTTCCCTCTCTCAAACGGTCACTTAGACCGAGTGAGCCTTTTCCTTAATCTCACGGGTCACTAAGACCCCACAAGACCACCACACACTTGGTGTATCTTGCCTCGCTTACAAAGCACTTGAGAATAAGAGAAAGAAAAGAAGAAAGGCAATCCAAGAAGCAAGAGCTCAAAAGAACACAAAATCTCTCTCTTACAAGTCACTAAGTGTTTAAGATGAAATTGGGACTTGGAGAGGCTTTGATCTTTTGAATTGTGTCTAGGAGTGAATGCTAGAGCTCTTGTATTGAATGTAATATTCAGAAATCTTGGATGCTTGAAGTTGTGGTGGTTAGGGGGTATTTATAGCCCTCAACCACCAAGGTAGCAGTTGGGGAGGCTGCTGTCAATGGACGCCACCGGATAGTCCGGTGCGCCACCGGACACTCACTGTTCAGTGTCCGGTGCGCCGCCACGTCACCCAACCATTAGGGTTCTGGAGCAGTTGACCGTTGCGCCTTTGTTTGCTTGTGGCACCGCACAGTCTGGTGGTGCACCGGACAGTCCGGTGCCCCCCTGACTTGCTGCTCTGACTTCTGCTCCAGAAATTTGGGGCTAACCACCAAATCACACATACCTTAGTGTTTAGAAATAAACAATAATTATATTTGAATAAATATCTCAATACCTATTTATATGATATATAACAATCATAGCAAAGCACGAGCAACTGGCTAGTGACCTTTGAAAGTGCATTCAGCCCCTAAGTGGGTTTTGGTGTTGATGACCATGCGATCAAGGATATAAAAACATTTATGAGTTAGTGACATCTTATAAGGGATCATGGGTGCATGACAAGGAAAGGAGACATCCCAATTCAAAAGGATATGGCTTGAAGGCATTTGAAGTGTTTAATTCATTTTATATTTCAAAAATAAGTATAGAAAAATCATATTATCAAGGGGAGACCACCAGTATGCTAAAGTGAATAAAGTGCTCAATTTCTATATGCAAAGATCGATAAAAACTTATCAAACCCAAATACACAGTACAATATTACTTCCCATTTGTTTTTGGTGGCATAGAACCTTCACGTATTTGAGTGGAACTCCACAGCTCAAGTGTGGAACCTCCATACTTGGCCAGTTGACTATATCTCTCCTCCCCTAATGGTCATCTTCCTTATTCACCTTCAACCTACAAGCAGACAAGCCTTCCCACCTCTATTCATGCTCCCAAACTCTCTAACTTGGTTCTTGGTGAAATCCTCATGAGACTTGATGAGATTGAAGCTCTTGAGCTTGTGAAGAAGCTCTTGAGCTGAGAACACTTTTCTAGCCCTAGCTATAGGTTTGTCATGTACGGCCAACCATATATTCGTAGGGGGAGGCGCGCGCGGGACATTCGCCGTGCTGAGGAACGCGTCGACTGCACAGCAGGGGATCGCGCAGATTAGGAAAAGGCACCAGTGATTGGCGGCTAGAAGGAAAGGGCTAGGAAGGAAACTAAGATTTGGTCAGGTCCTATAATCAAGGAGAGCTTCTCCATTTGCTCTGGCCGCTGGCCTTATAAATTGATTGTAACCGGACCTTTGAAGGCAAGCAATAATCAGTTGTCTCTCACCTTTCTACCTCTGTTAAGCCTGCGGTTGGGAGGCATAATCCCCACTGGAGAAGATGACCGACGGCTACGAACTGCGTAGCCGCGGTTCGGCGAGTCAAGGGTACACCGTCCTTGACAAGGTTGGTGTTTGTTACTCTTAGAGCAAGTGCTCCTAAATGGCTAGAGGTCATCCATAACGCATCCAAGTTTTGTGGAGTGCTCTGGGAACTTTGTATTGCATGGAACATCTGTGGAACCCTTAGCTCAACCTTGGTGTTTGACTTGAGATGATAATAGGGTTCGATGAGACCCAAAGCTTTTGTGATTTTCTTAACAACATGGGTATAGGTAAGCTTTGGTGGTGAGCTGAGCCACAAGGTAACTCTCGTGTCTTATCTCTTGTATTGTCCTTGGGTTGGTCTCACTTGTGCTTGAGGTGATATTCTAGGATTTGCAATCGATCACTCATCCTTCAAACTCTAGGTGCAACCCTTTGTTAGTACATGTTTCTACACCTCCCAAGAAAGTTGATATTGGGTTCAATCAAAATTACTAGCTCTCAACTTTGTTCCGCTTTTTATTCAATCTATATTACTAGCTCTCAATTTCATTGTGCTTTGGTTTCTTGAATGTGTGGAGCCTTAATGGATTTGTACAAAACCTCCACAAATTCTACTAACCACTTGCTTTTAATTTAATTTCGTTAAGCATGCCTATTCATCTCCCACCCCCTCTATAGGTCCTGGTCAAATTCTTTCAAGGTATAGTTTGAACATAGTCGCTAAAAAATGGTTGTGGTATAGTGCTAGTGTATCTAATTTAGATCATTTGGGTCCAAATTTTTTGTGTTAAAATATGGAAACTTATATAAACTTGAAGCTATATCAATTGATGGTAATTTTCTTGGATACCTTGCTCCATAGTTGTTAAGACGTCGCCTAGGCGGTAAGGAGCGCTGGGGACGTAAGGCATCCTCCTCACCTTAGTCTAGAGCCTAAGGAAGCTAGAAGAGGCAGTGTGGTGGCTGTTGCAGCACGGCAAAGGGCGGCACGATGGTTGTTGCGGTGTGGCAGAGGGCGGCGCGACGACGAGGCGGAGGGCGACATGACAGCGATTGTTGGGAGAGAGATAAGGAGAAGCGGGAAGAGAGAGAGAAGCGGCTAGGAGAGGGGAGAGAGGGAGTTGTGCGGCTGGTGCTGGATAGAGAGGGAACTGTGCGACTGGGAGAAGAGATGGGCAGAGGGGGTGAACAAGTGGGCTTAACCTAACTTTAATGGGCCAGATGGGCTGGTTTGGGCTGGCTGGGTTATTCTTTTTCTTTTCTTTATCCTTTTTCTCTTCTTTATTAATAGTTTTGTCCTAATCACTTTCTAGGGGAGACATCCGAAGTTTTTAGGTAAAGAGTTTTTGTGGAGGGCGCTTGGTCCGAGGAAGAAGATGCAAATAACATGTGGATGAAGATGGCAACTTGTATTAGGAAGGTGGCGTTAGAGGTGTTTGGAGTGACCAAAGGGAGTAGCAGTGAACCTAAGGATACTTGGTGGTGGACCGAAGATGTTCAAAAGGCAATAAAGGAGAAGAAAGAATGTTATAGGAGCTTGTTCCATGACAGGAGCACGATCAACATAGAGAGGTATAAGGTGGCAAAAAAGACTGCAAAACGAGCTGTGAGTGAGGCAAAGGCTCAAGTCTATGATGATCTTTACCGAAGACTAAGTACAAAGGAAGGGGAGAAGGATGTCTATAAGATAGCTAGGATTCGGGAAAGGAAGACGAGGAACCTCAACCAAGTTAAATGCATTAAGGATGAGATGGATCAACTCTTGGTGAAAGGACAAGACATTAAACAGAGGTGGCAGAGGTATTTTGACAATCTTTTCAATGGTGAGAATGAGACTATGGACACCCAATTGGATGACTCCTTTGATGATTTAAATAGATGCTTTGTACGCAGGATCCAAGAATCAGAGGTCAAAGAAGCTTTAAAGAGGATGAAAGGGGCAAGGCGATAGGCCCGGATGGTATCCCAATAGAGGTGTGGAAATGCCTTGGGGATATTGCTATCGTTTGGCTAACCAAGTTGTTCAACCATATTTTTCGATCAAATAAGGTGTCCGATGAGTGGAGGAGTATATTAGTACCAATCTTAAAGAACAAGGGAGATATTCAAAGTTGTACCAACTATCGAGGGATTAAGCTCATGAGCCACACTATGAAGCTATGGGAGAGAGTTATTGAGCATCGCCTGAGAGAAATGACACATATCACCATGAACCAATTTGGATTCATGCCTAGCAGGTCAACCATGGAAGCAGTTTTCTTAATAAGGCAGGTCATGGAGCGATATAAGGAGTAGAAGGATTTGCACATGGTTTTTATCGATTTGGAAAAGGCATATGATAAAATACCTAGGAATCTCATGTGGTAGGCATTGGATAAGCATAAAGTCCCAACAAAGTATGTTACTCTCATCAAGGACATGTATGACAAGATTGTGACTAGCGTTATTTTTCTATTTTAAAATATATTTAAGGCATCGTCTTGCCTTACGCTTTACCGCTTAAAAGGTAAAAAGGGGATCAGTCGCCTTACCTCACCTTATCGCCTTAACAACTATGCCTTGCTCATTCTCAAGGCCATCATGTGCTAGTTTTTGCAACTAACAAAATAATATAAACATATGAAATTACTTTGATGAGGCTAGTCCATGCAATAGTCTAAGTGATGCAGGTACGAGGCTAGTCGATGCAAGTCTAAGCTATGCAGGTACATATGCACATATCTAGGGGGAGAACATATTTTGTTGATGAGTATGATGCTATGATTCCTACTATTTTTCACCTACAATTTCTACAAAATCTACTACTCTGGCTATAGTTGGGCATCCTCCAACTAGTACTTCATCTACCAATGTTTTAAGTCATCCAGTCGAACCTAGTCGTATAGCTACCGACCAGTTAACTAGTCATGATTAGTCATCAACTAGATTGACTAATCGATCTTAGTAACAATAAGAAGAGAAACATGCCACGAGCTATAGCAAGTAGAAACAGGGCAACAAGCAAGAAAAGTAGAGCATCAAGAAACATACTCACCATCTAAGGATGAGCTCATCTTTAGGGTTTTGGGATTCTATCTATCATTACTTGATGCAGGTGAACACACAACAGCTAGGCCTAGACGATGATGCTTGAACCTAGAAGATGGCAGATACCAATGAATCTTGTGGGCGCCAGCAGTGGAGCTCGAGCGGTTGCCCGAAAGGTTGGAGCTGGATCTTGTGGGCAGGGGGCGACACTGAGAGGGTGGGCATCCACCTTGATCTTGTGTCCTTGCGAGCGGGGCAATATTGTGAACTTGTGTGGCGGTGGCGACGACGTGGGGGGCACTGCGGTAGCATGGAGCCATGGATGGATTTTGCGGTTGTGCCTGGCTGGTGGCTACTACCCAACCCTACAAGGCAATAAGTGCAACCCATAGATGCATCGCTAAATGGCAGCCCACAAGTCCAAAATAGCAGCTCCAAAAGCTCATCTAAAAATACATGTCTAATTTGGTAATTCAACACCAAGTCGGACGAGTAATCGTGATTCATCGTCGACTAATCGGACGACTAGGATTCTGGTCGAGCTAATCGCTTTTGTGGGTCTAGTCAGGTTCAAGTCATCTACACATATTGAAAATGAACAAGAAGGTGCTTCATAGAAGACATCTAGCTAAACAAATGTTTGGAGATTTAGATGAAATAGTAAAAAGGTCTAGGTTCATTGATTATGACTCACATGCTCATTCTACTTTTGTTCCTTCTTTTGAGCCTAAAGATGTAGTTCATGCATTAACCAACGAATCTTGAATCAACGTCATGCATGAAAATATAGGCGATTTTGAATGTAATAAAAGTTTGGGAGCCTATTTTAACTTCCTTTTGATGACTCTATAATCAAAAATAAATGAGTTTAAAGCAAACAAAGTAAGTATTGGTGTTGTGGTTAGAAACAAAGCTAGGTTGGTTGCTCAAGGTCTTACACAAATCGAAAGTTGTTTTAATGAAACCTTTGATCCTATTGATAGATTGGAATATAGGGGGTGGATTCTCGTGTAGGGGTTGGGAGGGCTCAAAGCACGAGTAAAGATCTGGCCTATAGGGGGCGGACCCTCATGCTGCACAGGAGGTCAACTTTCGTGACCTTTCTCGGTTGGAGCTTCGATTGAGCTTCTTAATATAATACCGTAGGGGTGGTCTTTCCCCCTTACTGGCTGAGTTTTTAGATTGGATGCCAATAGAATTTTTAGCCTTTATTGCACCTAAAGGTTTTAGATTGTGTCAAATAGATGTAAAAAGTGTTTTTTCTAAATGGCTACATAAATAAGGAGGTTTATATATTAATTATTTGTCTATCTTTAAAAATCCATAGTTTTCTAGTCATGTTTTTAAAGTGACAAAAACTTTGTATGGTTTGAAATAAGCTCCTAAAGTATGAAATAGTGGATTGAAAAAAAATTAAACACAAAAAGAGTTTTCTACATGAAAGGTTGATAAAACTCTTTTTATACTTAAATAAGGCAATGCTCAATTATTTATTTAGATTTATGTTAATGATATCATTTTTGCGGGGAGGGGGCATCTCATGCTTCGATAAGTATGATGCCATCACCAATGAGTATTGGGGCAAACTAGTCTTTTTGAGACTGCAATTAAAACAAACAAATGAGGGTATTCTTCTGCATCAAAGTTAGTATACAAAAAATTTTCTACATCATTTTGGGATGGAAAATGCAAGCCTATTATGACACCTATGGGATCTACTTCGACACTTGATCTTGATGAATATGTTGAACCATTGATAAAAAAGAGCATTAGAAGCATGATTAGATCACTTCATATTACTACTTCGAAGCTAGAAATTCATTTTTTCTGTCTATGTGCTCATTTCAAGCTTTCTCATTCACATCTATAAGCTGTCAAAAAGATGTTTAAGTATCTACATGGTATTCAAAATTTTGGTATATGGATTACTACTTCCACGTGTATTAGTTTAATGTCTTCTTCTAATGCTTATATTGGATGTTGTAGAATTGATAGAAAAAGTACTTTTGGGTATTTCACTTATTATGCAGTCATTTAGAAAACAATCTTATGTTGCACTGTTGCCGGATATTTAGTATGTTGCTTGTTGTTGGTCCCAAATTCTTTGGACGATAGCTACACTTAAAAGAGTATGGTATGGGACAATTTCAATATTGTTGCACTTTTTTATAATAACACTAGTGGTATATGTATTGCTAAGAACCTAGTGCAACATTTAAAATAAGCATATTGATATAAAATTTCACTTCCTCAAGTTCATGGGATAAAGGGAATGACATGCTTCATCATATAGATATTGAACATTAATTGCTAGATATTTTCACAAAACCTTTGGGTTTTCTCATTTTTCTCTACTTTGGGTAGAGCTTAGGGTTACTCATCCAACTTGTTCTAGTACTCACTTGCATGTTGATTCATGTGCAGATGTTGCTTGAGGAAGAATGTGGTCGATGATGGACTGAAACTAGATGAGACTGAATGAAGGTGGTCACTTCATGATATGTACATGTGTGATATGCGGATTTTAGCATGAAATTTGTCTTAGTTGGTGTTGTTAAAATAGTGTTGTGGTGTGCATACTACTCAGATGTGTGCATTGTGCCAAGCAAGATGTAGTACCTTAGTTGGACATGATTTGATGACTGATGTGGTGCATGAATTGTTTTAGCATGCTTATGCATTATAACAAATTGTGTATGCACATATCCTAGTTTTGTATATATCTATAACGCATACCCTTGGACTATATATATAAGTTACCTAAAACTAACAGTATGTGGTGTTCCCCTAGAACCTTTCTACATGCATGCGTGCTGAGGGGCACCATGGACGAATGATGGGTAGGTATTAGAAGTTGGTGTTTGTAGTTGGTTGATTTTCAAGATGAACCACAACATTCTTATAAGTGAGCATTGTACTTGGCAAGTAATGAAAAGGAGGCCATGTGCTCATGGTCCGTGCATCACGAGAACATCGAAGAGTAAAAGAACAAAGGGTGACCTATAGAACTAGAGGCAAAGTTAGAGGTTGCTTTTCCTAGATAGAGGCAAAAGAGAGAACTGCTCTAAGGTTTTATGAATTCATGGTGAATTATTGCAGGATGCCCATGTGAAGCATCTTATGAATATATCATGAGAGTAATAAAGATCAATTCTCTCATGTCAATGTGTTGGTAATCTTGTTCCTTAACTTTGCTCTTTGTTTTACCACCTTGCTTTTAGTTTTAGGTTGATTTCTTATTTTTCAAGTTTTGATTTCCTAATTAACAATTTTTAGATAATTAACCTTTCACTCGCTTAATTGTTTGATTAGAGTTTAATCAATTGTCATAATTGTCTGACACAATAAGAATGATTATTTTATATCTTGGGTTCTATACCTTTGATTAAGGTGGATCCAATTGGGTTAGTTCAAGGATTTTATCTAGTTTATTCTAAAAAGTTTGAGGTTCATTAGATTAAGATTCTTTACAGAATTAGTAGCATTTTGTCCATAACTTAAAACAAGGTGCAATTAGGTATTAGATTTAAGGGAAGTCTTATAGTATTTTTTAGCTTCCATGATCATTCATCTTCTCCGATTGTCTACCTTATTGTTAATCAATCCTAAAGAAATATGCCGAAAAGTTTAGACAACAAATAAATATACACATTACTTCTTGATCCTACGCTATCCAATGGACGTGGAAGTGTTTATTATGTCATATTCTTCCATTTAACAAAAAATCCTTAATTCTCTCTACCTACTTTTTCTACATTAACTAAACTAATTTTAGGGTAAATTGATCTATTGAATATTTGAATAACAAATAGGTTATGGTTTGTGCCTTAGGGAGTTCAAAAGAGTTGGGTTGAGTTCTTGTGTGGAGATTACATGCTCAGTTGTTGTCATGCCCTCTATGGTCCACAACTATTGAGCAAGGGGCAAGTCAATGTTGCAATGATAAGAAAACAAATAGGGGCGTTGGTGCCCTCTACAACGGCCTAAACATCTAATTAGAGATATAGAGGTTACGAATTTGGAATCTGGGGAGAAAGAGGACTAGGGGGCGAGATGGGGAATACACATTGTTCACTTCAAGAATCTTTTTGACTCGTCGGTGACTATCCTCATCAATCCATGGCACCTTCGCACTTGGACAGGTCGAATGTGTCGTGAGCATCATTATTCACAAATGGAGCTAGACGAATACAAACATTGTATGTGAAAGGAGTTTTCTTTTCTTCTTACAACTATTGCTTGATTTGTTGGGTTGGGCCTTAGGTATGTTTCAACCATATCGATGTAGCTCCCTAGGTCATCCCATGATTAGTATAGGGAGGAGGAATGACATAGATCGTAATTGTGCGAAATACATGGTTGTAGGTGTATGTAGCCCTAGGTAGGAGAACAAATATTGTGGTAAATGTTTCAATCTATTGGTCAATTTAAAGTAGCCTTCATATAATTAATAATAATAACAATAATATGTTGGTTTACATGTATCCCTTACTAAACTACAGGCATGGATCCAAGATCATGCAAGAGGGGGTGCTCACCATCATCTTCATTTTTCTCATCATTCACTTTTTCCTTGTCATCTTTTCTCCTTTTCATCCATAGTTAGAAATCTAAGAGATGCTTCATGGGGATTCTATGGACAACATGTAGGTAGAGGGTGCAAGACCCTCCCTAGCCACCACGCTAGATCCACACCTACTAAACTAGGCCCATGAAACAATAATATCAAACAAATGAAACCACGAATCAGAGAAGGGAGAGGAATGATAAACCAACCCTAATATGAAGCAATAAAAATAGAATTAAGTTCTCTCACCTATTTTAATTTATAAGTCATTTTTCTTTTTAAGTACATGATTTTTATTATGTATACATATGTAGATATGTAGCAAGCATAAATTAGCAATAGAAAGCATCAAATAAACAAAAGGCAATTGCTTGAACATCGAAAATGAGATTATAGCCATCAGGGAACAACATAAAAAATTAGCTTATGTGAGTGATGAAAGGACAAAATAAATAGAATTAAAAATTAAAAGGTGTGCATATACAAACTAACATGACTATGTGAGTATACAGTAGTTCATCAAGAACCGGATATAGTAGTGCCATGATCTACAACTAGTGTATATATTTTTTCTAATAATAATAAACTAACTTCTAATGCTTATAACATACGCATGATGGCTTAAACTAGGATTTTTATTCTATAAAATAAACACCTATATAGTTGTGCCATAAGCTAAGAAACAAAACCGATCTTCTTTTTCGTTGATGCGACGGGCCTGACCAGTCTTAAACCTAATGTTGTATACATATTTGCTTGCAACTTGGCATATATGGAGTGGTTAATAATGGAAGACCAAGATGGAATCGTGTATAGAGGAGATCGATCGAATCGATGATGGGTATATATCACACCTTGTTGTGCGAATGATAGTTGTAGAGTAGCGTCGGTGGCGAGAACATTGTATGGTTGTTTTCCAACAGCAGTTGGGACCTGAAGCCGCTATCGTCATCTTCCTCCTCGTAGTAGTCCCTACCGTGTGGCACGACCTTATTGCTAGGCCTGGGGCTTGCGATGATGGTTTTCGATGACACGTCCGCACCCTTAGCCCTAGGGCTCAGTCCCTAGGCGGTGGCGGCGGAGCCAAGGTCTATATAAAACATTAGCACTAGAAAAGGTCAGGCCCACCACATCAAAGGAAAAGAAGACTATTTTGTTTTTAGTTAGCTCGTGATACCAATATATAAGTGACTTGTTTTACAAAATAATAATTTTAGTCTAAACCAACATCAATATGTTATGAAGCACAACTAGTTAGTTTACCATTATTAGGAAAAATATGTACACTATTTAGAGATCCCGACGCTACCATATCTAGTTGTTGATGAGCTATTGTATACTCACATAGTCACGTTAGTTTGTACATGCACACCTTTTAAGTTTACTTCTATTTATTTTGTCATTTTATTATTTACATGAACTAATGGTTGCTGCTCTTGTTCCCCATTGGCTATAATCTGATGTCTTTGACGTTTCTTCATGCAATTGTCTTTTGTTAATTTGATGCTTTCCATTGAAAATAACTTATAAATTAGAATAGGGAGAGTATTTTTTTTGTTGATTCGTTTGTTGATTCATATTAGGTTTAGTTTATCATTCCTCTCCTTTTTTCGATTTATGCTTTCATTTGTTTGACATTATGGTTCATAGACCTAGTTTAGTAAGGACGGATCTAGCGTGGAGGCTAGGGATGCTCCAACACCCTTACCTCCTTGCACTGTTATCGATTATTTAGTTGGTTGTTTGTTGTTGGTCCCAAATTATTTGGACGATAGCTACACTTAAAAAGGGTATGATATGTGACAATTTCAATAATGTTGCACTTTTCTATAATAAGACTAGTGCTATATGTATTGCTAAATCCACACCTACTAAACTAGGCTCATGAACCAATAATGTCAAACAAATGAAACCACGAATCAGAGAAGGGAGATGAATGATAAACCAACCATAATATGAATCAATAAAAATAGAATCAAGTACTCTCACCTATTTTAATTTATAAGTCATTTTGCTTTTTAAGTACATGATTTTTATTATGTATATATATGTGTAGATATGTAGCAAGCATAAATTAGCAATAGAAAGCATCAAATAAACAAAAGGCAATTGCTTGAACATCGAAAACATGAGATTATAGCCATCAGGGAACAACAACATAAAAAATTAGCTTATGTGAGTGATGAAAGGACAAAATAGATAGAATTAAAAATTAAAAGGTGTGCATATACAAACAAACATGACTGCATGAGTATACAGTAGTTCATTAAGAATCAGATATGGTAGTGACATGATCTACAACTAGTGTACATGTTTTTTCTAATAATAATAAACTAACTTCTAATGCTTATAACATACGCATGATGACTTAAACTAGGATTGTTATTCTATAAAATAAATCACCTATATAGTTGTGCCATAAGCTAACTAAGAAACAAAACGATCTTCTTTTTCGTTGATGCGACAGGCCTGACCAGTCCTAAATCTAATGTTCTATACATATTTGCTTTCAACTTGGCATATATTGAGTGATTAATAATGGAAGACAAAGATAAAATCATGTATAAAGGAGATCGATCGAATCAATGGTGGGTATATATCACACCCTGTTGTGCGAGTGATAGTCGTAGAGTAGCGTCGGTGACGAGAACATTGTATAGTTGTTTTCCAATAGCAGTTGGGACCTGAAGTCGCTATCGTCATCTTCCTCCTCGTAGTAGTCCCCACCGTGTGGCACGACCTTATTGCTAGGCCTGGGGCTTGCGATGATGGTTTTCGATGACACGTCGGCACCCTTAGCCCTAGGGCTCAGTCCTTAGGCGGTGACGCCGACGCTACTCTACGACTATCACTCGCACAACAAGGTGTGATATATACCCACCATCGATTCGATCGATCTCCTCTGTACATGATTCCATCTTCGTTTTCCATTATTAACCACTCCATATATGTCAAGTTGCAAGCAAATATGTATAAAACATTAGCACTAGAACAGGTCAGGCCCACCGCATCAATGGAAAAGAAGACTATTTTGTTTTTAGTTAGCTCATGATACCAATATATAAGTGACTTGTTTTACAAAATAATAATCTTAGTCTAAACCAACATCCATATGTTATGAAGCACAACTAGTTAGTTTATCATTATTAGGAAAAATATGTACACTATTTAGAGATCCCGACACTACCATATCTAGTTGTTGATGATTTATTGTATACTCACATAGTCACGTTAGTTTGTACATGCACACCTTTTAAGTTTACTTTTATTTATTGTCATTTTATTACTTACATGAACTAATGGTTGCTGCTCTTGTTCCCCATTGGCTATAATCTGATGTCTTTGACGTTTCTTCATGCAATTGTCTTTTGTTAATTTGATGCTTTCCATTGAAAATAACTTATAAATTAAAATAGGGAGAGTATTTTTTTGTTGATTCATATTAGGTTTAGTTCATCATTCCTCTTCCTTCTTCAATTTATGCTTTTATTTGTTTGACATTATGGTTCATAGACCTAGTTTAGTAAGGACGAATCCAGCGTGGAGGCTAGGGATGCTACAACACCCTTACCTCCTTGCACTGTTATCGATTATTTAGTTCGTTGTTTGTTGTTGGTCCCAAATTCTTTTGGACGATAGCTACACTTAAAAAGGGTATGATATGTGACAATTTCAATAATGTTGCACTTTTCTGTAATAATACAAGTGCTATATGTATTGCTAAAACTAGGTGAGAGAGACATGAGATTATAGTCATCAGAGAACAAGAATAGCAATCATTAACTCATGTGAGTAATGAAATGATAAAATGTATAGAATTAAACTTATGTGTACATGTACAAACTAACGTAACTCCATAAGTGTACTATAGCTCATGAATATGACAGTGCGAGAATCAAAAAATAGTGTACATAATTTTTTTTCTAATAATGGTGCTTTATAGTGTAGATATATTAACTTAAACTTAGATTATTATTTTGTAAAATAAATCATCTATATATTGGTGCCCTAAGCTAACTAAGAAAGAAAATGTTTCTTGTCTTCTTTTTCCGTTGATACGGTTTCCGTTGATGCGGGTTGATACGGTGGTGGGCTGGTTTCCGTTAATGCGGGTTGATGCGGTGGGTCTGACCTAACGTACTATACAGATTTGCTTGCAACTTGTGAAACGGTTAATAATGAGAGATAAAAATGGAATCATATATAGAGCGGCACGGAAGATCGATGGGGGTACCTTGCTGTGCGGGTGATGGTCATATAGTAGCGTCGGCGGCGAGAACACCGTATAATTGTTCTCCAGCAGCATGTGAGGCGACCTGAAGACGTCATCTTCGTCTTCCTCGACGTCGTAGTAGTCCCCTCCGTGCGGCGCGGCCTTACTGCCAGGGCTGTGGCTTGCGACGATGGTTTCCGACGAAACGTCCGCGACCCTGGCCCTGGGGCTCAGACCCTGTGCGGCAGCGCCGGAGTCAAGGTCGCCGGGGCTGTACTTGGAGGGATCGGCGTGTTGGCCGGTGAGCTCCTGCACGAGGGCGCGGAAACCCTCGGCGCTGGTCTGGACGCGCATGGGGTTGGCGATGTAAAGCACCTTGATCGGCTTCTTGCCGCCGCCGCCGTTCTTGTGCTTCGATGACGACGCGCCGCCGCTCCCTCTCCCTGGAGCATTGCCCCTGGGGCTGAGCTCGCGATCCATCGCTCAGCTCAGCTCAGCTCAGCTCAGCTCGAGAATCTACGATCCCGGGGGAATGGGACGAGAAGCGCACGGCGAGCGGGGGCGAGAGCTACGGCAAATTCTGGCCGACTCCGGTCATGTGATGATAAACGGGTGCTCAGGAACGCCTGGGGGATTTTTAGCTGGGCGGCGGAGGCTTGGCGCTGGCATCGTAGTCGGCAAGTCGTGGCCGAGTAATGGCCGGGATGGAGAATGGGGCGGCAGGCATCAATGTGCGAAGGGTGGGGTCTACAGCCTACGTCATCTGTTTGTCTTCATGTGACGTCACATAAATAAAATACCTTAATGCATTAGCCACCGCCCGCCATGGCTTACCCGCTCTCGCTTACCCGAACGCGACCGGCCGACTGGTGGAGCCCGCGGCTGGCGGGAACCAGCCAACCAGACTTGGGGTAACGTCCGCTTCACGTGGAGGTTAGATGAAAGCCGCGGTTGCTAATATATGTATATATATATTTTTTATTTATTGTTATAAATATCATATTGCTTCTATATCTCTCGAACACAATTTTATACTCTTTCGTATCGTAAGTCGTACAGGTTAGGACATACAATTTTTTTATATTTATCGACATATAAGGATAAGAAATTGTATATGACATGAAAGTAAGCATCGGAAACGACGCGTACGGCGTATCTGTATCTATGTGGCTTCGTGGCGCCTTGTGAGTGGTGCTTTTTGTGGAGCGGAGCGGCGATAGAGGGCATTGGATACTCTCGCGGCTGGCCCCGATGATGTCCTCCCTCCTCTTGCCGCTGCTCGCCCGCCGCATCCTCCCCATTGCTCGCAGTCGCAGGCTCCTAAGCACCGGATATTCTCGACGCCGGCCGGCGCCCTGTATGTTGAAGAAGCTCGCGACGTTGGCGAAGTACGTTGACACCGAAGGTGCTCTCGAGGAAGCGGAGGGGGCCGGGGCCGGAGCCGGAGCCGAAGCCGGACCCACGGATGAGGAGGGAGCATCGCCACCGGAGGATTAAGACACACCGACAGCATCGTTGACTTTGGGCGCGCGTCTTCCCGCGGTGGCGGGACACCGTCGGCATGGTTGACTCTGGCCGGGCGTCGGCGAAGTCCCAAATCCCAAGCTATACCGGCGTCGTCTTCCATGGCCGAACATATAGATGGCCAAAAAGCACGAGGCCCGTAAGCCCGACACGAAGCCCGGTTTTTGGGCCCGGTTTTTGGGCCCGTAACTCCGGTTTTTGGGCTCTTCCATGGCACGATGGCACAGCAGACCCGGCCCGGTTTTTGGCCGGGCTTCACCGGGCCCGGGCCGGGCCGGGCCGGGCGGCCCGTTTGGCCATCTCTAGCCGAACATAGGACACTAGACACGACCAACTTTTTTTACACTCTTTTTAAAGAAATATTGATATTTAGATTTATGAGAGTACCCTAGACACGACAAACTTTTTTTAAACTCTTTTTAAAGAAATATTGATATTTAGATTTATGAGATTTTAATTTTGTTTCTAGATCTGGAGTGGACACTGAATAATACGTCTTTATGTTGTGGACCATGTCGTCGAGGTCTTGTCGTGTCAATGTGACATCCTACATGACGGCTTGCGTGTGGCGCCTATATGGGCTAATCAAATGCGCATAATGCTTCAAATGATTAAAAGACAAGACAAGTTATGGTGCAAACAAGTAGTGTTTGACCATCTAACTAACCTAGAACTCCTATTCGATAAAAAATAAACTAGGTTGTATGTTGGTGATATTACTAAAAAATGCTTCTGAGTGTTCATGTCAAGTGTAAGCATTTTTTCATGTTACTACTTTGACCGAAGTACAACTTTGATTTCATGTTACTACAATGTTCAGCAAAAAAATAATGTTGTACTTAGAGGTATATTTGTTGTTTCTGGGCCAATACGGATTTTTTTTTGTAGTTTTTAAGTATTTCGCATATCTCATCGGGTTACACAAGAGAGTTTATTTTGGAATCTTTTAGCTCTCTTTAACAAAAAAATGGATACAAAATTGCCCTCAAATGTTCACATCTATATACTACCAAAATTCCATTGAAGTAGTATGAGTGCATGGCTTCATCTGCGCATACCCGACTTCTCGAATTTACTCCATAACTTTATAGGGCTATCAGTCAGTATTGATATTTATTGTTGTTATTGTTATTGTTGTTGTTGTTGTTGTTGTTGTTGTTGTTATTATTATTATTATTATTATTGACTGCATCTACTATCAGAATTCGTCTCTTTTCGGGCACTCGACAAAGAAGCTCTTTGCCGAGTGTCAAGCAAAAAACCCTCGGTAAAAAAACACTCGACAAAGCAACTCTTTGCTGAGCGTTTTTTAACACTCGACAAAGAGTTTTTTGCCGAGTATTTTTTTCAACACTTTAAAAATCACATTTAAAACAGTAAGTTAATTCAAATGGAAAAGGTTTCAACTACAAATTTGTCCATAAAACATATATCTCTCTCGTAGTTTATGAAACTACAAAAGATATGTATAAGATTTGTGAATAATATTAGAACCATCATGTGGGATGAACAAATGACCAAACAACCAAAATAAACTTTGTAGATCTTGAGAAATTATAGAATTTTGTAGTTGACAACTTTTTCATTTTGAAGTTATCTTGTCAACGAAAACTACGTATGAATTTAAAAAATTTAAAATTTGAAATTTGAAAACAACTAATTGAAAAACCACCAACATGAAAGTTGTAAGGTATTGAAGAGTTATGAAGCTTTGTAGTTGATAATGTTTTGGTTTGAAATCATCTTGTCATGTAAAACTATATTTGAATTTTTCAAACTACCTTGGATGGAAAAACCACCAAAATAAAAGTTGTAGGTTTTGAAATGTAATAAAACTTTGTAATTGACAATTTTTTGAGTTAAAATCACCTTATCATAGAAAAATTCGTGTGAAGTTTTTAAATTTGAGATTCAAATTTTGTAAACGGGCTCGGATGTAGAAACTATCAAAATAGAAGTTGTAGACCTTGAAAAGTTATGCAACTTTATAGTTGACTATATTTTCAACTGAATTCATTTAGTACCTCAAATAATCAAATTACTCTTGGTTTTTATAATACATGAGGAATGAAAGCGTAACATAAACACAATTGATGTAGTAGTGTAGTGGTAGAGAAGGTTATACGTGATAGAGGTTGCGAGTTTGAATCTCGCTTTTCACAAAACACGTAAATTTGATTCGAAAAATGGTTAAAATGATATGGCAATGGGTAGGGCAATGGCGGTTGTTAGGAGTTGTTCCCCTAATTTTAAAAATGTTTTGTTGTTTTTGGGATTTTTGTGGTTCTTAATTTGCCGAGTGATTTTATTTGTCGAGTCTTTTTAGACACTCGGCAAAGTCTTTATCGAGTGCCCGAAAAAATACTCGACAAAGAACCCTTTGTTGATAAAATGTTTGTCGAGTGTTCTTTGCCGAGTGTAACATTCGGCAAAGGCTTTGCCGAGTGCAATATGGCCTTCCGGTAGTGATCTCTACTTTGAAAGTATTGGAATACTCACAAGTTAGTTCCACAAATTGGGATTGGAGTGGTTTTTTATCATAGGTTTCTAGTTTTTTGACTCAGAGTGGCCATATAAAATGGAGAAAGATAAATGATGTTAGACCGATAAAAAGGTTAATCAAATACTTATTATTGGTCATTCACCGATTTCTAGTAAAAAATCACTATAGTCTTTCCTGCTAGAGCCTTGCTAGTTTGCCAATCTTACAATATGTTGTGCCTCTTGTAATTCAATATAGCAGATGCAAGGACTTGCTTGACGAGTCTTAATTCCATTAGCTAGGATATGTATATTCACTTTTGAACATTTGCTTGTATGTGTTAAGATTATGGAGGGGTATATTTATAGCCCCTAGAGTCAAAATAGTCATTGTGCAATTTCTGTAGATTCTGGGTGCACCGGACTTCTCACTGTAGCAGGTCCAGTGCACACCAAACCTCTAAAAAAGATACCCTCTGGCAGATCTCACCGGACTAGTCTGGTGCACCACCAGACTCTGCTATGTCATCTGATTGTTGGACAATTCTGTCGACTGTTACGGGTTCAGTGCACACCGGATTGACGCACCAACTGCCTGAGTCCTAAAAACAACTTCTGTGAGAACTTGGCCCGGTGCACCACCAGACTCGGTCCGGTGCACCATCTGTCTCAGTTTATCCAACATCTTCTCTGCATACTTAGTCTGGTGCACCACCGAACCTTGTCCGCGTCCCAAGCCTCTGCATCTGATAACAAGCTCTCTGGGACTTTGGTCTGATGCACCACTGGACCTCGTCCGATGCACTCGTAATAGCCAAACCAAACTCCATTTTTGCACAACTTCCTCGACTTCACTTGGCTCTTCTCTTGGGAACGTCTATAACTTAGACAAATGTTCCTTGAGTGTATCCAAACATTCAAAGCCATCTCTTTTTCCTTTTACAGACCTACAACTTATTTTGCATCTTTTCTTCAACCTTTTGCTCCAACTAGCACTTGGAACCTCAAACTCTAAATCTGAGCAATTCTGCTACTCTGTTGAGTTCCAATATATTACTATGGTCATCAAGAACCCATTCAAACACCAGAATGTCATAAAATCCAATTTTTCTTGATTTCTCACGTTTGGCCCTTTCTCTCAAAGTCTGCACAAGTGAGCCCTTCTATGTTCTTTTCTTTGATACATTCAATGTCACACCCAGTTTCAGAAGGCAAACCAAATGCAAACCATGTACGTGCCGGGATCAAAACTCACGTACATGGTTCCCAAGAATTTCGCTTAACCTTCTTATTTTCCTAGTCCCTCGAACCCTTTTTCTCGCTATCTTCACCTTATCAAGCTTTCCTTAAGTCACATCATATAAGTGTACATTGAATATCCTTCTTCCTTAGAATATATCTTTTGCTCTTCAGACTTAACCAACCTTCTTTGCATGAGACTTCTCCAATTCATCCTCATCTTAAGTCTCATTCTAAATCTACCAACTTGTTTGCTTTCTTATCTTACTTGTGATATTCCACATCCACATATCCATCTGATCTTTCTTTGGAATATCCCAAATATTGCCTTGTGTTGAACCTTTGATTGCTTTCTACTATCATACTCAAGTATATTCTTTGTACTTAATTTTCCTGTTCAACACTTAGCAAACTGGTTAGTCTTTTAATATTGTTGTCATTCAACTCACCAAAACCCACAAAGCGCTAGATGCACTTTCAAGACCATGTCAACACAGCATCCTATACAGTGGCTTATGTGATGCTGATGTGGGCTAATCAAACATGAATATTGCTTCAAATGATTAAAAGACCAGATAAGCTAGGGTGCAAACAAGTAATATTTGAACACCTAACCAACCTAGAACTTCTAGTGAATAAAAGTGAACTAGGTTGAATGTTGGTCATATGACTCAAAAACCCTAAGTGTTTGTATCAAGTGTAAGCATTTTTCATGTTACTGCTTTGATCAAATAGAACTTTGATTTCTATATAAGTTTAACGTTTGGCATTTAATCAAAGTTGTATAATAGATTTTGACATTTGATCAAAGTTGTATATTAGGTTGTGTGATATAAACTATTATTTTTTGGCCAAAATCCTAAGCCAGTCTCCAACCTTTTAAAACAGTGGAGAAAAATAGAGCCTCTTATCAAGGACCTCAACTCTACGATGCATGGCACTGACCTTGATGCCAAGATCCACAACGTCAAGCTGACCTCCACTGCACACACATCCATATCAATTCCAAGCCAAATAGCTTGGTGCTATAAGTAATAGTGCCATGACATGTTAGCTCTGTGTCATTATCTACTACGCTAATCCAAAGATCAAAAATAAAAATTAAGACAAACAATCTAAATGTGATTTTTTCCAAAAATAGGGCTAAAATCAACTATGGCATGAACATCGATTGACATACATCTAATCTAAAGTCTTAAAAGGCGTTGAGGTTTGGGGCTCCCTCCGTGTTCCTGGGTACGACATCCTCATGGCTGCCGACACGTCTACGCACCACGGACGCGAGCAATATTTCCTCTATCACGGACGTGAAGTTTCCAGACACGAATTGTTTATCCAATCCAGCTTTGATCGTTCTCCCTTCCGCTATCCCCTCACACGTCGCCACCTACCTAAGTTCCGGATCCATTGCTTTCCTTCCAACCTCTTCCAGCCCGCTGCGGGGGAGCACGCGCCAGTCGAGGGCGGCCGAACACGCGACAAAGATGGAGGCTTCGGCGCCTATGCTGGCTACCGTGGATCCGGGGGCAAGGGGCGGAGGATTGGGAGGCGGCGACTCGGCTTCGCTTGCATGGCTTCTTGCTGCCTACTTCTACTCGCGCTCGCACCAAACAGAGGAGCAAGGCCGCAACTGATGCCCCCGTAAAGGGACCGGAGTGCAGGCGACGCCGGGACACGGGAGGAGACACGGTGATCATGTCTCCGATCTGGGTGTTCAAGTACGGCTCACTGATCTTGAACCCAGGCATCGCCGACAACGCCCTCGTCATCGACTTCATCGGGGACTACCACCACGTATTCTACTGAAGTAACCTCCACACTGCTTATCTGCTTGCGGGTGCAATCCGTCTGTCTTCACGGTCGCGCCCTCAAAGTATTTTTCCTTCCTTCAGCGACGGGCGAATAGGGAGTATGGAACACGGGGGAGGAGACACATGGCTACATGAATTATGTCATATAATACATTACCAAACACATAGGTAAATCATTATGTATTTTTGAACATATAAACAAAATAGAGAATCATATTAGAGGAATAAATTGGAATGGGATTATTGTTTTAACCCATGTACCCTCACCATGTGATTTCACTTTTTCGAAGTTAGCGAGGATGCTAGAGGAGATGGTGCAGGTGGCGCTGCTATGTACCCAGTTCCTCCTTGGTTACAAGACCAAGATGTTAGAGGTAATCAGGATGTTGAAGGGTGATGGTCACACAGATTCAAGGTGCCCGAGTTTTTCTTCAGCTACTGCCACTCTGACCCGACGGACGATTCATCATTGCCGAGTGGAGCTTTCTGGACCGAGATGCAGCCTGAACGTGTACGTACATTGCCCAAATGTGGCACACACATTTTCTTTTTACTACTATTATCAGGATGAGCATGTAGCAATATTTGACCATCCTAGAAGCTTTTAGAGTTGGATCAAAATGATGTGTGTATTCTTTCTTTCTTTTAATTGGCATCTGCTCTCTCATTTTGTTACCATATCCATACATACTTGCTTGTTTGTGTCATGTTTTTTATAATCACAGGGACATGTTGGTATAATAGATAGTACAGACTGTAATTTTGTTTCAGTGCTATTTTGTGTACAAGTACTACTTAATATATGTTTGAAAAGGATTTCTTTTTTAAGTGACTTCCAAACTTGAACGGGAATCATTCTTATTCTTTTAAATGTCTTATAGGAGTTATTGTTTGTGTGACATTGTACCATTTTCTTTCTTAAATAACCACCATTCTACAAATTTTGCATCGTCCCTTTAGGGCGCCCGTAAGGACGCCGCCTGTTCTAGTCGGATTTATTAAAACTTGACCCCATTTGAAGCTCTGTCCGCGTTTGGCGGACTCCGCGCCATTCGTCGCACAACGCGTGGAACTGCTCGCGGATGCGATTTTTCATTTCATTGCATTGGATACGACTTGTGTTCGCTTTCTCACCCAGTCAGTCACCCTCCGCTTGCGCACGCCTCGCATTCTCTGTCTCGCCACCGCGCTATCGCCTCTGCTGCTTCGCCGCGTCGTCGCCTCTCTACTGCTCCATCGGTCCCTAAAGTGCTGCTGCTCCGGCGCCATGGGTGGCGCCCTCTGGCAGCTGGCTGCCGGGGGCACGTGGAGGATGCAGAATGGTCCTGGTGGTGGCGACAGCGGGGGGCCAACAACTGCGAGCGGTACTGTGCTCCTGCGGTGGCTTCGAATGCAGGGACCGGGGGTCCATAATAGCGCGCATCTAGCTGGCTCAGCATCGTGGGTCTGACCGGAGGAGGCCATGACTGTTGCTCCTCCCTCGGCAATGGCGAGGGTTTGGGATAGGACGAAGCACTTCAAAGAGGTCGCAATGCTCTCACATGGATACACCGAGGTGTGTTGCGTCCTTAGCCTCTCCACCCGCACCCCCTTCGTTAGCGTAGTGATGACGCCTCACTAATGGTACTCAATTCTTCATACTCATTGGCTCATTGTGTTGGTTTGTGTATGCCATTCAATTAATGTAGGTTGTGCTTAGCCCAATTCATACTATTAACCTATGTCCTTTAGTGTTGTGGACTTGTGGTCGGCTCACTCGTTTGCTTTTATTTTGCTTGATCTGTATTTTTAACTATATATGACACATGTTTTCTAAACGTTTGCTCCCACAGAAAATGAGGACCACTCGGAAATGTCGCTCACTCTAGTTGAGGTAATGGAAAAATCACTAGGCATCCAAAACCATCACTTCCAATCTTTAGAAAATAGCTCTGGTTATTAGAGTCATTTTTTGACCGATGTACTTATCCTTTGATTCAGTCAGTATTTTTTCCTAAGAAACAAATCAACCATGTGGCACCTAAACCACTATCAGAGATTGCAGAGGAGCACGATGGTTTAGAGAGAGTTTTAGTGCCTATGCAGGGGATTATGGATAATGTGAAAAGTACTTCAGAGCTATTGACTGGCTCTGTGTCATTGAGGTCAGCTGAGGTGAGGATGGCAAGCATGTTGTGTCTTAGTTTTTTTTCCTTTTTTGCAAGTTTTTCAGAAAAATAATTTCAATTTTCCTATACATTTTAGGTGGCTAGATCACCTGTTGGCCGAATTGTGAAGTGTGAGGAGTTTCTGAAGGCTGCAGGACCTGCTATGGTATGTAATATATGCATATTGTTCGATCTACATTTTATATCTTGTGCAATGCCGATGGATATTAAAATGTCGGTTGTATTTATAGCCTGTGTTAGGTTAGTGTCAACCCCAAGAAGGATTCAATTTTTCTTTCCATCTTCTGATCTGGCTTTCCGTATCGAGCTGATAATGTGAAATGTTAACAGTAGAAGCTTGGCTAACTGTGTCGTGTGGGAATTAGATTTAAGTTCTTGAATGTTACATTATTTTGTGAATTTTTATGTTGGACAAATTATATAGTAAGGGTGTTAAGAAAATCATGCAGAGAATGGAACTTTACGACTTACCACCCTGTCGGTACCCTACAACTAGGGTACCCCTTACTACTGTATGAAGACGCAGTACCCACGCGGCTATCTTTTGTCGCGTGGTAAAGGAGCTGTACGTGGGACCAGACCATGACTCGCCCCAGCCTCGGGCGACTACTCTAGGCCAGCAACAGCGCCTGACCCCACCACGTGTGCGACTCCGGGGCCGCCACGTGGCCAGAGAAAGTGATACACTCCAAGGCATCAACAGTGAGTCCGGACCCCCATGGGAAAGTGTCGGACCCCTGGATATACAGTCCGGACCTCCAAGTTGGTCCAGGACCCCCACGTGTACGGACCTGACCCCTAGAATGGGATCCGGACCGCCCACAGAGGGGTCCCAAGACCTTACTTAAAGCCCGGGCGGGGGTCCGGAGCTGACACGTGTCCAGGTCTGCTCTGGTGTGCTCCGGACCTATCCGCATACACTCCTGCTCCCCGCTCAGGCGGAGCCCCGGTGCTGCCACGTGGCATACTGCGCGTGGCATAAGCCAACGGGTGGAACCCGGCGTGACGCCTCTGGACTACGTGCACCTTCATTACAGATAAGACATGCGCCTGTCATGCGGCATGATCAACCCGCGATACATGGCCCGTGCAGTTACTCACCATTACTCGTACGGTATCTGCTCATCAATACAGCATGGACTACGGACATCAAGACTCCCGCTGATTACTCATGCGTTACTAACAACATTAGTTATTCCCATAATGTATTCCTTCCATTATGATGCTGGACCCGCATGTTGGGGCTTAGCATTCTTGTATGTGCCTCCCTTAAACTATAAAAGGGAAGGCACACAATGTTACAAGGACAGACTCAATCACACCCTCAATACAACTTACACATAGTGGATGTAGGGTATTACGCTCCGGCGGCTTGAACCACTCTAAACCCTCGTGTCCTCGTGTGTTCTTCCACCTTCCAATAGACAGGCAAACCGCTTAGGCCCCTCCTCATCTCTAGGATTAGGGCGGGTGCGTTCCGCCACCCGGCCGGTGGATTTCTCCCACCGACATTTGGCGCGCCAGGTAGGGGGTCTTGGCTTTAGGTTTTCCGCCTGTTTTCCTGCTCGACACGATGGTTCAAATTGTTGAGCACCGTGACTTCATTCCCGAGGACTTCTCGATGGAGGAAGAGGCAGCATCCTCAATGCCACGAAGCACCAACCGCCCTGCCACCGGTGCTGCTGCTATGCACACTGTGCAGCAGCACACGCATGTGCAGACATCCAGGGCATCATGGGCTGCTCCTGGGGCCTTGTCTGTAGCTAGGGAGTTGTTGCGCAACCCCCAAGTTCCATTGGTCGCTGGGGGCCATGAGGCAGTGGCGTGAGGATGTCAACCGTCTCCTCGGCATGGCACATTCTGGCTCGGCCAGGCCCAGGCCTCGGTCATTCTGGCGTCAACATGAGGCGTCGGCATCGGTGCACTCACCCTCAGTGAGGGGTGCACGGACTAATGACCTGCAGACAGAGCTCAACCGCAGGCGTGCGGGCGAGGATGCCCGAATCTCTCTGGAGAGGGATGATGACCTACGAGCAGAGCTCAACCGCCCGCGTGCGGGCGAGGATGCTCAGATCTCTCTGGAGAGGGTGCGTGAGCGCCAGCAAAACTTCGAGGGTCGCAACCTCGACCGGGACTTTGGTCTAGTTTCGCCACAAACTCCAAGGGATGCCCGAATCCAGATGGGCGTCCCATTGGTCGGCGTTGGCTGCGCTGCACTTGCGGATCATCTCCGCGTGGCAACTTGGCCACCCAAGTTCCGGCCACATCTGCCGGAGAAGTACGACGGGACATCAAACCCGTTGGAATTTCTATAGGTCTACGTCACCGCCATTACTGCAGCTGGTGGAAACATTGCTGTGATGGCGAGCTACTTCCATGTAGTCTTGACCGGGCCGGCCCAGACCTGGCTCATGAACCTTACCCCGGGGTCAGTCTACTCCTGGGAAGAGCTCTGTGCGCGGTTCACAGCGAACTTCGCCAGTGCTTACCAGCAGCATGGCGTGGAGGCTCATCTCCATGCAGTGAGGCAAGAACCCGGAGAGACTCTCCGGGCTTTCATCTCCCATTTCACCAAGGTACAGGGGACTATACCTCGCATCTCCGATGCCTCTATTATCACTGCGTTCCGACAGGGGGTGCGTGATAATAAGATGTTGGAGAAGCTGGCGACACATGACGTGGAGACCGTCACCACGCTCTTCACTCTGGCCGATAAGTGTGCCAGAGCAGCTGAGGGTCGTGCATGGCACTCGGCGCCACAGACTGGAGTCACCCGGACCGGTGGCTCAGGTGCCACCACCCAGGGCGGTGGCAAGAAGAAGAAAAACCACGGTCACGATAGGCCGCAGTCTGGAGCTCCGGTCGCCGTAGCTACGGCTGGGGGCCGGGACGAGCACAACAAGCGCCCCCAGCAACAGGGAAGTGATAGTGGGTCGTGCCCTGTCCACCCTAACGCTCGCCATAGCGCCGTGGAGTGCCGGGAGATCCTGAAGCTCGTGAAGCGCATCAGCGAGCAGCGCGAGCAGGCCTCCAAGGATGGCTCGCCGCCTCGTCGCCGGCCTGGCAAGGAGAAGGTCAATGAAGGTGACCTGGCCGCGGGCGAATGGGACTTCGGGTATCAGACCCCCGAGCAAGTCCTCAAGGACATCGTCACTAGAGATTCCGACTCTGGTGAAGACGACGACCGTCTCAAGAAGCTATATGTTATGTACGGTGGAAGCTGGGAGCTCACCTCCCATAGGAACGTGAAGTCCCTACGCCGCGAGGTCCTTTCGGCGACCCCAGGGGTCCCAAAGGCAGCTCCCCATCAGCGGTGGCGGAGCACCACTATCTCCTTCGGGGCATCCGATTGCCCCGAAAACATGGCAGGGGCCGATATACTACAGCTCATCACCGCCCCTGTCATCGCCAACATGCGGCTGCATCATGTCCTAATTGACGGTGGGGCTGGGCTCAACGTCATCAGCCACGCTGCATTCAAGCAACTATAGATCCCAGGGTCTCGACTGGGACCCTCACGTCCATTCTCCGGAGTGGGCCCTCAGCCGGTGTATCCCCTCGGGAGCATCACACTCCCGGTTACATTCGGGACCGAAGAGAACTTCCACACTGATAACGTCCAGTTCGACGTTGCGGAGGTTAACCTCCCTTTTAATGCCATTATTGGCAGGCCGGCCCTGTACCGGTTCATGGCCATTGCCCATTACAGGTATTTGGTTCTCAAGATGCCATCCCCGGCTGGGGTCCTCATCATGCGGGGCGACCGCCCTGCTGCGCTCGCCGCTGTCGAGAAGCTGCACGCCCTAGCGGCAGAAGCTGCTCGCCAGGATGACGTGGGGAGGGACCCCTCGGCGTCCTGTACCATGATGCCGGCCAAGGTGCCTAAGGTGCAGCCATCGGGGCCAGACGGCATCTCCACCAAGACCATCCAGCTCAGCGCGGATTCCCCCCAGACCACTCGCATCGCGGGTGATCTGGAGGAGAAATAGGAACTCACGCTCGTCGCCTTTCTCCAGGTAAATGCCGACGTATTCGCATGGGAGCCGTCGCAGATGCCTGGGATCCCCAGGGAGGTGACCGAGCACCATCTGAAGATCCACCCAGACGCCAAGCCGATGAGTCAGAAGCCTTGGAGACAGTCCGTTGAGCGGCAGGACTTCATCCGTAAGGAGGTCCAGAAGCTGCTGGACGCTGGCTTCATCGAAGAGGTCCATCACCCAGTATGGCTGGCCAACCCAGTCATCATCCCCAAGGCGAACGGGAAGCTTCGGATGTGCATCGACTACACCAGCCTCAATAAGGCCTGTCCCAAGGACCCATATCCACTTCCACGAATAGATCAAATCGTGGATTCCACCTCCGGGTGCGACCTCCTGTATTTCCTAGATGCTTACTCTGGTTTCCATCAGATCCAGATGTCTAGGCAGGATAGGAAACATACTGCTTTTGTAACAGTGGATGGGCTTTACTGTTATGTCGTAATGCCTTACGGTCTGAAAAATGCCTTGGCAACATTTGTACGGGTGATGAGTAAGACTTCCGGGGACCTAATTAGGTACAGAGTAGAGGTGTACATTGATGACATCGTGGTCAAGACTAAGAGACGGTCGACCTTAGTGGAAGACTTGACCCTAGTCTTCGACAGGCTACGCGCAACCCGCACAAAATTGAATCCAGACAAGTGCGTCTTTGGTGTCTCTGCAGGGAAGTTGCTGGGGTTCCTGGTTTCACACCGAGGCATTGAAGAAAACCCAGAGAAGATCAAGGCAATTGAGGCAATGAGGCCTCCGGCCCACATCAAGGATGTCTAAAAGCTTGCGGGGTCCCTAGCCGCCCTTAGCCGCTTCATCTCAAGACTGGCTGAGAGGGCACTGCCTTTCTTCAAGCTGATGTGGAAGTCTGATCCATTCTCTTGGACCGAAGAGGCCGAACAAGCCTTTCAAGAGGTAAAGCAGCACCTTGTGTCCCTGCCAATACTGGTAGCTCCGGAACCGGGGGAACCGTTGTACTTGTACATTGCAGCGGCTTCCGAGGCGGTGAGCATGGTGCTGGTCGCTGGGAGGGCGGCACAACAACCCCAGGGGAGTCAACAAGTTCCCCCAGGAGAAGGTGGTGGTCCGACCACCACGATGTTGACGGAAGACCAGGAGGTTGAGGACCCGGGACCAACCACAGGGGTCCGAACCATCCAAAAGCCGGTCTACTACGTCAGCGAGGTCCTCCATGAGGCAAAGGCCAGGTACCTTGAGACGCACAAGCTTATTTATGTTGTACTTGTTGCGTCCAGAAAGTTGTACCACTATTTTCAGGCACATAGGGTTGTGGTGGTGACCTCCTACCCATTAAAGGCCATCCTCCACAACTCTAACGCCACGGGCAACATCGCCAAGTGGGCAGCGAAGCTTGCTGAGTTCCAGCTGGACTTCCAGCCTCGCCACACTGTCAAGAGCCAGGTCCTGGCTGACTTCATCGTGGAGTGGACCCCTTCCCCGAGCGCTCCTGGGGGTCTGGATCCTGATTTGGATCCCACACCTGCGGAGCCCAGGGCTTCGGTTTTCACCGAGCCCCACTGGACGCTCTTCTTCGACGGATCCGCCCGCCAATAGGCTAGCGGCGCTTGAGTGGTCCTCATAGACCCAATCGGAGATCAAGTGAAGTAAATGGTGCACCTTGAGTTCAAGGCCACCAACAACATGACGGAATATTAAGCGCTGATCTTCGGCTTGTCTGCGGCCTTATTCCTAGGGATCCACTAGCTCCTCGTGAAGGGGGACTCCCAGCTGATCATCAAGCAAGTTCGTGGGGAATGTAGCTGCAACGAGCCTAGGCTCGCAGCTTACCTCCTCCACGTGAGGAAGCTGGAAAAGGACTTCACTGCTCTAGAACTGCAACATGTTCCTCGGGCTCACAACTCAGCAGCAGATGAACTCTCCACGAGGGCATCAACTTGGGCACCCGTACCTGAGGGCGTCTTCAAAAGACGGCTGTTGAGACCTACCGCGCAGCCTGCCGAACTGGGTGAAGGGGGCGAGACTAGCACCTCGAAGCTTTTGGTCCCAGTGGTGTTCCATCCGCAGGATCCACCAAGGCTTGTGTGTGCTACAGCGGGTCCTACCAACCTTGTAGCGCCACAGCCAGTGTCTCAGAGTGGTCCCGATGCATGGATCTCCGAGATCCGAGACTACCTGAAAGAGAATATCCTTCCTGAAGACCATGTGGCCGCAGAGCGCATAGTGCGGTTGGCTAAGCGATACACGGTGGTAGAAGGGGATCTATACCGCTGTGGCGCCAACAACATTCTCATGCGGTGCATTACCCAGGAGGAGGGCCGTGAACTACTCACGGAGATCCATGGAGGAGAGTGCAGAAGTCATTCAGCATCCCGCACACTGGTTGGTAAGGCCTTCCGGCATGGCTTCTACTCGCCAACCGCTCTCTAGGATGTAGCTGAGATGGTAAAGTCCTGCAAGGCATGTCAGTTCCATGCAAAGTAGATACACACACCAGCTCAAGCTCTGCAGATGATTCCGCCCTCCAGGCCATTCGCCGTATGGGGGGTGGATATCCTAGCACCATTCCCTAGGGCCGTCGGCGGGTACCGTTTCCTCTTCGTCGCCATCGACAAGTTCACAAAGTGGCTAGAGGCCACCCTATGGTCAATATCACCCAGGGTGCTGCTGTTGCTTTCCTCAGGTCGATTGTCTATAGATTTGGGGTCCCAAGCCGTATCATTACAGACAACGGGACCCAGTTTACAAGTTGGCTCTTCCAAGAGTATTGCGAGGGTATCGGCACCCAACTCTGCTTTGCGTCTGTGGCTCATCCTAGGAGCAACGGCCAAGCTGAGAGGGCAAATGCAGAAATCCTCAGGGGACTCAAGACACGCACCTATGACTTCTTAAAAAAGCATGGTGCAAATTGGGTCAACGAGCTTCCGTCGGTACTATGGGGGAACCGGACCACACCCAGCCGAGCTACCGGGGAGACCCCGTTCTTCCTGGTCTACGAGGCCGAAGCCTGTCTTCCCCCGGAAATCCTTATGGGCTCCCCACGGGTCCAGTCTTTCGATGAGTCTATGCAGGAACAGCTATGGCGTGAGGACGTGGACTTCATCGATGAACACAGATGGCAAGCGGCGATCCGAAATGCACGATACAACCAAGCGCTCAGGCGCTACCACCAGCGGTTCGTGCATAGTAGGGAGCTAAGGGTCGGGGACCTAGTCCTAAGGCGAGTACTGAACCGAGAAGGGCTCCACAAACTCTCCCCCAGTTGGGAAAGATCCTTCAAGGTGACGGAAGTATGCTGACTCGGGTGTGTCCGCCTTGCCACAACTGAAGGAGTGCCTCTTCCCAATCCCTGGAACATAGAGCATCTCTGTAAGTTCTACCCATAGAAGCAAAACTAGGGGATTGAGTTTTTTCCTTTGTAATTGGGTTGCACATATGTGTACGTCAATCCGGTGAGGTCCACCCTCGTAAGCCCGGCCTGTTGGTCTGCACCCATGTATATCAAGTTATAAGGAAATAATTTACCCCCCAGATGTGCTTCTGTGATGGTTTTATTATGCTACAGTTTTCAGACATTATTTTTTATCTAACCCACACATACAGTTCCCACCCTTGCTGGTATGATGACATCCAAATTGAGTAAGCCAGGCTTGCAGTTCAGGACCCCTCTCCTGCTACAGGGGGTCCGACAACCTGAGGGTCCGGTTCTAGAGAATGGGAGCTCGTTTCCTGGGGTGGTCCGGAGCTATGTAGCTGCTTAGCCTAGTCCCATACCCTAAGCCTGCACCTCCACCACTCTGCAACGGGTACCCTAGTATTTGGGACTGTGATCCTGTAGGTCCGGACATAAGGCTTGGCTTTCTAGGCTCAATCCTGCAGGTCCTGTTGCATGAATCAAAGGATGACAGATACCAGACGATGGGTTCTATGGGTGCGCTACTAACACTTCAAGGCCGAAGCTGTGTGCAGGTCCAGGTCCCCATCCAGAGGTAGGTAGTCTCAAACTATAGAGACTACCCTCTAGGGGCCGGACCACCAACTTTTTCTTTGGTGTACTGGTATCCAGCCTCGACACGTCGAGCCTACATCCCAGGGGGCCAAGTGCATGGGAGAAGTTAGTAACGCTACACACAGCGACGATAAACAACATACAGATAAGTTCCAGCTCCATTAACGGTTCTCAAAAGTATGTTACACTACCAAAAGTTATTACAAGCCGCTCCCCAGCGGAACCCTTGCCCTGTTTCTACAGATTTAGCTACTCGTCATCAGCAGGATCCCGCTGGAAGCGCTCGGCCACCAGCTCCACAGCGTCTTGTACGCCCTCCCAGGCGGCGTCTTCAATGGCGGCCACCGAACCAGCGATCACCGGCTCCAAGGATATGGCCGGGTCGTGACTCCGGAAGCACGTCAAGATATACTCCATCACCGCCCGGCAGAGCCTGCCGCCTGCCGCCCTCGGTCTCCAGGCGGGCACCAAGAATCTGGTCCAGGCATCGGAGGCGGTCAGCGGCGGAGTCCAGCACCAGGAGCGCGTCGGAGATAGACGTCGGCAGCTCCGACACCGGGATGGGACTCATCCCTAGCAGCACCAGTGCCGTGCTCGCCTCACCGGCCCATGCGGCGATGCGCTGGACCCCAGCGCGATGCTCCGCCTGAAGGTCTTCAAGGGCCTTCCTGGTGGCCTCCACCGCCTAGGGGCCCGGTGCCGCCTGTGCCGCCTGGAACTGCCGGATCCGCTCTTCTAGCTTCTTCTCCTTCTCCTCCGCCTCGTGCTCGTGCCCGGCCAGCATCTCGCCCCGCCAGGTGAGCATTTCTTCCCGGAAGGTGAGATCCGTCTCCCGCCTGGAGAGATCCGTCTCCCGCCTGTCAAAGGACCGCTCCTTTGCCTTGAGCTTCTCCTTAGCGAGGGCGGCGTCGCTGGCCTTGCCCTCGAGCTCCTGCTGCATCTTTTGAAGCCTCTCCACAGCCTTGGTCTGCTAGACCCGCTGCTCTTCCAGTGTCTGGTCCAGGGCACGCAACTTGGCCCGGAACTCTGTTGCGAGGGCCTCCCACTGGGACACGGCCTCCTCCCTCCTGGCCAACTTCTTCTCCCTCCGGGCCACCTCCAGCTCCCTGGCACACACCTTTTGGAGGTCCCTCTTGTACTCCTTGTGGTCCCACTCGAGTTGGGATCGTTCGGAGAGGAACTATCGGGACACCGACTTGGTGCGCTCCTCCAGCTGTATGCACCAGTCGCTGAGGCGTTGGTGCTCAGCCTGTAGCGCCTCCCACTCCCGCAAAATTGCTGCCCCAGTGTCACTAAGGACCTGGTGGGCGCGGGACAGCATGCGAGGGAGCGGGACTGGCGCCGCTTCTTGCTCGGCACCTGACCGGAGGCGTCGCCCGAACACCATCTCCATCTCCTCTGGAGCAGGTGGAGGGTTGGAGTTGGACGTGCCTCCTGCGTCACCCCAGTGTTCGGAGGGGGCACAGATCCCCCAGCAGGGACCTCCTCCACCGTTGCGACGCCACTCGACGCCGGCACCGTTGCAGCATCGCCCGACGCTGGCGCTGCTGTCGCCGGATCCCCAGCTAGAGCATGGGAAGCTGCTGGCATTGTCTCGGCAGCAGCTGGGGGTGGAACACCGGCACCACTCCCAGCAGATGCCTGCTGCTGAGAGCCAGACCCGTCGGTGGGCCTGGCATCCGGTGGAGGAGGTGTGGTCTTGGGAGCAGAGGGGGAAGAAGCCCTGAAAAACAGACGATGGGTTAAGACTTGTCAACATGACGATTAAGCTCAAAGAAAAAAGGCTACACTTACTTGGGGCTCTGGACCTTCCAGTGACCCTGGAAGCGGGATCGCCGCCCTTGCTGTTGCTGCTGCTGCTGTTGCTATTGCTACTGCTGGTGCCTCTGGGGGAGATCACCCCTAGATGGTGGTGGTGGCGGCGGGACCGATGGTGGTGGTGGCGACAGACTGACGCGCCTCTGCGCGCCCTGGGCCTAGGAGCTTGCCTCCTTGGCCCCGCCCGCAGTCCTCTGGCGCTTCTGGGGAGGCTTCGTAACGAGCGACCCGTCAGCGCGACGTAGCCGGCGTCGCCTCTCCTCCTCCGACCCCCCGGAGCTACCTAGGGCGGGAGCACCGACGGAGGTACCGCTTGCAGCCCCTTTGCCCTTGTCCAAGGGGCTCGGGGCCACGATAGGAGTGGCGCTGTGGGCCGCACTGGCGGGTTGGGGACCTCCAGTCTGTGCACCGGAGATCCGGATCCCGCGTAGGGGGTCCCGGCCACCGGTCTGGCGGACCGCCACGCCGCTCTCGTCGAAGGTCGGCAGCGTGGCCAAGATCACCGTCCTCAGCCCTAGGTCATCTCAGAGCGCAGGGATGCCCTGGGGGAGGATCAGGGACTCAAGGACGAAGGTTTTCCCAGTAATCCCTCCCCGGAATGCTACTAAACAACACTTCTGACATCTATATATAAAATTTCGGCAGCATCCCCTTTGCAAAAATGCATAAATGAGGGGGCAACAGTGTACAAACACCCCGGAATGCTACTAAACAACACTTCTGACATCTATATATAAAATTTCGGCAGCATCCCCTTTGCAAAATTGCATAAATGAGGGGCCAACAGTGTATAAACATATATCATGACAAAAACATACTAAGTATTATTAATCGGCTAGCAAAGAGAAGTTAAACATACGACATAAACTGAATTAACTAGTGCGCACGACTAGTTAAAAAACAAACTTCCTTTGACAATAAATTTCTAATTAAATCATGGCTGCGCCTGGGCAACGCTATTGTGAGAGTGAAAGTGGACGTGCTGCTACTCCCCTCATTCCCAACATGTATCAAGTACCTACATTGAGTAATGCAAGAGTGAGATGACATATCTCAGCAAGTAAAATAATATTAAACTGTTTAACCACATAAGAACATTGTTTTACCACCACTTGATTCCACAACCTTCTTATTACGAAGGTGCAACACGTATACAACGTACAACACACCTAGTCACCACACCTCGCAGGTAGAAACCACAATAGTAACATAGTAATGTCACACTTCATATATACCTCATGAGTGCAAATGTCTGCAAATGCAAGGATGACTTCTGCCTTCATACCTCTAAGGATATGAAGCCGCATCGTACCCCTCCTCGGGCAACGTACGATGCTAAAAATGTACAGGTACGGTCGGACCATAAGATCGCAACATAACTTCAAAATGCAAGATGGATGATGCGATGTGCATGTCATGCCTACAACACTTCATATAACGTGATTCAAAAAGATACTTCAACTTCATCCAAGATGGGAATCAACCACATATATCATTACCAAATTATGATCATCCACAATATTAGACAATTGAGAATTAATACTTCCAAACAAATAAACTTCATCATAGAATTCAATGATTAACATAATTAAAACTTATGCATACTCAATGACAGGGATTAGGATGCAACCCAAACGGTAGCAACCACCACTGTATTTACTTGCCTTTACCGGAAGTTCGGGCAAATCCGTAAGTACGATCCAGAAGTCCACCATCTGTTTTTGACACACAACTTAGTGCACCAATTTCACATAATCAGGCTCATAAACGATGCCGCACCTACGCACAAACTCAAACCCCGCCGCGGGTTACATCTCTCCCCACACCCACCAAACTGCAGCGGCACTGCTTAATAATTTCATAACTTTAAAATTATGATAGCAGTGGTAACAAACAAAAACTCCAGAGGTATCTACATAAAATTCCCCACAAGTTTTGTATACAATTTATAATTAAATTCAACATCTAATTAGCCCAAAACAGTCCACAAGATGAACCCTGTATTCTGTTTTTTTGTCTTTTGGACAGCGACATACCCGGATTCAAACAGCGATATCTTTTAAAATATAATTCCAAATCAAGCGCATAAGTACTCATTGGAAAGATAAGACAAAGCCCTACATGATTATCATACTGGTTAACACTAATTACCCACGAAAAATTCCCAGAAACTGCTAATACTACTGCTGTTCATCCACCTGAAAATCTGTTTTTTTGGACAGCAACATAACCGGATTCAAACAACGATATCTCCTAAATTATAACTCCGAATCGAGCGCATAAGTACTCGTTGGAAAGGTATGACAGAACTTTACATGATTCTCCCACTGATCCCCACTAATTGCCCACGAAAAATTCCCAGAAATCCCTAGAACTACTGCTGTTCGTCCACCCACTAAATTTCTGGACAGCACCTCTACCAAATCGCATAGGTAAACATGTAACCAATTGGTTTGCAGCACAAATACAACAAAATGATCACGAAAATCACCTTGGGTTCCTCCTTTCTTCCTTTTATTCCTTCTTCCTCCCTCCAAACTCCCATGGAAGACTCGCACCCACACGACGGACACCAAGCGGGGAGGCTCCACCTTGGAGAGGAAGAGGTGGGGGGGGGCTAGGGTTGAGGGGTGGCGCTGCAATCACTTGGGGAAGAAGGAGAGGGATTGGGGCGGCTGCAAGAGTGGAAGAGAGGAAGAGAGAGGGGGGGGCAAAGGGGTGGGGGAGTGAGAGGAAGGGGGCGACTAGGGTTAAGGGGGGGGACTAATGGGCTCCCCATCGCCGGATCGAGATCCACGACCCAAACTCGCTCTCACGTCTGCTCCCGACCCCAGCACACAAATCCAACAAGTATTCTACTGTTTTACTGGTGAATGCTTCCTAAAAAACTCCAACCCCAAGGGAAAAATAAATTTAACTTCTTTTCAGAAAATTGGGTATCACACTCTACCCCCCTTAAAAAGAATTCGACCTCGAATTCCGACGCTTCTATCGGAACGACAAGAAAAGATCAATGAATCAACAAAACTCACACATAAAGAAAGGTTCGGGTACTTCTGCCGCATCAGCTCCTCAAGCACCTAGGATTCTTAAATACGCAGCAGACGACACTCTAGAGTCTGGTCTTGCTACACAGGAATTGGCTCTAGCTCGATTTGATGGTCTGGATTCCACAAATACTTCCTCAACATAAAGACATGGAATACATGGTGTACTCTGATCATAGACTCCGACAATTGTAGGTGCTAAGCCAAGCTGCCAACTCGGGCTAAGATGTAGACGGTCCTATATAACTCGGACAAAGCTTTCCTGATACCAAATCAACATTGACACATGCAAATACTTCAATGAATATATATATATATGAATGCAATACATACTGTGCTCAAATAGCCTAAACCAAACCTATCCAAACAAGAGTAACTTCAAAAGATCAATTTAATGCTTGCATATTTTTAGACACCAGCACAACTGTTGTTTGTTTTCCTCATAACTCACAAAATATGCATCCAATAGAAGTAAACTAGGACTTTATGGAAAGCTTACAAAGTCCACTATACCCCTGGTATTATCATCACCACAAGATTTGATACTTAGAAAGGCCAAACAATGCGAAACGTAAATTTTGTCCAGACTTGGACAAAATTCAACTACTCATTTCAAAAATCCATAATTGGAGTCTCAGCCATCCCATTCAGGCGCTCCTAGACTTTTTAGAAAGCCAGTAAAATTGTCTATATTTCATTTATAAACCTATCAGGTTAATTCATGCATATCAAGATCAAAAGACATAAGAAAGGCTTTGCTGTCCAAATTTGGACAGATTCAAATATTCCAATTAAAACAGCTGTAGCTTAACTTATAGGTCACCAAAAAGGGTGATTCAAAATTTGTTGGAAAGCTTAAGGAAAGTACTACCACTTCTTTATAATTTATAAGAACTGATTCGAAGTTTAACTTGGGCAAACAAGGTCAGTTTCGAAATCTGTACAGAATCTGGACAGATTCCAAGACTAGACTTGAGAAAATCATAACTCCCAAACTACTAGACCTATGGTCACGAAATTTTACACAAGTAAGATGAAGAAGTTGGCTACAACTTTTTATATACAACACCTCTACCGAAAACATGGTGTAATTCATTGAACTAGCGGCATAACCAAAACTGGTCATGTAGTCCCAAACAACAAGCAATAGATTTATTCAGGTTCTATACTCTTCTAAGATTAAGCGTTCATCGAAGGACTAATAACTTTAGGTTATTCATTACGAGACACTTAGAGCCAACATAAGGGTAGAAGCAATATGTTTACTTTTTAAATCATTTTAAGCCTGGTCTCACATCACGCAAGCAAGAATCGATTTAAGCATACTATGCCTGCCCATATATCCATCCAAGCACATTCTATACATTATATCATCCCATCGAAGAACTCTATTTTTTTTTAATTATACTATGCATATATATATATCCATCCAATAACTCACACAATCTGCATCTCCACCTAGACTTCACACGACGTAACTATTTCATACTTACGCAAACACGCCAAGACCAGAAAACATGGCTTCACAACAATACGTACTGGCCTATTCAAATATCCCTCGCTATCTCTCTGTTTCAGCCCACGCTCCGCATATACAATAACAAGATAACTATCACAACCACTACATCTATTCCCTCCCACCATACAACATAATTAACATGGATTGCAAAAGAGCTCACCATAACTAAACCAAACTCCCAAAGAAATATCCCTAAATAGAAAATTGACAATCAACAGCACAAATGCTCATTCTGTCTCTACCTCTTTCACTATAAAAGCAATGATAACAAAGAAATATTGTAAAATCATCTAAACTTCATGACCTACAACTTTTGTATTCAAAGGATAAACAAAGTTTTATTTTATCTCCATTTTTTAATTTGACTTGTAAGGCGGCATACATGATCTGCCACCAGAACCTGACGGAACATGACCCATAAATTCAAAACCTCATAACTCTCTGCATCTAACAAAATTTTACAAATATTAACTCATTGAAAAGATTATAACATTCCCTAAAACTTTTATTATAATGAGTGTCTCAGAATTGGTTTCCAAACCAATAAAACAATGCAACTGCTTTGTTGCAAAACTGATAGGTTAGAAACAATGGACAATTAAAATTCAAAATACTATAACTCCTGCTATACTCAACTTAAAACTACAACGAACATGCGTTGGAAAAGTTTGGAAATTGTCCACGACTTTTGCAATAAAGTTGCACCCAAATTTATCTTTATAGCCCTCAACTCTGCATGACCTACAGCTAAACTCAGCCTGAGATACTGCACATCAGAGATTCGACTTATATCTGGACAACCACCTCTCCCAATCTATTTAACAGACAATTACAAGTAAATACCCATTAAAAGGTACTAATAAAAACTAAAAGTTTTTCTTAAAGAGAATTCCCAAATTTGGGCTCTGAAACTATCAAAACGCGGTCGATTTATTAGTGGTTTTAACGACACCTAAAGTTCAGACACAACGGTGCAACAACTTCAGAGTAGCCTAACTCCAATTATATGCAATGAAAATTACAAACCAATACTCTTTGGGAAGATCATGAAATTACTAAAACTTTCATAATCCAACAAAACCCAAAATTTACCGTATTCAATGTCTATACTTCCGTACAAAATTAAGGCTGCTATAGGAAACCCATAACTCTCAAATGTTTAGACCAAACTGGGTGATTGAGCATCCTATGCAAAGATGAAGAAACCTACTACAAAACTGTCACACCCGGTTTTAGAAGGCAAACCGAATGCGAACCATGTACGTGCCAGGATCAGTAATTCACGTACACAACAGTTACATAACATGGACATCATCAGACAGTGCTCAAAATAGTACTAAAAAGGGAAATAATAGTCGATTACATCATACGTCTGAGACGTCCATATAGTCCTTACAATAAATCAAAGTGCGAAAACGAAACGTAGATAACCGTGGCCTTCATAGGCAGCCGACTGGGGGTTGCCGCTAACCCACGCCTAGAACTCGTCGTAGTCTTGGAACTCCTGGAAGTCTCCTTCTGCAGCTTCATCTTTGCCTGAGCAGTGGTTGCAATGCTGACAACCTGGGGATGGGGGGTTTGGTGTGTAGAGCAAGGGTGAGTACACATCAACATACTCAGCAAGTATCCTGTTTGGCTGTAGTGGACTAGCTTTATGTGGGGATAAGTTAAGCAGTTGCTTTTAGTTGGTTAGATTATTATTTTACTAATAGAAAGCCAGGTTTTAGCATTAACCCAAGTTATTAGCCCGATGTACTCTTTCCAAACGGAAAGAATACCACTTACCAGTACCATAGTCATAACCAGAACCATCAATCTCATTGCCACCTGTAAACCAAAATGTCTCTGATCAAGTACCACTAATCACTGGAGCTCCCTTGGCCGCTCATAACCGCGAGCACGGCTGATATCAGTTTTCAAACACTCTGCAGAGGTTGTGCACTTTACCCACAAGCCGTGATTCCCTTTCTGCCCGGAGAGAGCTACTCCCCATTGACCACTGCCTAGGTGGTCCAGCAGGGCATCACTACATAGCCTTTACAAAGATTCCCCGGGGCTGTAGCCGCCCGTTAGGTTTCCTAAATGCACCGCACTCCTCCCCAAGGGGGCGAACCCAAGCTTGGCAGAGCGAGCCGCATACACTGAGCCCCATTGACGGCACGACGGCTAAGCGAACTACACCCCGGATCCTCTAATTATTCAGCTAAGGGCACCCCATTCCACCCTCATGGTTGCACTGTTTTCCCAGGCGGCCATCCAAAGAACAGGTCCTTACGGAGAGGCACTCGAGAAACCGCTCGAGCCCCCTTAAAGGCCACAAGTAGAACATCGTAATAAGAAGGGAAAACATCGTATCATAGATAATCTCATCATGTTCATTGATTAGAGTTTGAGCAATAGCATAAAGCTAAACAATAATAATCCAACCCAAATAGGTAAACAAGGACATGGACAACAAAACTAGTCAATCCTTAGGCATAAATGTGTAAAGCGGGAGGTGAATTAAAGAATGAATAGGACAGAGATAGGTCAAGGGACACTTGCCTCCACCAACCGACTGCTGCTCAGGGGCTTCTCCTGCGAGTTCCTCGGGCTCTTCAACCGGATCGTTCTCTATGCGAGCGCAAACATACATACATCCATCCATTGAAATTAGGAAACCAACAATACACCATACAAGAGAACAAGTAGATTAAACATGCATAGAATATCACATACGATAATGAATTTACCATGGTTAGAAAGAGGCGAGGAAAGGTCTCGCGAGGGTTAAAGCTTATGCTCGAGGCGCGTTACGGGTAGGCGAATAACTAGACGTTACGTGCTCTAGTTCCAATTGGTTCTAACAAAAGGATTAGCTACATGCACTAATGTAAACGTGACCACTTTTAGTAGATTAACATTGAATGAGATAGATGATTAGCTATACAAATTAACTAACATAACCAATTTCCAAATTGAGACTCCTATCTTATTAATATAAACACATGATTAGCGCGCATAGGACACAGGGGGGTAGACGGGGCGTCTGGGGGGTAGACGGGGGCCCGACGGGTCGTGCCAAGGCACGCGCACTACGCGAGCACGCGCGCGAGGCCGCACGCACACGCCACGAACTAGTCGTGCACACGTCGGGGCCGTGCGCTAGCCGAGCTTAAGGCCGCGCGCCATGGGCACGCTGGGCCGAGCTCGAGGCCACGCCAGGACCGTCACGACGCGAGCAAGGCACGGCGGGGCGAGCGGGAAAGCACGCCGGGGCAAGCGAGCACGTGCGAGCGAGGACACGGCCGGCCACCACGCCGGGGCGGGGACGGCACGGCCGAGCCGGCCACGGGGGCGGGCGGCCGAGCCGGGGCGAGGCTCGCCGGGGACGGGCGCGGCGGGGGGCGGCCGAGCCGGGCACGGGACGGGGCGGGGCGGGCTCGCCGGAGGGGGGGTGGGCGCGGGCGCGGCGAGGCGGGGGGCGGGCTCGCCGGGCGCGGCCGGGGGCGGCCGGGGCGAGGCCGGGCACCGGCGAGCGCGGGACAAAGCCGCGGCGGTGCGGGGCGAGGCCGGGCGCGGCGAGGCGGGGCCGAGGCGGCGGGGCAGGGCCAAGCGGAGGACGGGCTCGCCGGAGCGGCCGAGCCGAGCGGCCGAGCTCGCCGGGGCCGGGCGAGCGCGCCCATGGCGCCGGGGAGGGCGCCGACGAGAGGGGGGAAGGAGGAGGGAGGGGAGGGAGAAGGGGGAGGAGGGGGGAAGCCTCACCGTGGGCGGGGGAGGGCGCGGCGGCGGCTAGGGTTAGGGGAGAGGGAGTTGGGGGAGGGGATGACGGGCGGGGCCCGTGGGAGAGGAGAGAGAGGGAATTTGGGGGGGGGGGGAGGGCGGCTGGGCCTCTTGGGCCCAAAGGGGGAAGGGGGGGGGGGGCGGCTGGGCCGCCAGGACGGCCCACGGCGGGGGAGGGGGCGGCTGGGCCGCCGCGGGGTCCACGCGGGAATGGGGGGGGAAGGGGGGGCGGCTGGGCCAAAAGGGAGAAGGGGGGAGAGAAAAAGAAAAAGCTTTCCTTTTTCTAATTTCCATATTTTCTTATATGCCTAATTCTCCAATTCACCTGACCACAAGCAGAAGAGTGCATAATCCGACATGATGCAACAACCAAAAATAGATCTAGATTTTGCTTACACAAGATGTCGAGCTAATTCTCGCTATAACTGTTGGAAAAGATCAAGGCTTAGCGAGAAGAAAAGGGAAAAGGAAAGGGTAACGCCTGAATTTGGTGAGAGAAAAGAAGAAAAAAAATCTACCCCCAAATTCAGGGCGTTACAAAAACTTTCTAGATAAGTGAAGCCTGATTCAGCCTCCAACTAATTTAAAATGACTCCCAAAACAAAACAACACCTTACCCATAATAAAAAAACAATATAAAATAAAACCCAAGGCATTGGCAGGTGCGATCAACACTAGGATTTTCCACTACCAAATGGGGATGCAACTCCCCAAAGCCTTTAAGCAACACTTTACCTAATAGGTTAGAACACTAAACACATCAATCAACGAATTCAACAACCTCATTTATTAATGCCACTAAGGTCAAACATCCATGTATCGACAATGTATGAAACACCCGACATACCCGTCTCTAGCACTATAAAACATGGTTGTTATTACACTAGAATCCAACTATTAGAGCTCTCCACAACTATTCTGTTGACGTGAAGCAAATGGTGCTCATGTCATGTAACGTCTTTTCCTCCTCTCAAAAGAGATAAAATTTGCAATACTCATAAAGCAATGGAGGGATAACAACAACAAAAACTAATGTACTTCTTGACACAGACTCCTGCAAAAGCTTCATAAGTATTACTTTCAATACTAAAATAATAACACGATACTATGCTCAACAGGAGTAATTGGACGTCAATAAGACAATCCACATAACCAAACTACCTTGATTAACCTCACATACAACAAAACCTACTATTACTGCACTTGAACAATTTGTACCTCGTGATATCACATGATGCATTCAAAGTAGTAGACATACATGATCTATCAGACCATCATTCATATAAGAAAAATCTCAATCCGATGCAACAACCCCATCATTAAAGAGATAGATGACTAACAAACATAAGCAACTCCCAGTTAAGCATTGACTTCGTTTAAGATAAAGCAGTCCAAATAATGATTCAACAAGCATGCATAGAGAAACTGCTCATAAAAAAATCAAACTGCCATACAATGTTGGCAAATAAAAAAATATAAAACGGGTTGTCAATATCGCCCACATGACTAGCCTGCACCAACTAAAAATTATGCATAGCCTTTATGGCTATTGAAACAAGCCATTGAAGGAAAACATGCACGACATAAAATCCACTTGAAACCACCCTATTTATTGTTAAAAATAAGGTTGCACATAATAAGAAAATCTATCAGGTAGACATGGTTGGACTTATCAATCAACGCCATCTCACAAATTCACTCGAGTTCTACCAGTCTAAAGATTTCATAGACATTACAACGTTGCCTCTACTCTATAAAGACAAACCAATTTTATACTAAGATCAAGTTAGCAAGTAGCCACACTAGCCTAAAAAAAGTGAGGCGCAAAGCATTGCACCCATGGAAATATTACATTGATAAGTTGGGTTGTAACCCAACAGTCAATCAAACTCAACAACACCATAAAACTACATTATATAGTGTTTTCACACTACACCAAGTCGGATTAGACCCACTATACACAAGCTCAATAAACAATCGGTCCTATAAGTACAAGAACCCAAGAATCCTTTTGGGAAAAAACATCCACAGTCAAGCATATAGAAATATATGATGGTAATAGCTTAGAGATTTGAAAACATTGCATTCCAAAAAAACATCATGACAATATGTATATAAAACAAGTACATTATTAGCTTCACTTGCATAATATCTTCAATAACAACCACATCAAGAAACCAATATTAAATAGAAGTAACATATCATATCAAGCATTACGTCGTTAACGACATACCCCATCAAACCATAAAGGGATTTGGAGTAAGGAAGTTCTAGTCATCTATACAATAAAATACTAATATGAAAGATATACGAACCCATACCCTTCCTATATGTGCAAGTGTGTCAAATTTATCTTCAAATTCCATAGAATCTAAAGCCTATCCTCTGATACCAACTGTAACACCCCGGGGTCCACAAACACCCCAGAATGCTACTAAACAACACTTCTGACATCTATATATAAAATTTCGGCAGCATCCCCTTTGCAAAATTACATAAATGAGGGGGCAACAGTGTATAAACAAATATCATGACAAAAACATACTAAGTATTATTAATCGGCTAGCAAAGAGAAGTTAAACATACGACATGAACTGAATTAACTAGTGCGCACGACTAGTTAAAAAAAACAAACTTCCTTTGACAATAAATTTCTAATTAAATCATGGCTGCGCCTGGGCAGCGCTATTTTGAGAGTGAAAGTGGACGTGCTGCTACTCCCCTCATTCCCAACATGTATCAAGTACCTGCATTGAGTAATGCAAGAATGAGATGACACATCTTAGCAAGTAAAATAATATCACACTGTTTAACCACATAAGAACATTGTTTTACCACCACTTGATTCCACAACCTTCTTATTACGAAGGTGCAGCACGTATACAACGTACAACACACCTAGTCACCACACCTCGCAGGTAGAAACCACAATAGTTACATAGTAATGTCACACTTCATATATACCTCATGAGTGCAAATGTCTGCAAATGCAAGGATGACTTCTGCCTTCATACCTCTAAGGATATGAAGCCGCATCGTACCCCTCCTCGGGCAACGTACGATGCTAAAAATGTACCAGTATGGTCGGACCATAAGATCGCGACATAACTTCAAAATGCAAGATGGATGATGCGATGTGCATGTCATGCCTACAACACTTCATATAACGTGATTCAAAAAGATACTTCAACTTCATCCAAGATGGGAATCAACCACATATATCATTACCAAATTATGATCATCCACAATATTAGACAATTGAGAATTAATACTTCCAAACAAATAAACTTCATCATAGAATTCAATGATTAACATAATTAAAACTTATGCATACTCAATGACAGGGATTAGGATGCAACCCAAACGGTAGCAACCACCACTGTATTTACTTGCCTTTACCGAAAGTTCGAGCAAATCCGTAAGTACGATCCAGAAGTCCACCACCTGTTTTTGACACACAACTTAGTGCACCAATTTCATATAATCAGGCTCATAAATGATGCCGCACCTACGCACAAACTCAAACCCCGCCGCGGGTTACATCTCTCCCCACACCCACCAAACTGCAGCGGCGCTGCTTAATAATTTCATAACTTTAAAATTATGACAGTAGTGGTAACAAACAAAAACTCCAGAGGCATCTACATAAAATTCCCCACAAGTTTTGTATACAATTTATAATTAAATTCCAATATCTAATTAGCCCAAAACAGTCCACAAGATGAACCCTATAATCTGTTTTTTTGTCTTTTGGACAGCGACATACCCGGATTCAAACAGCGATATCTTTAAAATATAATTCCAAATCAAGCGCATAAGTACTCATTGGAAAGATAAGACAAATCCCTACATGATTATCATACTGGTTAACACTAATTACCCACGAAAAATTCTCATAAACTGCTAATACTACTGCTGTTCATCCACCTAAAAATCTGTTTTTTTGGACAGCAACATAACCGGATTCAAACAACGATATCTCCTAAATTATAACTCCGAATCGAGCGCATAAGTACTCGTTGGAAAGGTATGACAAAGCTCTACATGATTCTCCCACTGATCCCCACTAATTGCCCACGAAAAATTCTCAGAAATCCCTAGAACTACTGCTGTTCGTCCACCCACTAAATTTCTGGACAGCACCTCTACCAAATCGCATAGGTAAACATGTAACCGATTGGATTGCAGCACAAATACAACAAAATGATCACGAAAATCACCTTGGGTTCCTCCTTTCCTCCTTCTTTTCTTCCTTCTTCCTCCCTCCAAACTCCCATGTAAGACTCGCACCCACACGACGGACACCAAGCGGGGAGGCTCCACCTTGGAGAGGAAGATGTGGGGGGGGGGGGGCTAGGGTTGAGGGGTGGCGCTGCAATCACTTGGGGAAGAAGGAGAGGGATTGGGGCGGCTGCAAGAGTGGAAGAGAGGAAGAGAGAGAGGGGCGGCCAAAGGGGTGGGGGAGTGAGAGGAAGGGGGCGGCTAGGGTTAAGGGGGGGGGGGGGGGGTGGAAACTAATGGGCTCCCCACCGCCGGATCGAGATCCACGACCCAAACTGGCTCTCACGTCTACTCCCGACCCCAGCGCACAAATCCAACAAGTATTCTACTGTTTTACTGGTGAATGCTTCCTAAAAAACTCCAACCCCAAGGGAAAAATAAATTTAACTTCTTTTCAGAAAATTGGGTTTCACAGTCGCCGACCATGTGCATCGACATCAGGCCGCCCGTAGCCAAAGCCTTGATCCTGTCCAGTACGGGCAGGAACTCTGGCGCCAGGGACGGCTTGGTCCTCCATAGCTTGCGGTTGAGCGCCGACCCATCACTCGGCAAGACGAGTCGCTCGTTGGCCTCGGCGCTGGCGATCACCCAGTCGCGACGCTAGTTCTCCCACCTTGCTCCACCAAGGGTGGGGATGTAGACGACGGCCGGATCTAGCCTCGTCTGGAAGTAGTAGGCACCAATGTGGTCCCTAGACTTCCTGGACTTGACAAGCACAAATAAGTGGCGGAAGAGGGAAGTATAGGGTGCCACACCTACGAACATCTTGCAGAGGTGGATGAAGATGGCCGCCTGAAGGATGGAGTGGGGCGTGAGGTGCTGAAGCTGAAGCCCGAACTCCTCCTCCAGCAGCAGGAAGAAGGGCGAGATCGGCAACGCCAACCCGCAGGAGATGTAGGAGACGAACAACACGAACTCCCTGGCGGTGAGATCGCCAAGGAGAGCGGTGCCGGCGCGGATTCTTCTGGCGAGCCCCGGCGCGCTCCATCCGAGCAGGCCGCGCACCAGGTTGAGTGCTCCCTCAGACTATAAACGCTCAGGGTGGCCAAGCGAAGCCATGGCGTGTGCGGCGGCACGAGCGGAGAGCAGAGGAGCACGGAGGCAAAGAGGCGCAAGCGATTGGGAGAGAATGCGAAAAGGTAACTGCTGCATGCGGGGTGAATTCCTTTTTCAAGGGAACCAGAGTCCTTGTTAGGGAAACCCTTCTGCGCGCCCCTCAATCGCCACAGAAAATCTCGCCCGACGCGCACCAAGGCAACCCAATCTATGACACGGGGGCCCGGGTCCACAAGTCATACAGGTTGTGTGCTGGACTTCGGGTGCGGAAAGAACGAACCGTCGCGCACGCCTGCAGTGCGCCTCCTTGGGACCGCTGCAGAAGACAGAAGGTAATTTTTTAACCAATGCAGCAACAACGAGGCACCTCGCGCGTGGCCCGACGAAACCACCAGGCATGGGGGCCGCGAGTCAGTCAGCCATGGGGAAAGATATGGCAGTTGGCGTGACCGAAGGTGGATTGACGATGAGTGCATCAACAGACGCACTGAAACGACATGCCAATCACCAATCGAGCCATGTTGAGGCGAAGTACAAGCTTTGGCCCCACCTGCAGGCTCGCATCCTCCCCTGAGGTGAGCCCGGGGGCCACTGTCGGTACCCTGAAACTAGGGTACCCCTTACTACTGTATGAAGACGCAGTACCCACGCGGTTATCTTTAGTCGCGTGGTAAAGGAGCTGTACGTGAGACCAGACCATGACTCGCCCCAGCCTTGGGCGACTACTCTGGGCCAGCAACAACGCCTGACCCCACCATGTGGGTGGCTCCGGGGCCGCCACGTGGCCAGAGAAAGTGATACACTCCAAGGCATCAACAGTGAGTCTAGACCCCCATGGGAAAGTGCCAGACCCCTGGATATACAGTTCGGACCTCCAAGTTGGTCCAAATCCCCCACGTGTATGGACTAGACCCCTAGAATGGGATCCGGACCACCCCGTATGGGGTCCGGACCACCCACAAAGGGGTCCCAAGACCTTACTTAAAGCCCGGGCGAGGGTTCGGAGCTGACACGTGTCCAGGCTTGCTCTGGTGTGCTCCAGACCTATCCACATACACTCCTGCTCCCCGCTCAGGCGGAGCCCCGATGCTGCCACGTGGCATACTGCGCGTGACATAAGCCAACGGGCGGAAATCCGGGTGACGCCTCTAGACTACGCGCGCCTTCATTACGGATAAGATGTGCGCCTGTCAGGCAGCATGATCAACCCACGATACGTGGGCCGTGCAGTTACTCACCATTACTCGTACGGTAACTGCTCATCAATACAGCATGGACTGCGGACATCAAGACTCCCGCTGATTACTCATGCGTTACTAACAACATTAGTTATTCCCATAATGTATTCCTTCCATTATGATCCTGGGCCCGCATGTCAGGGCTTAGCATTCTTGTATGTGCCTCCCTTAAACTATAAAAGGGAAGGCACACAACGTTACAAGGACAGACTTAATCACACCCTCAATACAGCTTACACACAGTGGAGGTAGGGTATTACGCTCCGGCGGCCTGAACCACTCTAAACCCTCGTGTCCTCATGTGTTCTTCCACCTTCCAATAGACAGGCAAACCGCTTAGGCCCCTCCTCATCTCTAGAATTACGGCGGGTGCGTTCCGCCACCCTGCCGGTGGATTTCTCCCACCGACACACCCTATGTCCCAAATTATAGCTCATTCTTAGGAATAAGAACTTAAAACGCAAGATAACATAGTCAATCTGAATAAAATGAATCACAACTGCATGTCGCACTTGCATGTATAGGAGTACATGTTACATATTTTTAGATTTCATAAACAGAAATGAAATGTCTAGAAAAGAGATTAATTTTGCAAAAGGTTTAATACATGCAACCATGCAGGTATTACATATCAATTGAATTGAATGTTGTATCAGAAAAGTATACATATGTAGTTGATGTTAAAGTAGTAGAGAACACATTTCAAATTTGCACAACATGCAATTTTGAGGATTTGTCCGCTTCTCGTTCATATTAGAGTTTGAAGCATAAAATTTACATGGGAATCTATAGAATTGAAAGTGGTTTCTTAATGTAAGAACATTAGATTAATCACAAGAAATAGGGTAGGGATGTTAGAATTGAAGCTAACCACAGAGTCAACTCGGCTCGGCTCATATAAAACTGGAGTTTCTTACTCTACTCGAAGACTGGATTGCAGAGTAATGAAAGACACTTCGAGTAGATCGCAACGGAAATGAAGTTTCTATCTCAAAATACCCTCCACTTCAAAGATAGCTTATACAACAGATAAGTATTGAAGTGCAAGTATAAAAACAATAAACACAAAGAAACAGAACACAAAACAGAGCAGAGCACAGAGACACATGGATTTATCCCGAAGTTCGGCCAAGCCTAAAATGCTTGCCTAGTCCTCGTTGGAGTTAGCCACACCTTGGCTTGGAGTCTATTTCAACTCCTTCCTCCGGTTGCTCTGATCTGTCAATGCTACAGATAGAGCCTTCCACTATGTTGATGATGGTTACAACGACGCCGTGGCTACATACAATCTTCTTAACAGCACCCCGACAGAGTAACAATGCTCAAGATTTTGCTCTTGTTCTTAGCAGCACCTCCCCTCTCTCTAAAGGATTATAACTACGCCTCTGCACAAACTAGAGAGATACATAATAGAGGGAGAGAAAGAATATGATCACTTGATGTATAGACATGTTTGTTGTGCTTCTCGTGTGTGTCCTTCAAATGGGTGCCTAGGGGGTCCTTATATAGCCCCAAATGAGCCCCTAGCCACTGTCCCTTGTGAAGATCTCAATTTCCTTTTGTCCACGATATGTTTCCTTCTACGGCCGAGCCGACCGTTGCATGCTTTCGGTCGTCTGGCACACCGAACAAGGCACGAGGGACCTAAGTCACGACTCGCCCAAGGCCAATGATTTGCCTGAGGCCACGACTCGCTTGACGCCAATCGCTCGATGCAGTCACGACTCACCCAAGCGCATCTTCGACTCACCCGAGGGCGTCTTGGGTTACTGTCCGGATAGGCCAGATAGAGCCAAACTTCTCCAACTCATCTCCACTTGATTTCAACTCTTTGGAGGACCTTTATGTGAATTAGACAAATATAGTTAGAATATAAATCAATTGACTAAGCCCCAGAAGATTACCCCTTCTCCCTGCTTTTCTGTTTCACCTCAAAGAGAGCTCCAAATGACACTTTTTCTACAAACATGGTTAGAGAGCAAAACCAAAGTGCCATATGCGTAGTAGAAGGTGTATGCAACACATTTGTACACTCAAACCTGCATACTTAACTTTCTTCATCGTTTTGCTCCTTTTGGCTTGTTTGAGGTCGATATTGTACTCCAAAACTTCAAGTCTTCATGACTTGATCTAGATTGCCATATTTGAGCTACAACACCCTGCATAGGTCACATAGAACATATCCAAACATAGGAACAACTCAAACTCAGGGTCAAAGTAAACTTATCTCTTTTGGGTTGCTTCTAGGTTCTAGCTTTGACACTACTTCTTCTAGTGACCTTGTTCACTTCTTGAGCTTCATCTTAAGCCTTGTGACTTACACCACATAACCATAGTATTACCTCATTGGTTATAAGTCATGTTCTTAAGTCGTGATCCTCAATGCACCATATCTCTTCTCAGCTCGATCAACCTTGACTTTGCAAGTCTTCTTCTTCACCCTTGGTTTTGGGTTCCTCGGCCTCCATGGCCTTCTCCCGTGCACTCGGTACCTCGAAGCTCTTCTTGCCTCCATCCTTGACTTGATTAGTTTTCTCCGAGTTACGCACACCGAGTCTCACTTAAGCAATGTTCTTCTTTACTTGTGATGTCCACAACCATAATCAACTCAGCCTTTGGACTGCCACTCTTGAACACTTGTGTTGAACTTTACAAGCTTCACAGTAAGCACCTGTTCAACATTTAACACACCTGTCAGTCCTTTAATTGGGTTGTCATCCAAACCACCAAAACCCACAAGAGAGCTTTCAATCTCCCCCTTTTTGGTGATTGACGGCAACACAATTAAAGCTTACACAAATTAAAGATTTAATGCACAATTTTGAATTCTAAGCTATAGAATGCTCCCCCTAAATATGTGCTTACATAAAAACCTCAACTTTGGCCTATATGACAAATAGCACATACTTAGGCTAAGTGCGAAGCATTACTACAACTTAGCATATGTGGGGTGCAACGTGTCAAGAATCAAACCGTGATGCACTGTCACACCCGGTTTCAGAAGGCAAACCGAATGCGAACTATGTACGTGCCAGGATCAGAACTCACGTACACAGCGGTTACATAAATGAACATCAACGCACATTGCTCGAATAATATCATAAAAGAGTATTAACTTATTACATCACAGAGTCATAGACATCCACATAGTCATCAACTTAACAGTTAAATCAAAGTGCTAGCGAAACGCAGTAAAGATAAGGCCTTCACAGGCAGCTGACTGGGGGTTGCCGCCAACCCACACCTAGAATTCGTCGTAGTCTTGGAACTCCTGGAAGTCTCCTTCCACGACTTCGTCTTCTCCTGAGCAGTGGTTGCAATGTGGACAACCTGGTGTTTGGTGGTAAAGCAAGGATGAGTACACATCAACGTACTCAGCAAATGCCCCGTTTGGCTGAAGTGGACTAGCTTTATGTGGGGTTAGGCTCAAGCAGTTGCTTTTAGTTGGTCAAGTATTTATTATTAGTAGGAGCCAAGTTTTATCATAAAACCCAAGTTATAATCCCAAAAAGTACTTCCTCAGAGAAGAAATACTAGAAAACATAATTAAAGTCACCATCGTTAACCATCATCATTAAAGTCATCATCTGAAGTGTATCCGGAGTATCTCTAATCAAAGAGGATCCCAAGGCTGCTCTTAACCATGAGCACGGCTGATATACCAGTTTCACTACCCTCTGCAGAGGTCGCACACTTTACCCATGAGCCGTGATTCCCTCTCTAGCCCGGGCTTGCAAGACCCTTATTCACTCCCGAGGTGAATGGCCAGGGATTCACTACGAAGCCTTTACAAAGATTCCCTAGAGGTCATAGCTGCCCGTTAGGTTTCTCCAGTTTGATAAACACAGTACCTCTCCCCGCAGGAGGGTGACTAAAAAGCAAAACGAAAGAACCTCGGCACCCAGCCTCGGCAGAGCAAGCACTGTGCCTGGACCCCATTGACGGCACGACGGCGAAGCAACTACACTTCTAGTTCCTCTAATTAATTAGCTAAGGGCACCCCATTCCACCCTCATGGTTGCACTGTTATCCCGGGTGGTCTCTCAACGAACAGGTCCTTACGGAGAGGTACTCAGGAAACAACCTGAGCCCCCTAGAGTATCACAAGATCAACAATATAATCAGAATAACAGTATCATAAATAGTCACATCATGTTCATTGATTAAGTTAAGGCAATAGCAGAATGCTAACCATAACAGCCCATAAGGTCAGCAAGGATGAAGTAAAGTGTAAAGCTAGTTAATCCTTAGGTTGATCATGGTATGCGGGGCAGTGTATTATAAAGTAAATGGGACATAATGGGACAGAGGAAACTTGCCTTCACCAAACTGCTGATCAGGGACTTCCTCTGCAACTTCCTCGGGAAACACAGACTGCCCGTTGTCTACGTAAAGTAATCATTCACACTATGCACTTGGGAAATAACAAACAACAGCAATATACCAAACATATGCAGCAGAGAGATCACAAGTTCATAATAGAAAAGGATTGGCACTGTGGTGTTCCCTAGGTCTAGGGTAGAGGACTACACAAAGTGATTCACTATCCACTAATCAGGTCTAAGTCAGTGGTGGGGTTAAATCATTACATGGTTTTAAGTCCTTAAACTTAGGTGCTTAAATCCATAAACTTAGGTGCTCCAACTTTTATTAAAGTCCATCATCTTCTATTTATCTCAATTAGGGTTCCAATAACATTAATCTTACCCAAATGATCAACTATTAATTGGGACATAGAAACAGCAGAGGAACATTGCTTAAATAGATAGATAAGAATATTATGAACATTTTGCAATTTGAAGCACCTAATTTGGAGTTCATATGACAAAGTTATGAATTTTACAAGATTGGGGATTAAAAATATGCCTTAAATACTTATTTTGGATTAAATAAAAGGTCCGAGGACCTAACTGTGAGAATCCAGGGACGGCGGGTTAAATAGCGGAAAGGCGGGGGTCTCTTTAATAAAAAGCGCGGGCGAAGGGGTATCGGGCTCTAATAGCCGTCGGATCTCGGATCAACGCTCAGGATTAGATCGGCGGGCAGGCGCGCGAGTGCGCGGCGGCCTGAGCGGTTGACAGGCGGGGCCAGGCGGGCAGCGCGGGGCGGCGGGCTGACAGGCGGGGCCAGGCGGGCAGCGCGGGGCGGCGGGCTGACAGGCGGGGCCCAACTGGCAGGAAGGCGGGGTGCGGGAGAAACGGCTCTGGGCCGTTGGATCTCAGGCGAACGGCTAGGGTCGGGCTCGGCCTAATTGAACCAGGGCCGTTCGATCTGGGATGAACGGCGGGGATCGGGTGGCCGGCCTTGTCCTCTCCTACGGCTAGCAGAGGCGGCGGCGCTCGTCCCCGCGGCGAAGAACTCGCCGGAGACGAGGGGCGCGGGGGCCCTGCGGGTCCTTGGGGCGACCTGGACGGCCGGGGAGGTTGGGGAAGGCGCGGGGAATCTTCTGGTGGGGGCTAGGTCGGGACAGGGGCACCGGAGGGGGGCGGCCCACGGCGAAGCGGCTCGGCGGTGGCGTTAAGGGACTCCGGCGAGCAATTAAACGCGACTGGAGGCAATAGAAAGGACGGGAGGGGGGCGGGAGAGGTTCCTTACCTCAAGGCGAACTCCGGGGATCCCTCGATGGCCGCGAAGGCGCGACGACGGCTCAGGTCGACGGTGGCGGACCACTGCGGCTGCACGGAGGACGGCGGGTGAGCGCGGACAGAGGAAATTAGAGAGGGGGAGGGGAAATTGGAGCGCGTCCCGGGTTGCGAACGTCGGGGCGGAGCTCACCGTGGCAGAGGGCACGGCGGAGCTCCAACGGCGACGGGGAAACGTGCCCGGGCGGCGATGGTTTAATGGCGGCGGCGCTCTGGCGTGTGCGCAGCGTGGGGGAGGTGGAAAGGAGGTCTGCAGGTGCGCAAATGAGGGAGAGAGAGAGGGCGAGCGGGGTTCTGGGCTCAAGTGGCCGGGGGCAGGGTGGTTGCGAGCTTCACGCGCGACGTGGGCGCGGAGACCGCGGCAACGCGCAGCTCGGGCGGCAGTTACGCGGGGACGAGGGAGCTGACAGCCCGGGCCCGCGAGCAGAGAGAGCGGGGAAAGCGGGCGCGGACGTGGGCAAGGCAGCCGCGCTGACGGGCGGGCCCGCCAGGGCAGAGAGAGAAGAGGGGGGAGAAGGCGCGCGCGGGGGATGGGCCTGGTGGGCCGAAAGGCCGAGGGGGGCAGGGAAGCGGGCTTCTTTTCCTTTTCCTTTTATTCTGGCATTTGTTTTCTCTTTTCTTTTTATTTACTCTATTTGATTCAAATCCAAATAAGCCACAAATTCAAATTAGCCTTTCTAAGAATTATGCACCAAACAAAAGTAAGACTTAGGGTTTGACATGATGCAACATTTCATACTCCTTTGGAGTTTAGCCTACTAAATTATAATTACAAATAAGAATAACCACTCTTCTCCTATAGAGATGAGAAAGAGGAGATTGGGGAAAGGTGAGAAAAGAGAAGTAACACCTGAATTTGTGAATATGAGCAAAGAAATTTTATACCCCCAAATTCAGGGTGTTACAAACCTATCCCCCTTAAAAGAATCTCGCCCCGAGATTCAAGGTTGGTCAGCAAAGAGTTCAGGGTATTTGGCCTTCAGATCATCTTCTCGCTCCCAGGTTGCTTCTTCCTCCGAGTGGTGACCCCATCTGACTTTGCACATTCTGATGGTGTTCCTCCGGGTGACTCTGTCTGCAAACTCCAGAATCTGCGTTGGCTTCTCTATGTATGTCAGATCCTCCTGGACTTCCAAACCCTCCACTGGCAACTGTTCTTCTGGTACTCGCAGACACTTCTTCAATTGCGACACGTGGAACACGTTGTGCACTGCCGACAAACTTTCTGGTAGGTTGAGCTGGTAGGCCACTTCTCCACGCTTTGCTTGAATCTGATATGGTCCAACGTACCGGGGTGCTAACTTGCCTTTAACTCCGAACCTTCTGACTCCCCTGATAGGCGACACCTTTAGATAAACGTAATCTCCCACTTCAAAACTCAGTTCTCTTCTCCTTCTGTCAGCGTAGCTTCGCTGCCTTGATTGTGCTATCTTCAGATTCTCCCGAACCATTTTGATATTCTCTTCGGCTTCAAGTAAGATGTCGGGACCAAACACCTGTCTCTCTCCAGGCTGGTGAAAGGGAATTAGGCTTACACCTAGTCCCTAAATAATTTTGGTGGTTGAATTGCCCAACACAAATAATTGGACTAACTAGTTTGCCCAAGTGTATAGATTATACAGGTGTAAAAGGTTCACACTCAGCCAATAAAAAGATCAAGTTTTGGATTCAACAAAGGAGCAAAGAGGCAACCGAAGACACCTCTGGTCTGGAGGCACCGGACTGTCCGGTGCACCACCGGACAGTGTCCGGTGCACCAGAGGACTCCAACTCGATCTCGCCACCTTCGGGAATTTCTCAGGCCGGCACGCTATAATTCACCGGACTGTCCGGTGTACACCGGACAGTGTCCAGTGCTCCAAGGAAGCGCGGCCTCCGGAACTCAGCAGCCTCGGGAACGCACAGCGGCTGCTCCGCTATAATTCACCGGACATGTCCGGTGTGCACCGGACTGTCCGGTGCAACAGCGGAGCAACGGCTATTTCGGCGCCAACGGCTACCTGCGGCGCATTTAATGCGCTCTGCGCGCGCGCAGAAGTCAGGCGCGCCCATACTGGCGCACCGGACAAGGAACAGTGCATGTCCGGTGTGCACCGGACACCCAGGCGGGCCCAGAAGTCAGAAGCTCCAACGGTCAGAATCCAACGGCAGTGATGACGTGGCGGGGGCACCGGACATGTCCGGTGTGCACCGGACTGTCCGGTGCGCCATCGAACAGACAGCCTCCCAACGGCCACTTTTGGTGGTTGGGGCTATAAATACCCCAACCACCCCACCATTCATTGCATCCAAGTTTTCCACTTCTCAACCACTTACAAGAGCTAGGCATTCAATTCTAGACACACCAAAGAGATCAAATCCTCTGCAATTCCACAAAAGGCTTTAGTGATTAGCGAGAGAGATTTGCCGTGTTCTTTTGAGCTCTTGCGCTTGGATTGCTTCTTTTCTTTCTCACTTGCTTTTGTGATCAACACTCAATTGTAATCAAGGCAAGAGGCACCAATTGTGTGGTGGCCCTTGCGGGGAAGTTTTGTTCCCGGCTTTGATTTGAGAAGAGAAGCTCACTCGGTCCGAGGGACCGTTTGAGAGAGGGAAGGGTTGAAAGAGACCCGGCCTTTGTGGCCTCCTCAACGGGGAGTAGGTTTGCGAGAACCGAACCTCGGTAAAACAAATCCGCGTGTCACACTCTTCATTTGCTTGCGATTTGTTTTGCGCCCTCTCTCGCGGACTCGTTTATATTTCTAACGCTAACCCGGCTTGTAGTTGTGTTTATATTTGTAAATTTCAGTTTCGCCCTATTCACCCCCCCTCTAGGCGACTATCAATTGGTATCAGAGGCAGGTGCTTCATTAGAGCCTAACCGCTCGAAGTGATGTCGGGAGATCACGCCAAGAAGGAGATGGAGACCGGCGAAAAGCCCACTACAAGCCATGGGAGCACTTCATCGGAAGAGTCCCGCACCAAGAGGAAGGAGAAGAGCTCCTCCAACAAAGGGAAGGAGAAGAAATCTTCTTCTCACCACAAAGAGAAGAAGGAGAAATCTTCTTCTCACAAGCCACATCGGAGTGGGGACAAGCACAAGAGGATGAGGAAAGTCGTCTATTACGAGACCGACACTTCATCAACATCCACCTCCGGCTCCGACGCGACATCCGTCACTTCTAAGCGCCAAGAGCGCAAGAAGTATAGTAAGATCCCCCTACACTATCCGCGCATTTCTAAACATGCACCTTTACTTTCCGTCCCATTAGGCAAACCACCAACTCTTGATGGTGAAGATTATGCTAGGTGGAGTGATTTAATGCGATTTCATCTAACCTCACTCCACAAAAGTATATGGGATGTTGTTGAGTTTGGTGCACAGGTACCATCCGTAGGGGATAAAGACTATGATGAGGATGAGGTGGCCCAAATAGAGCACTTCAACTCTCAAGCAACGACGATACTCCTCGCCTCTTTAAGTAGAGAGGAGTATAACAAAGTACAAGGGTTGAAGAGCGCCAAGGAGGTTTGGGATGTGCTCAAAACCGCGCACGAGGGAGATGAGCTTACAAAGATCACCAAGCGGGAAACGATCGAGGGGGAGCTCGGTCAGTTCCGGCTTCACAAAGGGGAAGAGCCACAACACATGTACAACCGGCTCAAGACCTTGGTGAATCAAGTGCGCAACCTCGGGAGCAAGAAGTGGGACGACCACGAAATGGTTAAGGTTATTCTAAGATCTCTTATTTTCCTTAACCCCACTCAAGTTCAATTAATTCGTGGTAATCCTAGATATACTAAAATGACCCCCGAGGAAGTTATCGGGAATTTTGTAAGTTTTGAGTGCATGATCGAAGGCTCGAGGAAGATCAACGAGCTTGATGATCCCTCCACATCCGAAGCCCAACCCGTCGCATTCAAGGCGACGGAGGAGAAGAAGGAGGAGTCTACACCAAGTCGACAACCGATCGACGCCTCCAAGCTCGACAATGAGGAAATGGCGCTCGTCATCAAGAGCTTCCGCCAAATCCTCAAACAAAGGAGAGGGAAAGATTACAAGTCCCGCTCCAAGAAGGTTTGCTACAAGTGTGGTAAGCCCGGTCACTTTATAGCTAAATGTCCATTATCAAGTGACAGTGAGAGGGGCGACGACAAGAAGGGGAAAAGAAGGGAGAAGAAGAGGTACTACAAGAAGAAGGGCGGCGATGCCCATGTTTGTCGGGAGTGGGACTCCGACGAAAGCTCTAGCGACTCCTCCGATGACGAGGACGCCGCCAACATCGCTGTCACCAAGGGACTCCTCTTCCCCAACGTCGGCCACAAGTGCCTCATGGCAAAGGACGACAAAAAGAAGGTTAAATCCAAATCCTCCACTAGATATGAATCCTCTAGTGATGATAATGCTAGTGATGAGGAAGATAATTTGCGCTCTCTTTTTGCCAACCTCAACATGCAACAAAAAGAAAAACTTAATGAATTGATTAGTGCCATTCATGAAAAGGATGATCTCTTGGACACCCAAGAGGACTTCCTTATTAAAGAAAATAAGAAGCATGTTAAGGTTAAAAATGCTTATGCTCTAGAGGTAGAAAAATGTGAAAAATTGTCTAGTGAGCTAAGCACTTGCCATGAGACAATAGACAACCTTAGAAATGAAAATGCTAATTTATTAGCTAAGGTTGATTCTCATGTTTGTATTGTTTCAACTTCCAATCCTAGAAATGATAATGTTGATTTGCTCGCTAGGATTGATGAATTGAATATTTCTCTTGCTAGCCTTAAAATAGAAAATGAGAAATTGCTTGCTAAGGCTAAAGATCTTGATGTTTGCAATGCTACTATTTCCGACCTTAGAAGTAAAAATGAAATATTGCATGCTAAGGTTGTAGAATTAAATTCTTGCAAACCCTCTACATCTATTGTTGAGCATGTATCTATTTGTACTAGATGTAGAGATGTTAACATTGATGCTATTCATGATCATATAGCAAAATTAGATGCTAAAATTGCCGAGCATAACTTAGAGAATGAAAAATTTAAATTTGCTCGTAGTATGCTCTATAATGGGAGACGCCCTGGCATCAAGGACGGCATTGGCTTCCAAAGGGGAGACAATGTCAAACTTAGTGCCCCTCCTAAAAGATTGTCTAATTTTGTGAAGGGCAAGGCTCTCATGCCTCAGGATAACGAGGGTTACATTTTGTACCCTGCCGGTTATCCCGAGGACAAAATTAGGAGAATTCATTCTAGGAAGTCTCACTCTGGCCCTAACCATGCTTTTATGTATAAGGGTGAGACATCTAGCTCTAGGCAACCAACCCGTGCTAAGTTGCCTAAGAGAAGAACTCCTAGTGCATCAAATGAACATAGCCTTTCATTTAAAACCTTTGATGCATCTTATGTTTTAACTAACAAATCCGGCAAGGTAGTTGCCAAATATGTTGGGGGCAAGCACAAGGGGTCAAAGACTTGTGTTTGGGTACCCAAAGTTCTTGTGTCTAATGCCAAAGGACCCAAAACCATTTGGGTACCTAAAGTCAAGAACTAAAATTGTTTTGCAGGTTTATGCATCCGGGGGCTCAAGTTGGATACTCGACAGCGGGTGCACAAACCACATGACAGGGGAGAAGAAGATGTTCTCCTCATATGAGAAAAACCAAGATCCCCAACGAGCTATCACTTTCGGGGATGGAAATCAAGGTCTGGTCAAAGGTCTTGGTAAAATAGCTATATCTCCTGACCATTCCATTTCCAATGTTTTTCTTGTAGACTCTTTAGATTACAATTTGCTTTCTGTATCTCAATTATGCAAAATGGGCTACAACTGTCTATTCACTGATGTAGGTGTCACTGTCTTTAGAAGAAGTGATGATTCAATAGCATTTAAGGGAGTGTTAGAGGGTCAGCTATACTTGGTAAATTTTGATAGAGCTGAACTCGACACTTGCTTAATTGCTAAGACTAACATGGGTTGGCTCTGGCACCGCCGACTAGCTCATGTTGGAATGAAGAATCTTCATAAGCTTCTAAAGGGAGAACACATTTTAGGATTAACAAATGTTCATTTTGAGAAAGGCAGGATTTGTAGCGCATGCCAGGCGGGGAAGCAAGTTGGAACCCATCATCCACACAAGAACATTGTGACGACCGACAGGCCACTGGAGCTCCTACACATGGATTTATTCGGCCCGATCGCTTACATAAGCATCGGCGGGAGTAAGTACTGTCTAGTTATTGTGGATGATTATTCTCGCTTCACTTGGGTATTCTTCTTGCAGGAAAAATCTCAAACCCAAGAGACCTTAAAGGGATTCTTGAGACGGGCTCAAAATGAGTTCGGCTTAAGGATCAAGAAAATAAGAAGCGACAACGGGACGGAGTTCAAGAACTCTCAAATTGAAGGCTTTCTTGAGGAGGAGGGCATCAAGCATGAGTTCTCTTCTCCCTACACACCACAACAAAATGGTGTAGTGGAGAGGAAGAATCGAACTCTATTGGACATGGCAAGAACCATGCTTGATGAATACAAGACTTCGGATCGGTTTTGGGCCGAGGCGGTCAACACCGCTTGCTACGCCATCAACCGGTTATATCTTCACCGAATCCTCAAGAAGACATCATATGAACTCCTAATCGGTAAAAAGCCCAATATTTCATATTTTAGAGTCTTTGGTAGCAAATGCTTTATTCTTGTTAAAAGAGGTAGAAAATCTAAATTTGCTCCTAAGACTGTAGAAGGCTTTTTACTAGGATATGATTCAAACACAAGGGCATATAGAGTCTTTAACAAGTCCACTGGACAAGTTGAAGTTTCTTGTGACATTGTGTTTGATGAGACTAACGGCTCTCAAGTAGAGCAAGTTGATCTTGATGAGATAGGTATTGAAGAGGCTCCGTGCATCGCGCTAAGGAACATGTCCATTGGGGATGTGTGTCCTAATGAATCCGAAGAGCCTCCAAATGCACAAGATCAACCGTCCTCCTCCATGCAAGCATCTCCACCAACTCAAAATGAGGAAGAAGCTCAAGTTGATGAAGAAGAAGATCAATCAAATGAGCCACCTCAAGATGACGACAATGATCAAGGGGGAGATGCAAATGATCAAGACAAGGAGGATGAAGAGCAAAGGCCGCCACACCCAAGAGTCCACCAAGCAATCCAACGAGATCACCCCGTCGACACCATCCTCGGCGACATTCATAAGGGGGTAACTACTAGATCTCGTGTTGCACATTTTTGTGAACATTACTCGTTTGTCTCCTCTATTGAGCCACACAGGGTAGAGGAGGCACTACAAGATTCAGATTGGGTGGTGGCGATGCAAGAGGAGCTCAACAATTTCTCTAGGAATGAGGTATGGCATTTAGTTCCACGTCCTAACCAAAATGTTGTAGGAACCAAATGGTCTTCCGCAACAAGCAAGATGAGCATGGTGTGGTGACAAGGAACAAAGCTCGACTTGTGGCCAAAGGATACTCTCAAGTCGAAGGTTTGGATTTTGGTGAAACCTATGCACCCGTAGCTAGGCTTGAGTCAATTCGCATTTTATTGGCCTATGCTACTTACCATGGCTTTAAGCTTTATCAAATGGACGTGAAAAGTGCCTTCCTCAATGGACCAATCAAGGAAGAGGTCTATGTTGAGCAACCTCCCGGCTTTGAAGACAGTGAGTACCCTAACCATGTCTACAAGCTCTCTAAGGCGCTTTATGGGCTCAAGCAAGCCCCAAGAGCATGGTATGAATGCCTTAGAGATTTCCTTATTGCTAACGGCTTCAAAGTCGGAAAGGCCGATCCTACACTCTTTACTAAAACTCTTGAAAATGACTTGTTTGTATGCCAAATTTATGTTGATGATATTATATTTGGGTCTACTAACGAGTCTACATGTGAAGAGTTTAGTAGGATCATGACACAAAAATTCGAGATGTCTATGATGGGGGAGTTAAAGTACTTCTTAGGATTTCAAGTGAAGCAACTCCAAGAGGGCACCTTCATCAGCCAAACAAAGTATACTCAAGACATTCTAAACAAGTTTGGGATGAAGGACGCCAAACCCATCAAGACACCCATGGGAACCAATGGGCATCTCGACCTCGACACGGGAGGTAAGTCCGTGGATCAAAAGGTATACCGGTCGATGATAGGTTCTTTACTCTACTTATGTGCATCTCGACCGGATATTATGCTTTCCGTATGCATGTGTGCAAGATTCCAAGCCGACCCTAAGGAAGCTCACCTTACGGCCGTAAAACGAATCTTGAGATATTTGGCTTATACTCCTAAGTTTGGGCTTTGGTATCCTAGAGGATCCACATTTGATTTGATTGGTTATTCGGATGCCGATTGGGCGGGGTGTAAAATCAATAGGAAGAGCACATCGGGGACTTGCCAGTTCTTGGGAAGATCCTTGGTGTCTTGGGCTTCAAAGAAGCAAAATTCGGTCGCTCTTTCCACCGCCGAAGCCGAGTACATTGCCGCAGGCCATTGTTGTGCGCAATTGCTTTGGATGAGGCAAACCCTGCGGGACTACGGTTACAAATTAACCAAAGTCCCTTTGCTATGTGATAATGAGAGTGCAATCAAGATGGCGGATAATCCCGTCGAGCATAGCCGCACTAAACACATAGTCATTCGGTATCATTTTCTTAGGGATCACCAACAAAAGGGAGATATCGAGATTTCATACATTAATACTAAAGATCAATTAGCCGATATCTTTACCAAGCCACTTTATGAACAATCTTTTAACAAACTTAGGCATGAGCTCAATATTCTTGATTCTAGGAACTTCTTTTGTTAAATTTCACACATTGCTCTTCTATATACCTTTGATCATGTCTCTTTCATATGCTATGACTAATGTGTTTTTCAAAGTCTATTTCAAACCAAGTCATAGGTGTATTGAAAGGGAATTGGAGTCTTCGGCGAAGACAAAGGCTTCCACTCCGTAACTCATCCTTCGCCATCGCTCCAAGCAACTCTCCATTCTTGGGGGAGAAAGCATGAGCACAAAGCAAAGGACTCCATCTTTGGTATAATCTTCACTCATTTGTTTTGACCAAAGAGGGAGAATGTAACCCAAGGGCTCTAATGATTCCGTTTTTGGCGATTCATGCCAAAGGGGAGAAAGTAAGAGCCCAAAGCAAATGGACCGCACCACCACCAATTTCAAAAACTTCGTGTTTTCAAGAACATTATCTATTGGTTTCCTATTGTGTTCAAAAGGGGGAGAAAATAGTATTTCAAAAATGATATATCAAAACCCTCTTGAACACTAAGAGGAGGATCTCATTTAGGGGGAGTTTTGTTTAGTCAAAGGAAAAGCATTTGAAACAGGGGGAGAAAATCTCAAATCTTAAAATGATTTGCAAAATACTATTCATTTACCTTGACTATTTGCAAAAGAACTTTGAAAAGAATTTACAAAAGAGTTTTGCAAAAACAAAACACGTGGTGCAAGCGAGGTCCAAAATGTTAAATAAGAAAGAAACAATCCATGCATATCTTGTAAGTATTTATATTGGCTCAATTCCAAGCAACCTTTACACTTACATTATGGAAACTAGTTCAATTATGCACTTCTATATTTGCTTTGGTTTGTGTTGGCATCAATCACCAAAAAGGGGGAGATTGAAAGGGAATTAGGCTTACACCTAGTCCCTAAATAATTTTGGTGGTTGAATTGCCCAACACAAATAATTGGACTAACTAGTTTGCCCAAGTGTATAGATTATACAGGTGTAAAAGGTTCACACTCAGCCAATAAAAAGATCAAGTTTTGGATTCAACAAAGGAGCAAAGAGGCAACCGAAGACACCTCTGGTCTGGAGGCACCGGACTGTCCGGTGTACACCGGACAGTGTCCGGTGCACCAGAGGACTCCAACTCGAACTCGCCACCTTCGGGAATTTCTCAGGCCGACGCGCTATAATTCACCGGACTGTCCGGTGTACACCGGACAGTGTCCGGTGCTCCAAGGAAGCGCGGCCTCCGGAACTCAGCAGCCTCGGGAACGCACAGCGGCTGCTCCGCTATAATTCACCGGACATGTCCGGTGTGCACCGGACTGTCCGGTGCAACAGCGGAGCAACGGCTATTTCGGCGCCAACGGCTACCTGCGGCGCATTTAATGCGCTCTGCGCGCGCGCAGAAGTCAGGCGCGCCCATACTGGCGCACCGGACAAGGAACAGTGCATGTCCGGTGTGCACCGGACACCCAGGCGGGCCCAGAAGTCAGAAGCTCCAACGGTCAGAATCCAACGGCAGTGATGACGTGGCGGGTGCACCGGACATGTCCGGTGCGCCATCGAACAGACAGCCTCCCAACGGCCACTTTTGGTGGTTGGGGCTATAAATACCCCAACCACCCCACCATTCATTGCATCCAAGTTTTCCACTTCTCAACCACTTACAAGAGCTAGGCATTCAATTCTAGACACACCAAAGAGATCAAATCCTCTCCAATTCCACAAAAGGCTTTAGTGATTAGCGAGAGAGATTTGCCGTGTTCTTTTGAGCTCTTGCGCTTGGATTGCTTCTTTTCTTTCTCACTTGCTTTTGTGATCAACACTCAATTGTAATCAAGGCAAGAGGCACCAATTGTGTGGTGGCCCTTGCGGGGAAGTTTTGTTCCCGGCTTTGATTTGAGAAGAGAAGCTCACTCGGTCCGAGGGACCGTTTGAGAGAGGGAAGGGTTGAAAGAGACCCGGCCTTTGTGGCCTCCTCAACGGGGAGTAGGTTTGCGAGAACCGAACCTCGGTAAAACAAATCCGCGTGTCACACTCTTCATTTGCTTGCGATTTGTTTTGCGCCCTCTCTCGCGGACTCGTTTATATTTCTAACGCTAACCCGGCTTGTAGTTGTGTTTATATTTGTAAATTTCAGTTTCGCCCTATTCACCCCCCCTCTAGGTGACTATCAGCTGGTCCCAATGCAGCGGAGTCCTACAACTCCGTCCATAGAGTGCCTGAAACGGTGACATCTTCAAGCTGGCCTGGTAACTATTGTTGTAGGAGAATTCTGCATAAGGTAACCTCTTGTCCCATCCTGACTTGTCTTGCAACGCGCAGGCTCTCAACATATCTTCTAGGATCTGATTAGTTCTTTCAGTCTGACCGTCTGTCTGTGGGTGATAAGCCGAGCTGAAGTTCAAATGTGTGCCCAAAGCTTCTTGTAGCTGCTGCCAAAAATGAGAGGTAAACTGTGTTCCTCGATCTGACACTATCTTCTTTGGCACACCATGAAGGCAGACTATCCGAGACATGTATAACTCAACTAACACTGCTCCGGTGTACGTTGTCTTCACAGGTATAAAATGGGCTACCTTTGTTAAGCGGTCCACAACCACCCAGATGGAATCATAGCCGGCCCGGGTACGAGGTAGGCCAACTATGAAATCCATCCCGATCTCATCCCACTTCCACTGAGGGATCTGCAATGGCTGCAACAGTCCGGCGGGCCTTTGATGCTCTGCTTTGGTTCTTTGACAGCTATCACAGATGGCGACATATTCTGCGATTTCTCTTTTCATGCCATACCACCAAAATCTCCTTTTTAAATCCTGATACATCTTTTCACTTCCAGGGTGTATGGAGTAGGTTGTCTCATGAGCTTCCTTTAGGATCAGCTCCCGAATAGGTTTGATGTCGGGCACACACAATCGGTCCTTGAACCATATTACTCCCTCTTCATCCTCTCGAAAGTCTTTGCCTCTTCCTTCTAAGATCAGCTGCCGGATATTGTTGATGTTTTCATCATCCTTCTGCCCTTCTTTGATCTCCCGCTCTAGGGTGGGCTCTAACTCCACTGTTACTCCTTGTGTACTGTTCAGGAAACCGAGACTCAGTCTGTCGAACTCCTTGGCTAACTCATACGACATCGGATACGTGGCCAACATATTGACTTGACTCTTCCTGCTCAGAGCATCTGCAACAACATTGGCTTTGCCTGGATGGTAATGTATCTCCAACTCATAGTCTTTGATCAATTCCAACCATCTTCGCTGCCTCATGTTTAACTCTAACTGGGTGAATATGTACTTCAAACTTTTATGATCTGTGTAGATGTCGCACTTCTGCCCGTACAGGTAATGTCTCCAGGTCTTTAAAGCATGAACCACTGCTGCCAACTCTAGGTCGTGTGTGGGGTAATTTTTCTCATGAATCTTCAGCTGTCGGGATGAGTATGCTACAACTCTTCCTTCTTGCATTAGCACACATCCCAATCTGGTGTAAGAAGCATCGCAATACACCGAGAATGGCTTGTGAACATCAGGCAGAACTAACACAGGTGCTGTGGTCAATCTATTCTTCAGTTCTTCAAATGCTTCCTGACACTTTTGGGTCCACTTAAACTCAACTTTCTTCGCTAGTAACGCTGTCATTGGTCTAGCAATCTTTGAAAAGCCCTCAATGAAACGCCTATAGTATCCGGCCATTCCAATGAAGCTCTTGATCCCACGAACATCCTTCGGTGCCTTCCAATTCAGGATATCTGCTACTTTCTTTGGATCCACTGCTAACCCATCTTGGTTTATGATGTGACCCAGAAACAGGACTTCATGAATCCAGAACTCGCATTTACTCAGCTTGGCATACAACTGATGCTCTCGTAGCCTTTGCAATACCATCTTCAAATGCTCCACATGATCTTCCTCACTTTTGGAATATATGAGAATATCGTCGATGAACACTACCACAAACTTGTCTAGATAGTCCATGAACACACTGTTCATCAGATACATAAAGAAGGCTGGCGCATTTGTCAAACCAAAGGACATAACTGTATACTCATATAACCCATACTTGGTGATGAATGCTGTCTTCGGTATGTCCGAGGGTCGGATTCTGAGTTGATGGTAGCCTGACCTCAGATCTATCTTCGAGAATACGCTGGCACCTCTGAGTTGGTCAAACAGATCTTCTATTCTTGGTAGAGGGTACTTGTTCTTAATAGTGACTTCATTCAGGGCTCTGTAATCTATGCACATCCTTTTGGTGCCATCTTTCTTCTCTACAAACAATACTGGAGCGGCCCAAGGCGAGGTACTTGGTCTAATGTAACCCTTTTCTAATAGCTCATCAATCTGCTTCTTGAGTTCCACCAATTCTGGTCCAGACACTCGATAGGCTCTTTTGGAAATGGGGGCGGTACCAGGGATAAGCTCTATGGCAAATTCGACTTTTCTCTCGGGTGGCATGCCCGTTAGCTCTCAGGAAACACGTCCGGAAAGTCCGACACAACCTTGATAGCCTCGAGCGGGTTGGCCTCCTTACTATCAACTGAAATCTGGTGACAATCTCCCTCCGCTGATTTAGGCATCCTTAGCTCAGCCACTACCTCCTCTCCGGATGGGGACTTCAATGTTACGGTCCTCTTGTCACAGCTAACATTCGCTTCATATTTCATTAACCAATTCATCCCTAGGATGACATCTACCCCAAGGGTGTCTATTACTATTAGATCACTGGGGAACCCTATCCCCCTTATTTCCACCCTTATATTTGAGCATATTCTATCTGCTTGCACTTTACCACCAACCGAATTAATCCTCATGGGCGGCATCATTGCCTCTACTGAGATGTTATGCATTTCTACCCATATTGCAGTGACAAAAGAATGAGTTGCACCAGTATCAAATAGTACTTTCGCGGGATGAGATTCGACTGAGAACATACCTACTGCCACATCTGGTGCATCCTGGATCGCTTCGGCCTCCAAGTGGTTCACCTTCCCACGGTTGTACGCTTGGCCATGATTACCTGCTGCCGGCTACAGTACACCTTGCCTTGTTGGAGCATTGGGGTTGGTCTGCTGCTGCGCCATCTTCTTTGGGCACTGCATCGCCCAGTGGCCTTGATCTCCATAGTGGAAACATCCTCTGCCTCCTCCTTGTGCTGGGGCTGCTTGATTGCTCTGATTTGTCGCTGGGGCAGGAAGGCGAGGTGCCTGGTTGTTCTGCCTCTGATACTGGTTACCTCCCTGCTGGCTGTTCTGACGATACTGCTGCTGTTGTGGGTACTGCCTCTGAAACTGCTGCTGATGCGGACGCTGATTCTGATTCTGATATCCCTGTGGGTGACCAGGCCTGCCTTGCTGAGATGAACTGCCTGAGAAACGTGGACGGCTGATGCTTCCGGACTGGGGTCCACTCATCTTGCGTTTCCGATCTTCCATATCCTTACGCTTCTTCTCAGTCATAACTGCCCTATCGATCAGGTGCTGGAAGGTGGGGAAGGTGTGATTCATCAGCTGGTAATGCAGGGGATCCACCAAACCCCTCATGAACCTGTACTGCCTTTTAGCATCAGTGTTGACGTCTTCAGGTGCATAACGAGATAGTTACAGAAACTTGTCTCTGTATTCACTAACAGACAGGGGTCCCTGCCTCAAAGCCAAGAACTCTTCTTTCTTCACGATCATCAGTCCCTCTGGAACATGGTACCGACGGAAATTCTCGCTGAATTCTTCCCAAGTGATGGCTTCGGGGTCAGCATGTGTGGCGAGGTAGGACTCTCACCAGGACTGGGCTGCTCCCCTTAGCTGGCGGGGACCATACATGACCTTCTCCCTGTCGTCACATTGGGCGGTGCGCAGTTCCCTTTCCACTGCACGCAACCAGTCTTCTGCATCCATGGGGTCAGCAGAATGGGCGAAGGTAGGAGGGTGCCCTCTCATGAACTCACCACGCTTATCCCGTGGCATCTGGGGCATCTGCACTTGCAATTGGGGTTGGGGTTGCTGTTGAGCCTGCTGCATGGCTGCCAGAGTCTGCCCAATGGCCTGCACTGCCTGAGTCTGCATCAAGAACATCTGCTCCACTGTCATCGGGGGTGGTGGGGGAGGCTGCCTCTGATGTTCCTCCTGCTGGGCATGCTGCTCTAGCTGAGCACGCCTGTTGCATCGGCGCCTGTTGTCAGACATCTGTGGAAGACATTCATACATCAACATTGATCTTACAATCCTTCAGCATAAGAAAAGGAAATACAGAATCCTTCATGACACTGAGTGAACAAAGAGCTTCACTGATCCTCATTATGATTCAACACAGCTTCTCAGATAGAAAGGAAAGTAGAAGTAAATGGTTCCCCAACTAAATAACTGACTTCATTAACATTACTAGCTAGGCCAAACTGCAGGGGAAACCCACAGGTTGGCAACAGTCATTACAAAGATTCAAATCTAGCACAAGTTCATCATAACAAGCATGTAGGCAACTAACAAGCAAACTAAACCGAATGGAAGCAACTGATAAGCGAACTAAACTGACTACCTAAGATTGAGACATCTGACTTAAGGATTATTACAAACTCCGACGCTAACGATCTAAGGATCCAGATCTATCCTGGTCTTACAGGCAGGGGAACCATAAGTGTGGTGACCACGTGGTGGCGAGCGGTATGGGTGCTGAGTCCCAACAGGAGCGGGAGAACCACCCTCCTGGTGGCGGCGCTCTGCTAGCTCAGCACGCAACTCAGCAATCTTCGTTCGAGCCCTGCTCAGCTCGTCCAGAGAGTGATCCAGCTCAGTGTTAAGCACCGCGACTAGGTTGACTGTGCTGCTCAACCTAGGGTTACCCTCACCAACAGGTGAGACAACCACACTCTCGGTGCTGCCAGTAGGACGGCGGGGGTAATACCTAAGGTTAAGACCGTCGGCCACCCCACCGAACAAGGAACAGTACTGGGTGAGTGCACGCCGTGCTGCATCCTGCATAGCCGCCTCTGCAGTGTCCCTCTCGGAGATGGAGTAGTGCTCCGAAACGGCCTCTGCACCCCGGAGATCATCCTCCGGACGGCGAACTAGGCAGGTAGCCTCCCAGCGGTCCGGGTACCTCCCGCGACTGTGCTGGTAGACTACACAACGATACTCGATCGACCAGGTGTGCCGGTCGAAAGCCTGGCGCAGCAAGGTGTCGAGTGCGTCGTGGAAGTGACAACCGCGAGCGGCGTCACGGGTGATGTGTCGGGTGACCCACCCTTCCGCCTCTTGCGGCTCAGAGGACTCCGTGCTGTGGTCTGAGTCGTCGTCGTCGGGGTCTCCTCCAGGACCTCCTCCAGTAGCTCCTCCAACAGCCGGGACGTCCCGCGGTGGTGCAGGGGGCGCCTCCAGCTGGGCAACAGAGGAACGGCGCCTCACGGACTCCACCTCCTGCTGGGGTGGGGAGGAAGAGCCCTGCTGCTCTCTGTGCTGGCGCCGGCGCTCCTGCTCCTCACGCAGGCGGTGGTGCAGCCTCTCCAGGTGACTCGACTGTCCGGACACGGTGCGGCGCAGAGGACGCTCCGCAAGTCGAGACGGCAGGAAAGGAATCACCGACTTACGTGCAGTGTGTCTAAGACGAGCCATCTACAAAAGACACCGTAAGCGCAAGAGTAAGAACAGAACTAATATGACAAGTGCATAAACCATAGACATAACAGGATAAAAATTTTCACAAGGTATAATATAGTATATATATGTAGTAAAACATAGGGTTGGTCGAGGTGACCGACTTTTGAAGTAACATCAGAGGTCAAGGTGAGAGGGAAGGTCGATAGTCCTTAGTACGACCAGTGCTACTCTAGGTCAGCGGTCCTACAGTCAGCACGGCTTTGATACCACTAATGTCACACCCGGTTTCAGAAGGCAAACCGAATGCGAACTATGTACGTGCCAGGATCAGAACTCACGTACACAGCGGTTACATAAATGAACATCAACGCACATTGCTCGAATAATATCATAAAAGAGTATTAACTTATTACATCACAGAGTCATAGACATCCACATAGTCATCAACTTAACAGTTAAATCAAAGTGCTAGCGAAACGCAGTAAAGATAAGGCCTTCACAGGCAGCTGACTGGGGGTTGCCGCCAACCCACACCTAGAATTCGTCGTAGTCTTGGAACTCCTGGAAGTCTCCTTCCACGACTTCGTCTTCTCCTGAGCAGTGGTTGCAATGTGGACAACCTGGTGTTTGGTGGTAAAGCAAGGATGAGTACACATCAACGTACTCAGCAAATGCCCCGTTTGGCTGAAGTGGACTAGCTTTATGTGGGGTTAGGCTCAAGCAGTTGCTTTTAGTTGGTCAAGTATTTATTATTAGTAGGAGCCAAGTTTTATCATAAAACCCAAGTTATAATCCCAAAAAGTACTTCCTCAGAGAAGAAATACTAGAAAACATAATTAAAGTCACCATCGTTAACCATCATCATTAAAGTCATCATCTGAAGTGTATCCGGAGTATCTCTAATCAAAGAGGATCCCAAGGCTGCTCTTAACCGTGAGCACGGCTGATATACCAGTTTCACTACCCTCTGTAGAGGTCGCACACTTTACCCATGAGCCGTGATTCCCTCTCTAGCCCGGGCTTGCAAGACCCTTATTCACTCCCGAGGTGAATGTCCAGGGATTCACTACGAAGCCTTTACAAAGATTCCCTAGAGGTCATAGCTGCCCGTTAGGTTTCTCCAGTTTGATAAACACAGTACCTCTCCCCGCAGGAGGGTGATTAAAAAGCAAAACGAAAGAACCTCGGCACCCAGCCTCGGCAGAGCAAGCACTGTGCCTGGACCCCATTGACGGCACGACGGCGAAGCAACTACACTTCTAGTTCCTCTAATTAATTAGCTAAGGGCACCCCATTCCACCCTCATGGTTGCACTATTATCCCGGGTGGTCTCTCAACGAACAGGTCCTTACGGAGAGGTACTCAGGAAACAGCTTGAGCCCCCTAGAGTATCACAAGATCAACAATATAATCAGAATAACAGTATCATAAATAGTCACATCATGTTCATTGATTAAGTTAAGGCAATAGCAGAATGCTAACCATAACAGCCCATAAGGTCAGCAAGGATGAAGTAAAGTGTAAAGCTAGTCAATCCTTAGGTTGATCATGGTATGCGGGGCAGTGTATTATAAAGTAAATGGGACATAATGGGACAGAGGACACTTGCCTTCACCAAACTGCTGATCAGGGACTTCCTCTGCAACTTCCTCGGGAAACACAGACTGTCCGTTGTCTATGTAAAGTAATCATTCACACTATGCACTTGGGAAATAACAAACAACAGCAATATACCAAACATATGCAGCAGAGAGATCACAAGTTCATAATAGAAAAGGATTGGCACTCTGGTGTTCCCTAGGTCTAGGGTAGAGGACTACACAAAGTGATTCACTATCCACTAATCAGGTCTAAGTCAGTGGTGGGGTTAAATCATTACATGGTTTTAAGTCCTTAAACTTAGGTGCTTAAATCCATAAACTTAGGTGCTCCAACTTTTATTAAAGTCCATCATCTTCTATTTATCTCAATTAGGGTTCCAATAACATTAATCTTACCCAAATGATCAACTATTAATTGGGACATAGAAACAGCAGAGGAACATTGCTTAAATAGATAGTTAAGAATATTATGAACATTTTGCAATTTGAAGCACCTAATTTGGAGTTCATATGACAAAGTTATGAATTTTACAAGATTGGGGATAAAAAATATGCCTTAAATACTTATTTTGGATTAAATAAAAGGTCCGAGGACCTAACTGTGAGAATCCAGGGACGGCGGGTTAAATAGCGGAAAGGCGGGGGTCTCTTTAAGAAAAAGCGCGGGCGAAGGGGTATCGGGCTCTAATAGCCGTCGGATCTCGGATCAACGCTCAGGATTAGATCGGTGGGCAGGCGCGCGAGTGCGCGGCGGCCTGAGCGGCTGACAGGCGGGGCCAGGCGGGCAGCGCGGGGCGGCGGGCTGACAGGCGGGGCCAGGCGGGCAGCGCGGGGCGGCGGGCTGACAGGCGGGGCCCAACTGGCAGGAAGGCGGGGTGCGGGGGAAACGGCTCTGGGCCGTTGGATCTCAGGCGAACGGCTAGGGTCGGGCTCGGCCTAATTGAACCAGGGCCGTTCGATCTGGGATGAACGGCGGGGATCGGGTGGCCGACCTTGTCCTCTCCTACGGCTAGCAGAGGCGGCGGTGCTCGTCCCCGCGGCGGAGAACTCGCCGGAGACGAGGGCCGCGGGGGCCCTGCGGGTCCTTGGGGCGACCTGGACGGCCGGGGAGGTTGGGGAAGGCACGGGGAATCTTCTGGTGGAGGCTAGGTCGGGACAGGGGCACCGGAGGGGGGCGGCCCACGGCGAAGCGGCTCGGCGGTGGCGTTAAGGGACTCCGGCGAGCAATTAAACGCGACTGGAGGCAATAGAAAGGACGGGAGGGGGGCGGGAGAGGTTCCTTACCTCAAGGCGAACTCCGGGGATCCCTCGATGGCGGCGAAGGCGCGGCGACGGCTCTGGTCGACGGTGGCGGACCACTGCGGCTGCACGGAGGACAGCGGGTGAGCGCGGGCAGAGGAAATTAGAGAGGGGGAGGGGAAATTGGAGCGCGTCCCGGGTTGCGGACGTCGGGGCGGAGCTCACCGTGGCAGAGGGCACGGCGGAGCTCCAACGGCGACGGGGAAACGTGCCCGGGCGGCGGCGCTCTGGCGTGTGCGCAGCGTGGGGGAGGTGGAAAGGAGGTCTGCAGGTGCGCAAATGAGGGAGAGAGAGAGGGCGAGCGGGGTTCTGGGCTCAAGTGGCCGGGGGCGGGGTGGTTGCGAGCTTCACGCGCGACGTGGGCGCGGAGACCGCGGCACCGCGCAGCTCGGGCGACAGTTACGCGGGGACGAGGGAGCTGACAGCCCGGGCCCGCGAGCAGAGAGAGCGGGGAAAGCGGGCGCGGACGCGGGGAAGGCAGCCGCGCTGACGGGCGGGCCCGCCAGGGCAGAGAGAAGAGGGGGGAGAAGGCGCGCGCGCGGGATGGGCCTGGTGGGCCGAAAGGCCGAGGGGGGCAGGGAAGCGGGCTTCTTTTCCTTTTCCTTTTATTCTGGCATTTGTTTTCTCTTTTCTTTTTATTTACTCTATTTGATTCAAATCCAAATAAGCCACAAATTCAAATTAGCCTTTCTAAGAATTATGCACCAAACAAAAGTAAGACTTAGGGTTTGACATGATGCAACATTTCATACTCCTTTGGAGTTTAGCCTACTAAATTATAATTACAAATAAGAATAACCACTCTTCTCCTATAGAGATGAGAAAGAGGAGATTGGGGAAAGGTGAGAAAAGAGAAGTAACACCTGAATTTGTGAATATGAGCAAAGAAATTTTATACCCCCAAATTCAGGGTGTTACATGCACATGACACACAAATGCACAAGTTCAGAGTTAAACACCAATTAAACTGATATATCATAGGGATATCAGGCTACCACTATTCACCATCAAGATACCAATTTAAAGCACCATTATATATAGGAAACACATGAATATCTTTCACAAGATAAACAACAAGAACGATAGATACCAATTGATCGATCTACACACCAAACACAAGATGATATAATACTAAAGTGTCAATTAGCACTAATTATGCATTATCACCATATAATACAACAAGAAGAATATGATAAGCATTCTCCCCCTTAGGGCTACTTTGGGAACCTCAAATCCCCTTCGGGATTGGAGGGGATTGAGGTGGAAATAAACTAATTTCCTCTCCAATCCCCTTCAATCCCGAAGGGGATTTGAGTTTCCAAACTACCCCTTAAGGTCAAAAGGAACTCAAGGAAACCCTACCTTAACCAAGGTGAGCTCATCCTCATCACAAGGTTGAGCTTTGAGCCCTTTAGCGCACAAAAATCTTCACCCTAAAGATAAGCATTCCTCTCAGGTCGAGGTAACTTTTAATGCACAAATTCTCCCCCTTTGACATCAAAAACCAAAACCGTATTCAAACAAGAACATAGGATGATGTCATGGGACAGTAGGGTATGAAGCAAGAAAAATGCAACACACTAACATTACTCCCCCTCACATATGAAACATATGCAATACCAGTATCAGAGGGAAATCAAGGTACAAATACCTAATATAAGAAAGCCAATACCTCCTTTTGTACCTTTACCATGCGATGGTGTCCATTCCATCTAGGTTGACAGAGTTCTCTTTGTCATCAATTTAAGATTTTCGCCTTGAAAGCTTTATCTCTAGGGAGCTCCTCCACACATGTGCCTAATCCTTTATCCTGATCTTTTCTTTTTACTAAGACACCAAAATTAGGACAAGTTATAGCATTGTGGCACAAGAGGAAACTTCTATTCTAGTGATCACCAAAAAATATCAATTGGAGCACACTACCACGACTACCAATTGAAAGATCATCACTAATATAGCTCCATGATATTTAAAGAAAAGCATCTAGGATCACCAACTATCATAGAGCATGAGCAATCTTTAAATACACAATTACTCACAACTTTAGATACCAATTACTCAACTTGCAGAGGTACCCAAGTCCCGATTGCTCCATATCTTGCTCATCTTCCCTTTTCAACCTTGAGACTTTATAGGACCACTCAAGAAACAGTTAGTCTTAAAAGACACAAGTTATGTGTGCTCCCCCTAAAGTTGTGCATCTAGTCTTTGAATGACCTACACTCTACACATTCTATCATCCTCAGAACTAGAGGGTATCACAACATACTTTGGTCCAGGCATAATATATTAATTGCATCACAAAAAGATACCAATTGAAAAAATGACATAATACAACTTATGCCTAGTGGAAACTAAAGGAAACAGGTGACGCCTAAGAGGGGGGGGTGAATTAGGACTTTTAAAACTTTCTCTAAACTAGGCCACAAATAAATCCCTAGAGTAGAACCTATGCAAATAATCAAACTAGAATGTGCAAACTAGGTTTTGTCTAAGCGTTGCTATCTCTATCGCAAAGGCTAAGTTTCAATCTAAGTAATCTAACTAGAAAGACAAGATTGAAACTTAAATGCTTAATATAAATGTGGATCATCATATAGCAACAAACATCGGTCTCTAGGTTGTCTGGGCAACAATACATGTACTCGTCTAGCCCCCTCCAAAAGTCGGTGCCCCTGAAGGGTACCCTAGCTTTTCAGCAAAAGTGTGGGTCTCTGCAATCTGTCCTACAATTATTGTTTTACCGGCCGAGTGACGTACCAAGTACCGCCGTCCTTCATTATTTTATGTCTCGAAGGGCCTCCTCTCGCAAGGACATTCTCCTTTGCAACCATGTTCGGTTCCTCGACTTCCATGGCATTTTCCCCCTTATCATCTATGGGCACATAGTTTGAAGCATCATCTTTCAATTCGACCACTTTAGGTGGCACATGTGCTGCTACAACTTCTGTCTCCTTTTTTGTTGTCATTGGCGCAGTTGCAGGAAACTCTTTAGCTATTGCTATTGTTGTAATTGCCATGCACACATCACCTTTTTCTGTTACCTTCATTGTTGCGGTAACCTTCTCCAGAGCCTCTACAACGGTCTCAGCTTTGTCACCCTCCTCTTTAACATCCTCAAAAAAGAAGGCACTTATTACCGGAGTTATTCGCTCGTCCTTCTTTGAGGTCTCTGACGAAGGCATTGGAGTCAAAACCTTCTTTGGCTCAGCCTCCATTTTAGCCAGAGGGGTTTGACTAATTATAGGCAATACAACAATTTCCTCACCTTCAAGATTTACCTACGAAGATGCAAATAAATTATTAAACAAAAGCCCCGTCAAAGCACATTTTAGCCAATGATAGATTAAAAAGCTTCTTCATACCTTCGGCACTTCGGAAGCTTGTGTAATCAATCTTGGCTCTATAACAATTGTCCTTTCGTCAAAACTACTCTTTTTGTTACTAGTCTTGTCTTCTTCAACAAAAGTTTTGCAGCGTTTGGTAGTGACCTTTGCCCGCTTTTGCTTCCTCTTCTTCCTCCCATCCCAAGTTAGCCAGGGGTAGTCAGGATAGATGAACCTGATAGCATCAAAAACACGATTTAACTAGCATTTCTTCGGGCTCTGAAGGCCATACTCAGAGTTTCATTCTCCTTCTTATTATAATTCCTGAGGATCTCATTACACTTCTCGATAGCTTCCCGCCATTCATCACATGACTCTCCAAACTTAGTCTCAAGTTTATATGTAAACTTCAATCTATTCAGTCCTAGCTCTATTTTCGAAGCATTATCCTTCGTCAACTCTGGCATATTCCATTCAGCTGTCAGCGACCATGTGTTGAACGCCAGGTGTTCTTGCATAAGATACATTGTACCAATGTGGGTGCAGACGATGTTGAAGGCGATTAGGGAGTCTTGGGCCTCGAAGTTCATGTAATAAGTTGGTTTCTTGAACCCAAAGCTAGGTTGAATAGGCTTTTGAATTATGCCCTTGATATCTTCCTTCTTCTCCAAGTCATTCTTCATGTAAAACCATTCCCTCGCCCAGGCATTCGACCACTTGCTACGGTATGCAAGAGCCGAGAACTATGCTTTCTTTCTGTAAGCAAAGTTATAGCATCTGAAGTTGTTGTGAAGGTGGTCCAATACAACTGCCTCCGTCTCATAGTACAGTTCATGGATGTGGTATAAGCACTCTCCATTAGGCTCTATGCCTTGGCTTCGCATAGCCCAAATAAAGACCCCAAGCCTCATGATGGCATTTAGGGCTAAGCTGGTGCAAATATATGATGAATCTCTTCAGCGCCCACCACCATTTTATGTAGCGGAAGCCGAAGCCCACCCTTTAGAAAGCTTTGAAAAATGACAACTTCATTTTCCTTTGGCACCGGTGTGGTATCTTTGTCCCCAAGCTGAACCAAACTAGCATCACTGGCATAATGGGACTCAGTCAGTACCTGAATATGCCCATCGTTAATCGTTGATTTTCCAAAGTCCACATGGCTTGGCTTTGTGGGCTCGATATCATTACTTTCCTCCTCAATGTCTAGGTCTTCATTGTCATCTTCCGACCCATCTATTGGGTTGATCACAACATCTTCGACACCTAGCCTAGATGCCTCAGTCATAGTTCCACTCTCGGCAACCAAAAGCCTCTTCTCTCACCATAGGAACGTTGGAGGCTAGCACTAAAGTAAGTTTAAAAGCCATCTTCTCTCCGGCTATCTCTAGGAGACAAATAAACTTTCAACAGGCACTAAAAGCTAGGTTCAAAAGAGAAGAGCTAGTTCGAAGCAAGCTTCGAAGGAAGAGGAAAAAATAGTAGTAGAGCGCAACAACAGTAAATGTAGTGTGCGACTACGTGGGCTTAGTTTTTTATATAAAAATGGGGTCCGGAACCGAGAACCCACTGGCCTTCATTCAATGCAAAATGGCCCCGACTGGGCAGCAATTCCGAAGTTGTTTTTATAATGAGCTCCAGGAAAGTGTTGCTTGGGACATTCGACTCAAGACCTCTCTTATTCATTTTGCGATCTGAGCTCATTATGAAAAACAAACTAATCTTTGTCGCTGAAGGTCCTCAAAGTGTCATATTATGCACTAAAACATGTTTTAGGTGCTAACCAAGGAGTGAGGAAGCTAACCTTCGTCCAAGCTGGCGCGTAAGGCGGGAGTGAAGCTGAGGAGCTTCATCCCTGATGGGCTAGACGACGATTGAAATCGGACTGGGAGGCTTCGGCTTTGTGGCATCAATGTGCGAAGGAGAGAAGGAAAAGAAGAATCCAGAAACCTAACTAGTACAAAGGATTGGAGAAAAGACAGCTCTACCCTCACAAAAGTTTGAAATCATGTAAATAGGACTTCTAGACATGTTTATAATTTTATACAAAGTTGTACCTCAGCACTATAAATAGAAGAACAATGCCATGCATTGGGGGTGGTGGTAGAACGAAATACACTGAAATTGCTCTGCCTTCGAAGGTGTTTTATTTTACCTTCATGTTCTTGCTTGTAAAGCTGAAGGTATCTTTGTAATCACTCATAATATATGCCTTAATATATTATGTTACTAGAAGGCGAAGTTAAATTAATTTCCTTATATGCCTTAATATATCATGTTACTTTTTTGCTAAAATTCATTGTGTGATTTTTACACATTAAATATGACCCACGATTTCATTACGATTATTCCTTCTCCCTTTAATCAATCCACTTCGAAGAAGGGAATTTACTTAAGAGAGAGAAGTATTCTCATTTGTGTTGCCTTGTTTTTGGTTTCCCTCAGGAGCCGAGAGCAAGTGAGACTCTCCCATCATATATATATATATATATAAGCATACATGACAAGAGGAAGTGCTTCCCTTTCCCACTAAGGGCTTGTTCGGTTCTACCTCAATCCATATGGATTGAGGGGGATTAAGGGGTTTTCAATCCCTAACAAGTCAAAATTCCTCCCAATCCGTAACAATCCCCTCCAATCCATATGGATTGAAAATAACCAAACAAGCCCTAAGGCTCTATTCTTTTTTGTCTCGAATCCGTGGGGATTGAAACAAATCGAAAGGGATTAAATCACCTACTAGTCAAAATTTTCCTCAATCTGCATGGTTTTAAGTATGAAACCAACAAGGTCTAACATGATATTAAATTAGATATTATAGCCATGATGAATGGTTTGTCTTGTACTATATAAGTTGTCGGGGACCATAATTAGGGGTAGCCCCAAGACTCCTAAACTCGGCTGGTAATCACCATCACCACAAGCTGCAAAAGCCTGATGGGCGCAATTCAGGTCAAGGCTCCGTCCACTCAAGGGACACGATCTCGCCTCGCCCGAGCCCAGCCTCGGGCAGGAACAGTAGACCCAGGCAGATTCACGCCTCGCCCGAGGGCCTCCTCAAGCAACGGGCGCACCTTCGACTCGCCCGAGGCCCAGCTCGGGCAGGCTTCGCAGTGAAGCAACCTTGGCCAGATCGCCTCGCTAACCGACCGTATCGCAGGAGCATTCAATGCAAGGATCGCTTGACACCTTATCCTGACGTGTGTTCCTCAGTCGGCAGGGCCGAAGTGACCGTAGTCACTTCGCCTCTCCACTGACTGACCTGACAAGAAAACAACGCCGCCTGCCCTGCTCCGACTGCTGTGCCACCCGCTAGGGTGAGGCTGACAGCAGCCAAGTCCAGCCTCAGGCGCCATAGGAAGCTCCGCCTCGCCCGACCCCGGGGCTCGGCCCCGCCTCGACCTCGGAAGACAGTCTCCGCCTCGCCCGACCCTAGGGCTCGGACTCAACCTCGACCTCGGAAGACGGTCTCCGCCTCGCCCGACCCCAGGGCTCGGACTCAACCTCGACCTTGGAAGATGGTCTCCGCCTCGCCCGACCCCAGGGCTCGGACTCAACCTCGACCTCGGAAGACGGTCTCCGCCTCGCCCGACCCCAGGGCTCGGCCTCAGCCTCGACCTCGGAGGAGTCACCGCCTCGCCTGACCTTGGGCTCGGACCGACCACGTTATAATGGGGTACATCATTACCCTACCCCTAGCTAGCTCATGCTACGGGAACAAGACCGGCGTCCCATCTGGCTCGCCCCGGTAAACAAGTAATGATGGCACCCCGCGTGCTCCCATGACGACGGCGGTTCTCAGCCCCCTATGGAAGCAAGGAGACGTCAGCAAGGACCCGACAGCCCCGACAACTGTACTTCTACAGGGCTCAAGCGCTCCTCCGACGGCCACGACATCACATGCATAGGGCACTAACACCTCTCCGACAGCCACGTCGGTATGTACATAGGGCCCTGGCTCCTCTCTGCCGGACACGTTAGCACGTTGCTACACCCCCCATTGTACACCTGGACCCTCTCCTTACATCTATAAAAGGAAGGTCCAGGGCCCTCGTAGAAGGAGGTGGCCGCACGGGAGGACAGGCTGTCGGACAGGCTCTCTCCCTCTCTCGCGGATGCTTGTAACCCCCTACTGCAAGCGCATCCACCATGGGCGCAGGATAACATGAGCCGTGATTCCCTTTTTCCCCCTTGTGTTCCTTCTCGCGCCGACCCATCTGGGCTGGGGCACGCAGCGACAATTTACTCGTCGGTCCAGGGACCCCCCGGGTCGAAACGTCGACAGTTGGCGCGCCAGGTAGGGGCCTGCTGCGTGTTGACGAACAGCTTCCCGTCAAGCTCCAGATGGGTAGTCTCCAGCAACCTCTCCAGCCCGGGACGCTGCTCCATTTCGGGAGTCTCGAGTTCATGTCCCTCGACGACAGCTACGACATGGTACTCCTTCCTCCGCAGCGCGACAACGACAGCCGTCAGCCCGCCCGACGGCGGCGGAATCGATGACGTCTTCCCCCCATGGCGGAAGAGCAGCATCCAGGCCTGTCCTGTCACCTTCCCCGCCGCAGGAGGAGGAGGAGGGGCAACCATGGCCAAGCAGGAGGCGGCACCTCGTTGGCTGTCGAGCGAGTCGACGACGCCGGCGCCCCAGCGGGGGACACGTCGGGTGTTGACCTCGCGTCTGAGACGAAGACGAGCGTCGTTTCCCCGCAACACGCCAACCCCAAGCAGACAGATGACACCAGCACGCTCGCGAAGGACTTGCTGGGCGTTAGCCTCGTACCTGAGATAACGGTGCAGTCCGCCCTCGACGCGACTTCGTCACCATCCATCGATGAAGAGGTACCATCCGTTTTTCACCCTGTGCCTTTTAGATTTAGCTTCGACCCACCAAGCGACCCCGCTTCGGTGAACGCTTTCATAAAGGCATATCCTAACCTTCCACAGTACCATATGTGGTCAACCTGGGACCGACTGACGACCGTCTCAACCTACGGGCCCCCGGGTTCCGAGGAAGATGACGAGCCGACTCTGGTTGGGATTTCTCCGGGCTCGGTAACCCCAGTGCCATGCGAGACTTCATGACCGCAGGTGACTACTGCCGATTACTCCGATGGTGGCCACAGCCTTGACGACGAGGACTGTGGCCCAAGTCGCGGATGTTTCCACGTCGATCTAGGGGGTCTCGTTGAAGGCAACCACCTTGGTATGCCGGAGGACGACGATCCCCCTAGGCCTGCGCCTCGCGTTGACATCCTTCGGGAGCTAGCTGTGGTCCCAGTCCCTGCGGGGGGTCAGGACGCACAGCTCGAGCAAATCCGCGAGATGCAGGCCAAGCTCGACGAGGAAGCAGGACAACTTGTGCAGCTCCGGCAGAACATCGGGCAGGAGTGGGCAGGCCGAGCACTAGCCGGAGAAGCGCGTCATCTGGCCTAGGACGTCCAGCACCGCGTCGCTGACGATGCCAGGGCGAGGCTGCCCCCGGCTTCCAGTGGGGTCGGCCAGAACCAGGCTGCAGCAACAATACTACTCCGAGCGATGCCGGAGCCATCCACCACCGAGGGGTGGCGTATCCAGGGAGAACTCAAGAATCTCCTGGAGGATGCCGCGGTCTGACGGGCCGAAAGCTCTGCCTCCCAAAGGCAGGGGTACTCCCCGGAGCATCGCGCCGCGACTTCCCGATTCATGCGGGAAGCCTCGGTCTACACCGGGCGCACGTGGGACGCAATGCCTGCAGCCCCGGGTCACCTCGGCAACGAGCACCACCGTCGCGACCGTTGAGCCCACCTCGACGAGAAGGTGCGCCGAGGCTACCACCCCAGGCGTGGGGGACGCTACGACAGCGGGGAGGATCAGAGTCCCTCGCCCGAACCACCCGGTCCGCAAGCTTTCAGCCGGGCCATACGACGGGTGCCGTTTGCGACCCGGTTTCGAGCCCCGACTACCATCACCAAGTACTCGGGGGAAACAAGGCCGGAACTGTGGCTCGCGGACTACCGGCTGGCCTGCCAGCTGGGTGGAACGGGCGATGACAACCTCATCATCCGCAACCTCCCCCTGTTCCTTTCCGACGCCGCCCAAGCCTGGCTGGAGCATCTGCCTCCTGCGCAGATCTCCAACTGGGACGACCTGGTCAAAGCCTTCTCCGGGAACTTCCAGGGCACATACGTGCGCCCTGGGAACTCCTGGGATCTCCGAAGCTGCCGCCAGCAGCCAGGAGAATCCCTGCGGGACTACATCCGGCGATTTTTGAAGCAGTGCACCGAGCTGCCCAACATCACTGACTCAGATGTCATCGGCGCGTTCCTCGTCGGCACCACTTGCCGCGACCTGGTGAGCAAGCTGGGTCGCAAGACTCCCACCAGGGTGAGCGAGCTGATGGACATCGCCACCAAATTCGCCTCTGGTCAGGAGGCGGTCGAGGCCATCTTCCGGAAGGACAAGCCGCCTAAGGGACGCCAGCAGGAAGACGTCCCCAAGGCGTCCGCTCAGCGCAGCACGAAGAAGAAGGGCAAGAAGAAGTCGCAAGAGAAACGCGACGCCGCCGACGCAGATCTTGTCGCCGCCGCTGAGCATAGGAACCCTCGGAAGCCTCTCGGAGTGGCCAACCTGTTCGACAAGATGGTCAAGGAGTCGTGCCCCTATCATCAGGGTCCCGTCAAGCACACCCTTGAGGAGTGCATCATGCTTCGGCGCTACTTCCATAAGGCCGGGCCCCCGGCGGAAGGTGGCAAAGGCCATGACAACAACAAGAAGGAGGGCCACAAAGCAGAGGAGTTCCCCGAGGTCCACGACTGCTTCATGATCTACGGTGGGCAAGTGGCGAATGCCTCGGCTTGGCACCACAAAGAGGAGCACCGGGAGGTCTGCTCGGTGAAGGTGGCGGCACCAGTCTACCTAGACTGGTCCGACAAGCCCATCACCTTCGACCAAGGCGACCACCCCGACCGCGTGCCGAGCCCGGGGAAGTACCCACTCGTTGTCGATCCCGTCATCGGCAACGTCAGGCTTACCAAGGTCCTCATGGACGGAGGCAGCATCCTCAACATCATCTACGCCGAGACCCTCGGGCTCTTGCAGATCGATTTGTCCACGATCCGGGCCGGTGCGGTGCCTTTTCACGAGATCATTCCCGGGAAGCGCGTCCAACCCCTTGGGCAACTCGATCTGCCCGTCTGTTTCGGGACTCCCTCCAACTTCTGAAAGGAAACCCTCACGTTCGAGGTGGTCGGGTTCCGAGGAACCTACCATGCAGTGCTAGGGAGACCATGCTACACCAAGTTCATGGCCGTCCTCAACTACACCTACCTCAAGCTCAAGATGTCGGGCCCCAATGGGGTCATCACCGTCGGATCCACGTACCGACACACGTACGAATGCGACGTGGAGTGCGTGGAGTACGCTGAGGCCCTCGCTGAATCCGAGGCCCTCATCGCCGACCTGGAGAGCCTCTCCAAGGAGGTGCCAGATGCGAAGCACCACGCTGGCAACTTCGAGCCAGCAGAGGCGGTTAAGTCCGTCCCTCTCGACCCCAGCAACGACGCCTCCAAGCAAGTCCGGATCGGCTCCGAGCTCGACCCCAAATAGGAAGCAGTGCTCATCGACTTTCTCCGCGCGAATGCCGAGGTTTTTGCGTGGAGTCCCTCGGACATGCCTGGCATACCGAGGGATGTCGCCGAGGACTCGCTGGATATCCGAGCTGGAGCCCGACCCGTGAAGCAGCCTCTGTGCCGATTCGACGAAGAAAAGCGCAGAGCCATAGGCGAGGAGATCCACAAGCTGATGGCTGCAGGGTTCATCAAAGAGGTATTCCGTCCCGAATGGCTAGCCAACCTTGTGCTTGTGAAAAAGAAAGGTGGGAAATGGAGGATGTGTGTAGACTACACTGGTCTAAACAAAGCATGTCCGAAGGTTCCCTACCCTCTGCCTCGCATCGATCAAATCATGGATTCCACTGCTGGGTGCGAAACCCTGTCATTCCTCGATGCCTACTCAGGGTATCACCAAATCAGGATGAAAGAGTTCGACCAGCTCACGACCTCTTTCATCACACCCTTTGGCATGTACTGCTATATTACTATGCCATTTGGTTTAGGGAATGCTGGCGCGACATACCAAAGGTGCATGAACCACGTGTTCGGAGAGCACATTGGCCGAACGGTCGAGGCTTACGTCGATGACATCGTAGTCAAGACGAGGAAAGCCTCCGACCTCCTCACTGACCTTGAAACGACATTCAAGTGTCTGAGAGCGAAGGGCGTGAAACTCAATCCCGAGAAGTGTGTCTTCGGAGTCCCCTGAGGCATGCTCCTAGGGTTCATCATCTCCGAGCGGGGCATCGAGGCCAACCCAGAGAAAATCGTGTCCATCACCAACATGGGGCCTATCAAGGACTTGAAAGGAGTACAGAGGGTCATGGGATGCCTTGCGGCTCTGAGCCACTTCATCTCGCGCCTCGGCGAAAGAGGCCTACCCCTGTACCGCCTCTTAAGGAAGACCGAGCGCTTCACTTGGACCCCTGAGGCCGAGGAAGCCCTCAGGAACTTAAAGGCGCTCCTGACAAGCGCGCCCATCCTAGTGCCCCCGCTACCGGAGAAGCCCTCTTGATCTACGTAGCCGCAACCACTTAGGTGGTCAGCGCCGCGATCGTGGTCGAGAGACGAGAATAAGGGCATGCATTGCTCATCCAGGGGCCGGTCTACTTCATCAGTGAAGTACTGTCCGAGACAAAAATCCGCTACCCGCAAATTCAGAAGCTACTGTACGTGGTAATTCTGACGCGATGAAAGTTGTGACACTACTTCGAGTCTCATCAGGTGACTGTGGTGTCATCCTTCCCCCTGGGGGAGATCATCCAGTGCCGAGAGGCCTCGGGTAGGATTGCAAAATGGGCGGTGGAGATCATGGTCGAGACAATCTCGTTCGCTCCTCGGAAGGCCATCAAGTCCCAAGTCTTGGCGGACTTTGTGGCTGAATGGGTCGACACCTAGCTTCCAGCAGCTCCGATCCAACCGGAACTCTAGACCATGTATTTTGACGGGTCGCTGATGAAAACAGGAGCGGGTGCGGGCCTGCTCTTCATCTCACCCCTCGGGAAGCACCTCCGCTACGTGTTGCGCCTCCATTTCCCGGCGTCAAACAACGTGGTCGAGTACGAGGCTCTGGTTAATGGGTTGCACATCGCCATCGAGCTAGGGGTTTGGCGCCTCGACGCTCGTGGCGACTCGCAGCTTGTCATCGACCAAGTCATGAAGAACTCCCACTGCCGCGACCCGAAGATGGAGGCCTACTGCGACGAGGTTCGGCGCCTGGAAGACAAGTTCTACAGGCTCGAGCTCAACCACATCGCTCGACGCTACAACGAGACTGCGGACGAGCTGGCTAAGATAGCCTCGGGACGGACAATGGTTCCCCCGGACGTCTTCTCTCGAGACCTACATCAACCCTCCGTCAAGACCGATGACACGCCCGAGCCCGGGGAGGCCTCGGCCCAGCCCGAGGCACCCTCGGCCCCCGAGGGTGAGGCACTGCGCGTCGAGGAAGAGCGGAATGGGGTCACGCCTAATCGAAACTGGCAGACCCCGTACCTGCAATATCTCCACCGAGGAAAGCTACCCCTCAACAGAGCCGAAGCTCGGCGACTGGCGCGGCGTGCCAAGTCGTTTGTCTTGCTGGGTGACAAAAGGAGCTCTACCACCGCAGCCCCTCAGGCATCCTTCAGCGATGCATATCCATCACCGAAGGTCAGGAGCTATTGCAAGAAATACACTCGGGGGCTTGCGGTCATCACGCAGCACCTCGAGCCCTCGTTGAAAACGCCTTCCGACAAGGTTTCTACTGGCCAACCGCGGTGGCCGACGCCACTAGGATTGTACGCACCTGCCAAGGGTGTCAATTCTACGCAAGGCAGACACACCTGCTCGCTCAGGCCCTGCAAACAATACCCATCACCTGGCCGTTTGCTGTGTGGGGTCTGGACGTCGTTGGACCCTTGCAGAAGGCACCCGGGGGCTTCACGCACCTGCTGGTCGCTATCGACAAATTCTCCAAGTGGATTGAGGTCTGACCCCTAAACAACATCAGGTCCGAGCAGGCGGTGGCGTTCTTCACCAACATCATCCATCGCTTTGGGGTCCCGAACTCCATCATCATTACTGACAACGGCACCCAGTTCACTGGCAGGAAGTTCCTGAACTTCTGCGAGGACCACCACATCCGGGTGGACTAGGCCACCGTAGCTCACCCCATGACGAATGGGCAGGTAGAGCATGCCAACAACATGATTCTGCAGGGACTTAAGCCGAGGATCTACAACGACCTCAACAAGTTCGGCAGGCGATGGATGAAGGAACTCCCCTCGGTGGTCTGGAGTCTGAGGACGACGCCAAGCCGAGCCACAGGCTTCACGCCGTTCTTTCTAGTCTATGGGGCCGAGGCTATCTTGCCCACAGACTTAGAATACGGTTCCCCGAGGACAAGGGCGTACGACGACCAAAGCAACCATACCAGCCGAGAAGACTCACTGGACCAACTGGAAGAGGCTCGGGACATGGCCTTACTACACTCAGCACGGTATCAGCAGTCTCTGCGACGCTACCATGCCCGAGGGGTTCGGTCCTGAGACCTCCAGGTGGGGGACTTGGTGCTTCGGCTACGACAAGACGCCCGAGGGCGCCACAAGATCACACCTCCCTGGGAAGGGCCATTCATCATCGCCAAGATTTTGAAGCCCGGAACATACAAGCTGGCCAACAGTCACAGCGAGGTCTACAACAACGCTTGGAACATCCGACAGCTACGTCGCTTTTACCCTTAAGATGTTTTCAAGTCGTTCATATGCCTCGTTCCCTTTACATACACAAATAGAGTCTAACCGTCAAGGAAGGGTCAGCCTTGCCTCGGCAAAGCCCGACCCTCCCTCGGGGGCTAGAAGGGGGTTCTGCGTCAAAATTTTCCTCAGAAAAAGCCTTCTACCAAAACGACTTTCGTGTTTCCCGGCTATATCAGTAACAGAACCCCGTGAAACGAATAAGAGCGCATGTAAGCGGCATGGCCGACCGAGCCGAGGGACTCATACGCCTTCGGGATACGGATACCTCACTCGTCACCTTCCGCGAAAAATAACTCTTACTCGGATAAGCGATTCTGCTACTGACGAACAAGTCAGATACTCGAAACAGGAGGAAAAGAAACGCAGCTTTATAACACGACGACAAAGTGTTCAGGCCTCGGTGACCGCAAAAGACACATACATGTTCAAAACAAACTGCTCCGGCAGAATCAGGCATCGCCCGGGGGAGGAGCAGCACCCTCGGCTTCGTCTCCACCCTCAGCGTCGTTTCCACCCTCGGCGAGATCCGCCCCGGCCTTGGACGGCGACGCAAGCGAAAGGATTTCCACCTCGAAGGAGGACGCCAGCACCGCGCTTGGGCCCGCGACGGCCGCGTCAAGCCTCTGAATTTTGTCCAGGGCAGCTTCATCTTCGTCGGGAAGACAGTACCCCTCGCTGACCCGCTCTAGATCCAGTGGGAAGCGAGCACGGCGAAGGCCCACCTAACGCCGTGATGCAGCGCCTCGCGGAGTCTGTCACGCACATGGCCGCCCAAGGCCTGCAGGCGACTCTAGGGGGAGCTTCCCGAGGGGACGTCGTCAAGACCAAAGACCTGGCAGAAGGCCGAGATAGCTTCGGACATGGCCACGCGGTCGGCCTCCTTCTGCTCAGCCGCCTGGGCAAGTGCCTTGGCGGACTCGTTGAGGGCTGACTCAAACTCTACAAATAGTCAAAACAGAATTCTTTAGACACGAGTTGAAGAATGAAGCTGAATTGAAGTCTCAAAGCGGCCAAGACATACCTTCAGCCCAGGCACGCTGCTCCGAGGCTGTGGCTTGGGCGGACTGGGCAGACCCGACGGCCACGGCCAGGTCCTCCGCAAGGGCTCCGGCTCGAGCAGACACCTCAGCTAGCTGGCCCCCAAGGGCCTTAGCCCGGCTTTCAGCCTTGGCAACATGGTTCCGAGATCGGTCCCGCTCGCCGATGACCTGGCCAAGCTCCAACTGCCGCTGCCGCGCCTCTGCGCGTGCCACCGTGGCCTCCACCCCCAGCTCATCACAGAGCAACCGAAGGTCCGCCGCCTCGGCGCTCTGTTGGGAGAGGCGCTCGGTAGCCTCAGTAAGTGCGGCCCTCAGGAACCGCAGCGAACCCCAGACGTCGGCCTCGCGGCGGATGAACGACGACTTGGCGGTGCTCAGATCCGTCATATCCTGAGGAAGGGAAGCAGGGCGTCACAAAGAATGCCCTGGTCACGCGAAAGGTATGCCTGAAATCCTTACCTGGAGGATCCTGGGAACGTTCCTGGAAAGGACCTCCATGGTCGACCGAAGCGACCCCATCGCTGCCTCGGCACACTCACGGAGCTCGTCCCGAGACTGCTCCTCCCGCTCATCGTCAAGAACGAAGAGGGGTTTCGAGGCACCATGGGTCCAGAACCGGAGCGCCTGCCCACGCTGCTCATTGGGATCGCGCCGCGCGGGGACGAGGTCGCCGCTCCCCAGGACGGGCCGCGGTTCTGCGCCCCCCTCCTCCAAGGCGTCGGGACCCCCTGCGGTCGGCACATTGGGTATCTCCTCGGCTAAGGAGGCAGGCTTTCGATCACCGACCTCGAGTAGCGGTGCCTCAGCCATCTCAGCATTGGTGGCGATGGGTGGCCCCATGGGCAGAACGACAACAGCCTCGGCAGATGCTGGTGCCGGCGCCGGCAACACGTCAGGTGGGCTCAAGGCTGCGGCCGCGCCAGCAGTCTCCCCCAGCACGACGGCCGCCTTGATGGAGGGGTCAGCCTGGGGAGCTCGCCCCACGGCAACTCGTGCCGCCTGAGCCCCCCGCTTGGGGGCATCTTGTGTGGAGGCCAGCCGACCGGCGTGGCCCGGTGCGGCACCAGCTGCAGAAGCCGGCACCGTCTTAAGGGCGTTCTGGGGAGCCAGACTAGCCGAACCATGCCTCCGTTTGCTGGGAGGAAAAGGAAAAGCAGGATCAGGACACACGAAGAAAAAGCCGGGACAGAGGTATCCTCAGATACTTACCCACTCCGGACCAAGGCCAATCGTGCCTGCGGGGAGGCCCCTCGGGCCTCGCTCCCCGCGGGCACTGCCGAGGTTTGCCCCGCTGCCGGCTTCGACACCATCCCCGCCTCGAGCGCCCGGGGCGCCGAAGGGACGGTCCGCCTAGGCGCAGTCACGGCGACCTGAGGATCAACCTCCTGTGCGGCCGGCATGGGCAACGACTCTTGGGGGACAGGTGTGTCGGCCTGACTCCCCGGGGTCACCTCAACTACCTTGGCCAAGGGGTCAAGTACCCCCTCAGCCTGCCCCTGTTCTTCGGACCGGGACCCTGATGTCCCGCCCCCAGATACCGATGGTGCCAACCCACTCGGGGGCTGGCTCGATGAGCCCTGGCCCAGCCTCAGATCCGGGCTGAGGCCAAGGCGGGCCGCCATGTCGTCGTCTTCGTCATCATCATCGTCATCATCGTCGTCAGGCGTCTCCGGCGACGGCTCCCTCGGGAGCCCGTCCCTCTCCTGCCTCCGACGGCGCCTCTCCAAGGCGTCCCGAGCCCGCATCCGCTCGCGAGCCCGAGCCTTTTTCGCGTCCTTCTTCTCCTTCTTCTCCGCAGCGACCCTCCGCGTAGCTCGGTCCACCGCGTCCTCCGGGACCGGTGGCAGGGAAGGCTTGTGACACCCCAACTCCTGGAGACGGATGGAAATCTCCACTGTGAGAACCAAGGGCAATCTGACACAAGAAAGAAGAAGGAGCGGACACTCACCAGGGACATGCACCCGCGCTCGGGACGCATCAAGGGCTGGGTAAGGGCGCCGGCGTCCAGCCTCCCTACCGTGCCAGCTACCCGCCTGTGGAGGTCATCGACGGAGAGGGGGACCGAGGACATCTGCGAACCCTCCAAGTCGACCCCCGACATCATCTCCGAAAGCAGCAACCGCCGCTCTGTCAAGGGAAGCACCCTCCGGCGATGGATGGCGGCGACCACCCCCGCGGCGGTAAGCCCTCCGTCTCGCAGCTCCTGCAAGGCCTCCAGAAGGGGCTGGAGATTCTTCTGTTTCTCACGCGCGGCCCCATAGCGCCAGTTGCTGCCGGCAGCAGTCACCACTCGTTGAGAAAACGACGGGAGCCTCCCATCGTCATTCCGAAGGTAAAACCAACGGCGCTGCCACCCCTTGTTCGAAGACACAAGGATGGCGGGGATGTACTGTTGCGCGCGCGCCTGCCTCAACTGGAGGATGCAGCCACCGGCCCGCACCGCCATGCGGACCCTCTTTTCCCCCGTCGTCAAGGCAAAAGGCTCCACGGAGAAGAGATGGGTCCACAGATCCCAGTGGGGGTCAATCCCCAAAAATCCTTTGCAAACCGCCGCGAAGATGGGCGCTTGCGCGATGGAGTTGGGGTTGAGATTGTGCAGCTCCACCCCGTAGAAATGCAGGACCGCCCGCATGAAACGGCTTGCTGGCACTCCGAACCCCCGCTCATGGAAGGAGATGAAACTCAGCACATACTTCGGCGGCGGGGTCGGGGCGCCCCGCTCGGAGGGACCATCCACTCCGGCTGCGGGTCACCAGAGAGGGGATGGAGCAAGCCATCGGCGACAAGGGCCCCCAGATCGTCCACCGTGACGGTGGAGAAAGGCCACGGGTCGCGAGGCGGAACGACGGTTACCCGGTCTGCCATCGCCAAGCGAAGGGGGTGGCGGCGGAGCGGACAAGGAGCGTGGTTTTCTTTCTCTGGCTATTCCCTTGGGTTGCGGAAACCAAAGCAGGAGGCGAGCAGCAGAGTAAAGAACCACCACCGGTCCCTTTTCCGGATATATAAAGGCTCGGGCAAGACCCGTTCAACACTTCGCCCGAACCCGCCGCGAAATTCATACTCGAAGGCGAAACGCCCGTTCCTCGAACGACTCGCGCACGCACAACGACTGCCCTGCGAACCACCCGTCCCGTCGCATTAACTCCGCGGCAGGGCAGGCGACACCTTTGGCAGGCGAAGCGGGCGACGCTTCACCTCCGCCGTGATGACCGTGTCAAAAAAGGTGTGCCACATCGTTTAATTTTGTATCCTTTTCCTCTTCCCCTTTCTCTCTCTTGCTACAGGGACCGGGAAAGGGGATGCTCCGAAAGGGATCCTTCTCCGCGAAGGAAGCGGGCCCCGAGTCCTCCTACTGATCAGGGGTTCGAAGGCTGGCCCCTCGGAAGGGTTCGACAGCCGCCCCAGAGCACTCGGGCTCCGCGCCCACTACTGATCAGAGGTTCGAAGGCTGGCCCCTCAGAAGGCTTCGACAGCCGCCTCAGAGCACTCAGGCTCCAGGCTCATTACTGATTAGAGGTTCGAAGGCTGGCCCCTCGGAAGGGTTCGACAGCCGCCTCAGAGCACTCGGGCTCCGCGCCCACTACTGATCAGGGGTTCGAAGGCTGGCCCCCCGAAGGGTTCGACAGCCGCCCCAGAACACGCAGAGCGAGGGATGACTCTGGGTACGTCCGATACATGGCCGAGGCTCAGGCTACGCTCCCGAGGTACCCTAGTACATTTCTGAGAATAGCAGGAGCGATTCTGTAATGGAATCCCATCAGAGGGAGGCATCGAGCCCTCGGACCCTATCAAACGGGACCGGGTCCGGCAAATCACCTGCAGGTACTTTTGGAGCGCGCCTCTGGGCCACCAGCCGACCCTTATCGAACGGGGCACGGGCGTCCACTCGGATCACCTGTTAGCAACTCACTGGAGACACCATGTTCGGCGCCCTCCGAGGGCAACATGGCGCTTTCCCCCCTCCTCCTTGCGGAAAGGCGACGAAGGGGCGTATGATAAAAGCCGAGTCAGTCCTTGGTCGTCCTCTCGCTCTGTGCAGAGGCTCGGGGGCTGCTCTCGCAAACCCGGCTCCGGCCAAACCGTTGACAGCGTCAATATACCAGCCCGAGAACTCGGAACCTGACCATGCACCCGGGCTACGATCAGATCACATGAGGGAACAACCAGACCGGCCGAGGCGTCACGAAAGGCACTAAGACCTCGGAGGAGTCAAACCACTCCTCCGAGGCCTCGAGGGCTACACCCGGCGGGTGCGCTCCCGCGCACCCACCGGAACAAAATGTAACCGAGAAAGGCCGGTCCCATTGCAAAAAAGTGCGACAAAGGCTCCAAGCGAGTACCAACACTCCCTTTGAGGCTCGGGGGCTACTGTCGGGGACCATAATTAGGGGTACCCCAAGACTCCTAAACTCGACTGGTAATCACCATCAGCTCAAGCTGCAAAAGCCTGATGGGCGCAATTCAGGTCAAGGCTCCGTCCACTCAAGGGACACGATCTTGCCTCTCCCGAGCCCAGCCTCGGGCAGGAACAGTAGACCCAGGCGGATTCACGCCTCGCCCGAGGGCCTCCTCAAGGAACAGGCGCACCTTCGACTCGCCCGAGGCCTAGCTCGGGCAGGCTTCGCAGTGAAGCAACCTTGGCCAGATCGCCTCGCCAACCGACCGTATCGCAGGAGCATTCAATGCAAGGATCGCCTGACAGCTTATCCTGACGCGCGTTCCACAGTCGGCAGGGCCGAAGTGACCGCAGTCACTTCGCCCCTCCACTGACTTACCTGACATGAAAACAGTGTCGCCTGCCCTGCTCCGACTGCTGTGCCACCTGCCAGGGTGAGGCTGACAGCAGCCAAGTCTAGCCTCAGGCGCCATAGGAAGCTCCGCCTCGCCCGACCCCGGGGCTCAGCCCCCGCCTCGACTTCGGAAGACGGTCTCCGCCTCGCCCGACCCCAGGGCTCGGACTCAACCTCGACCTCGGAAGACGGTCTCCGCCTCGCCCGACCCCAGGGCTCGGACTCAACCTCGACCTCGGAAGACGGTCTCCGCCTCGCCCGACCCCAGGGCTCGGACTCAACCTCAACCTCGGAAGACGGTTTCCGCCTCGCCCGACCCTAGGGCTCAGCCTCAGCCTTGACCTCGGAGGAGTCACCGCCTCGCCCGACCTTGGGCTCGGACCGACCACGTTACAGGGGGTACATCATTACCATACTCCTAGCTAGCTCAGGCTACAGGGAACAAGACCGGCGTCCCATCTGGCTCGCCCCGGTAAACAAGTAATGATGGCACCCCGCGTGCTCCCATGACGACGGCGGTTCTCAGCCCCCTACGGAAGCAAGGAGACGTCAGCAAGGACCCGACAACCCCGACAGCTGTACTTCTACAGGGCTCAAGCGCTCCTCCGACGGCCATGTCATCACATGCACAGGGCACTAACACCTCTCCGACAGCCACGTCGGTATGTACATAGAGCCCTGGCTCCTCTCTGCCGGACACGTTAGCACGTTGCTACACCCCCCATTGTACACCTGGACCCTCTCCTTACATCTATAAAAGGAAGGTCCAGGGCCCTCGTAGAAGGAGGTGGCCGCGTGGGAGGACGGGCTGACGGACAGGCTCTCTCCCTCTCTCGCGGACGCTTGTAACCCCCTACTGCAAGCACATTCACCCTGGGCACAGGATAACACGAGCCGCGGTTCCCCTTTTTCCCCCTTGTGTTCCTTCTCGCGCCAACCCATCTGGGCTGGGGCACGCAGCGACAATTTACTCGTCGGTCCATGGACCCCCGGGTCGAAACGCCGACATAAGTTAAATTTGTTTTTAACCTCAAGTTGCAAGTCAAACCGTTTTTTAATCCTAAATTATGAAACCGGAAAATAGACATCCTCCAACTTAAAACCAAATATTTTTTGTGTTCTAGCGTATTTTAGAAAGTTTTTTATTTTCTATAAATAACAAAAGTGTGATTTGATCCATAAAAAATCATAATTAACTTAATCTAAATCAAATCAAACTAGTATATTTTTCTTTTAAAATTGTACTTGCTTGTTTATGATATATATATAAGGTATATATAAGGTTATTGGGAGCCCATGGCTTCCAAAATATATGGTGGAAGCCCTAGCCACGCCTACACCATCCGACGAGATCAGTCTCAGTCGCCCCCACCCGATCAGACCAGCCTGGCCGCCTCCACCCCCGCGCACATCCCTGCATGTGCGCCTTTTGTTTCCATTTGCATGCGCAATAAAATTGAAAGGCATTCACACAAATTTAGGAGATTGATTGATATGAATAAAAATAAAAAACTGATTTAAATGTTTTATTCTTTCCATAAATATATGATCTATATAACAGCCATGCAGCTAATCTCGTTAGAAATATTTTATGATATATATTGATATTAATTATGGCACACATTCTAGTTATTTATGTAATACTGTAGACTGCATAAAAATTAGTTTTTTCTGCTGCATGTGCACAAATTTAGGATGGAAAGAATGTGTGTTGAGAGGAAATGGATTTACATAGAAACAAAAAATATGATTAAAATGTTTTATTTCTCCCGTAAATATTGGTTCTCTACAAACAAACATGCAGCTAGGCTCGTTAGAACCAATTTATGATATATACTGATACTAATTATATTACACGGTGTAGATATTTATGCAGTGTGGTACACCGCGTAAAAAATCAGTTTACTGCTGCATGCACACAAATTTAGGATGGCAAAGAATGTGTGTTGAAAAGAAATAAATTGGTATGCATGGAAACCAAACAATTTGATTTAAATGGTTAATTTCGTCCATAAAAATAGAATCCCTGCAACAACCATGTAGTTAGGCTCGTTGTTACCAGATTATGACATATACTAATACTAATTATGTTATACGGTGTAGATATTTATGTAGTGTGGTACATCGTGTAAAAAATCTGTTTCCCACTGCATGCGCACAAATTTAGTATGGTAAGAATGTGCGTTGAAAGGAAATGTATTGACATGCATAGAAACAAAAAATCTGATTTAAATGTCTTATTTCATTCATAAAAATAGGATCTCTACAACAGTCATGCAGCTAGGCTCGTTACAAACAGTTTATGATATATTTGATACTAATTATGCTACACGGTGAAGGTATTTATGTATTACGATACACTACTTAAAAATTGGCATGCGGGTCATTGTTTGGACGCATCTTCTTGTTCGATCGTAAAAACCTTCAGTTTTGAGTGTAAAACCTCCCAGTTTTGATCGTAAATAGCAAGCTAACGTAAATGTTAGAAACCCCGTACACACGCTGCTTTAGGTAACGAGATAATGCATACAAATCTATAAACGTTTGCGTAAATGTGAACAAAAATATCATAAACAGACAATAGATAGAAGGGTGGCCATTGAATGAAATATATGTCGTAAACACCTATTGACATTGGCATAAATATGTATACATAGTAGCATAAAAACACGTCGTTGCTCACGCCCTAAGAGAGCCGTCGCCCGCTGCACGTGCCTCTCGGATCCGACGCTTCTCGCACCTAGGGGAGAACGCCGTCGTAGCTCGTCCCTAGGGAAGTCCGCCACCACCGATCCCATCTTAGCTGCGTTGCCTGTGACGGCGACACGTCCGTCCACCAGCCGCGAACTCATCGTCCGCCCGTCGTGGACCCCTTCTGTCCACGTCAGAACCGCTCGGCCGCGCGTCGGCCAGAGCCGCGCCCTGTCCGCGTCGGATCCCGCTAGACCTGCGTGCTCGCTTGTCGGCCATCGCCGTCGTGGTCCGCCCCTGTCGGATCAACCCGCCGATGCGCATTGGTTCCGCCATCGCGCAACCGTTACAGCCGCCGTAGCCCCATGGTGCCCCGGAGAACCGTGAGATTGGGCACGCGTGGATGGGTCCAGCAGCAGCAGCAGGTTCCTGCATGGTCACCATGTCGGTGGCAACCGCCGCGCGCTCGGCCAGCGACACCTGCGCTGGATCCGCCAGCCCACAAGGCAGCCATCGCGCGTTCGGCCAGCGCCGCTCGCGCTGGATCCGTCCTCCCGCAACCACTGCCGCGCTGAACCCCTAATTCGTGGTGGTCTCGGGTATCTTTTATGGACGACTTGAGGCCTGGTCTGTTTAAGGGTGGTGCGGTTGAACCGAAAGGTGGCGTTGGGTCAGGGCTTCCGGTCACTCTTTGGCAGTCCAAGGCTTCTAATAGATAAACTATATATATATATATATGTATAGTTACTTGTAACCTGTATATCTCAATATATGTGCCTATTGCTTTATTATGTGGTTGATTGTTGTGTTCGTTATTTAATTGATGCAAATAAGATTAAAATAATTCTATAACTAGAGCACCTATTAGTAAGCAATATTTTCAGAAGGAAACTATAACTAGTCTCATATTTTTAAATTTATAATTAATTATTAATTTTTTATATCAAATATTTTTTTGTTATTAAAAAAATAGAGAACCACCTATGAAACCTGTCTGGGGACCAAATTTGCTCACTTTCGACAGTTGAAGCGTTACATGATTTCATAATTTATGGTTGAAAAATCAGATTAACGTACATCTTGAAGATTGAGAAATGCAATTAACGCTTAAATACACTACTGGAATTGAACGCTTTGTCGAGTGCCTGAAGCGCTCGACAAAGCCTGAAAAACACTCGGCAAAGACTTTGCCGAGTATAACACTCGGCAAAGAGAGCTCGGCGAACATTACATCGGCAACGACTTCTTTCCTGAGTACTTTTTATCGAGCACTTGACAAATACTTTGCCGAGTGCCAGTGGGTACTCGGCAAAGAAAAACGGTCGTCACGGCGCCGGGTAACGGAGACGACGCCTTTGCCGAGTGTTCTAGGTGACACTCGGCAAAGAGATTACCTTCGCCGAGTGTATTAGGTGACACCTTTGCCGAGTGTCACCTAGAACACTTGGCAAAGAAGTTACCTCTTTGCCGAGTGTCTCCAGCCTGCACTCGACAACGGGTCCACCAGTGGGGCCCGGCGTCAGATTCTTTGCCAAGTGCTCTTGGAGGCACTCGGCAAAGATTGCTTCTTTGCCGAGTGCCAGGGCCACATCACTAGGCAAATAAGCTTTACCGGTGCCCAGGTGTTGCTTCTCTACTGAGTGCTATGGCCCTGACACTCGGCAAAGAAGTCCTTTGTCGAGTGTAACACTCGACAAAGTGACCAGTATACACCTTTTTATTTGTTTTTTCTATTTCATCCAAATAAACAAAAGTTATCACAGATATCACATAATCATCACAGATATCACATATACATCACATATCTCACAAAGACTATAAATCAAACATAAGTATCCAACACTCAAGAACATAAGTCTCATAAGTCTCAAGTTCTCACATAAGTATCCAACACAAACATAAGTATCCAACACAGCTGTTGGGGACCTGTTCTCAAATGCTATGAGTTAAGAACAAGGCAACATGAAATGTTAAAGGTTAATGCCCTTCGTCCTTCGAAGCATTATCTCCCTTAGGATATAACGATCTTCAGACGAAGGTTATGAAGGACGTACCTTCATCATCACAATATATGTTAATGGAAGAAGAAGCATATGAAACATGAGACATAACATGAATAATCATATGACATTATGAGTATATTTTCATTATATCATCATGGACGAATAAGAACAATATTAAATTACATTTATACCTTCGGCTTGATAGAAGGTAAAAGTCCAAGCGTGACACACGAGCGAATACAAGTCAGCGTGAACAGTACAAGGGTATTGTTCATCTATTTATAGGCACGGGACGCAGCCCGGTCAAAATTACATTTATGTCCTCTATAACTAGTTACAATCATGACATAAATTACCATGGGCCAATTAGTCCTTTCCTCTTTAAGTCGGTGTAGTCCATCCAAACAAACAAAAGTTATCACATATACATCACAGATATCACATAATCATCACAGATATCACATATACATCACATATCTCACAAAGACCATAAATCAAACATAAGTATCCAACACTCAAGAACATAAGTCTCATAAGTCTCAAGTTCTCACACAAGTATCCAACACAAACATAAGTATCCAACACAGCATTACCAACAAGTTCTGAAGTCTCAAGTATCTCATAAGTCTCAACACTAAGAACATAAGTCTCATCGAGGTGGGCGGCTGGACTGGTGCGGCGATGAGCTGGGCGATCCATGAGGGTTGTTGGATGCCGCCCCAGATTATCCCTGCAAAGAGAATAGTTTGCATATGTTACATCAGATGCATTACCAACATCTAACTACAATTTTGATACTCACATCAGTATGGAACAGATCGGGGTCAACTTTAGGGAACAATGGAGGTGGTGGAGCGAAACCCTGTGCGGCGCCAAGGCTCTGCACGTACTAGAACATCTCCGCCATCCTCGCCTCCATCTCCTGATGTTCCCTCCTCTCTGTTTCTAGCTAGGTCTGTAGTATTTCAAGCCAATGTTATAGTAACTCAAAGAGAAGGTATATAACTAAAGGAATGACGAGTTATAGAAGCACTAACCTCGAGTTGCTATATGCGATGATGTGAGTTGTCCTGCCGAGGTCGTACGGATGGACTCGAGCCAGTGCTTCTTGCTCGCATCTGAGACAGTGGGAGTGGACGACGAATTGATTGTCCCACTGGCAATCCAGTACTGCCCATGTCCCTTGCCTCCTCTGACCCTCATGAGGACATCGGGGTCGATCTTCTCGGTCCTCGGATTATATTCTGGGCCATGGACCTCCTGTGCCATGGCGTTGTAGTCATGAAGGCGGTTGTAGACGGTGGGGTTGTTGTACGCCTCGGGCTCGTCATCCAGGTTATAGGTGACGTCGGACGTCGCCTTGCCCTTGTGGGCCATAACATTGGCCGAGAAGATGGAGCAAGGCTGGCCACCATGTGATGACGACTGCAAGAAAACCAACGAGATAGTTAGAAATAATATCTAATCCACTGTTATATACCTACATAAAAAAGAGGGCATACCCATGCTTCTGCATATTGGCCTAGGCTGTGGCTGCCTTGGTGGTGGGAGGGACCTTGCATCATCAGACGCCGTTTCCGGCTAGCGTTGAGCGCCTCGTCCCACTCAGGCGAGCACCACCTATCCACCATCTGCTCCCAGCTCAGAGGATGTGCGACGCACCAATATGGAATCATCTACAAAGTAAACACGTACACTGCATATCAGAAGATAAAATTAAATTCATGCATGGAGTACTGGTACCAAACATGCATGACTTTACCTACAGGTACTGGTCCCTGGTCAATGACATGGTTCGGGCTTGCTGCTTGGTCACCTTCTACCCAAGGACAGAGCCATGGTAGCTGACGATGGCCTAGATTCGTGCCTCATAGTGCATGTCCACGACGAGCTTCTTACAGCTCATGGTGACCACCACATCCGCCCTAGTCTCGTATCCAGCCTCGCATCTGAAGAAATCCTGCATACAAAAACGATGTATCCATACATTGTTTCAAGAATGTGTAACGAATGCAACATATTTTACATTATAGTAAGACTTACCCACAGCTCTTGCTTCACCTGCTCCACCTTGTTATTGAATTCCCTGCCGTCCCGGTCCACTGCATCGGGGGTGACAACGTAGTGGTCGAAGGTGTAGGCTAGGCCCGTCACTCCGGCGTACTCAACCAGTCTAGGGAAGTGTTCCCTGCACAGCAGGCCGAGGATGCCATTGGGGTTGAGACGATGACCCCTAGCATTCTCCACAACCATCCAAGATCTGTCCAAGTGATAAATAAAAAATATTAGTTTATATTATGATTTTGAACACATAATATGAACAAGAATGAAGAACATAAAGTTACATGCCTCTCCCCATCCAGCCGAATCAGCGGCCGTCTGTCCCGAAGTATGGGACGCTGAGGGAGACTCGTGGGACCTCGCAGGTAGACATTCCTCTAACCTGAGGCGCCAGAACCTGAGGCGTCCTGCTGAGCGTCGTCGTCATCCTGCTGCTGGTCGTCGTCGTCCTGCTGCATCGCCTGCTACTGGATGTTGTCGTCCTGATGCGTCGCCTGCTGCTGGACGTCGTCGTCCTGCTGTGCCTCCTCCGCCGTCTTGCTCCTCCTCCCCCTTCTCCTCCTCAGCCAACCGCCCACCATCTTTGTCCAACAACCTACAATTAAGAGTAAACAAATAAGCACATATAAAAAGATGTATTTAGAAACAAGTGCGAAATAAAAAACTATATCATTACATCGATTAAAAGTAATCTTCATATGTGTCGGGGTTAGCTGGATCATAACTCTCATCATCACTATCAACCATTTCATAGTCAACACCATCTGAAGGCGCAAGTTCGTCATTAATGTCATTGCCTTCAAGGATTACTAAGTCATTCTCATTTTGCACCTCATCCTCCTCCTCATCAACAACCATTTCAATATCTACGTCCATTCCGTTAGCTTCTCTTAAGTCTATCTCAAATCGTCCTTCTAGCCCATCTTCTTGGAAGAACTCTCCATCATATGTGTCCAGGTCTAAGTTATAATCTTCATCATTAGGAACAGGTAATCTACCATGCGACGATACCTTATACACAACATCCCAACCCTTAAGATGTTCTTTCGTTTGGCACTCATATGGGAGATAATACACTTGTGTGGTCTGTTGGGCCACGATATAGACATCGTCTCCTGGTAAGGTGGAATCTTGTCGAATTTCGACTATCCCCAAGATTAGAATATGTCTGTCTCGTTACTTGAGGGTCAAACCAATGACATTTGAATATCACCGGAGTAAGAGGTTTGAAACCATGAAAATTGAGTTCATATATTTCTTCGATTCGTCCAAAATAATCGACATAGTCAAGGCCGGGCGTAAAGACTCCAGAACACGTTGTTTTTCGATTGGGTCGACTTTGGTCGTAGTTTGTTGTGCGAAAACAATATCCATTGACATCATACCCAGAATATTTCTTGACCCTATAAGCAATGTCGTTGGTACTTGTCTCAACTCGGCACTCACAAACAGTTCTCTTTGGCCCTGCAAGTATTCACAAGTTAAAAGACGCTAAATTGAGTTCATAGACGGATCTCTTTAACAAACTAAGTACATACGTTACGTTTGAACCAGGAAATGAAATCGGGCAATCCATTTCTCACACCCTTTCTAAGAAGAGTATCATATTCCTGTGGAGTTGGGTCCCTTGATCGATGCCAGAATTCATGAAGAAATTGTTCCATGTATGGCATCACCTCTTCAAGGTTGGTCAATACATATAGCATGATATGTCGCCACTCTTCATGTGTTAGGGTCTTGGTGGTCGAGCCACTTGCGCTTCCGAGTTGGCCTCAAAATATGCTGAGGTTCGATTCATTGCCGCCATCATTGTAGCGAGGGGGTGGATTATGCACGCTCGACAGTTTGTCACCATACTAAGTTGTTGTGAAGTTTGACACCTCCTCTAGAATGTATGCCTCTGCAATGGAAGGCTCGATTTTGCATTTATTTCTACATTTCTTTCTAATAGTCTTTAGACATCTCTCAATTGGATAGCACCAACGTCCCTGCACGGGCCCCCCATTCGTGCCTCATAGGGGAGATGAAGAATCAAATGCTGCATTGGATTGAAGAAGCCGGGTGGAAATATCTTCTCAAGCTTACACAGTAACACAGGTGCCAATCTTTCCAAGTCTGCAACCACGGTCCGAGATAATTTTTTTGCACAAAGCTGGCGGAAGAAATAACTCAACTCTGAAAGCGCTAGCTAGACATGCTCAGGGACATAGTCTCGAACCATCACAGGAAGAATCCGTTCAATCCATATGTGGAAGTCATGACTCTTCATCCCTAAGACTCGCCGAGTAGATAAGTTCACCCCCTACTCAGGTTAGTTGCATACCCATCAGGGAACATCAACATCTTGATCCACTGAAGTACTTCCTTCCTCTGGGCCCTGCTTAGGACAAAATCGGCCTTAGGCCTTCTCCATGTCTTTCCACCACTTGGCGGCTTCATCTCTTGGTTTGGTCTATCACATAACGCTGCTAGATCCACTCTCGCCTTTATGTTATCCTTTGACTTATCAGGAATGTCCATAACTATTGCCCAAAGTGCCTCGGCAACATTCTTTTCAGTGTGCATCACGTCAATGTTGTGTGGAAGGAGCATGTCGTCATAATAGGGGAGCCGAGTCAAGCCCGACTTATGTGTCCACATATGCTGCTCACCATATCCCACAAAACCACCTTCTGTATTGGCCACGAACCCATCTATCTGTTAACGAATTTTGGCACCAGTCATCGTTGCAGGTGGGAGGTCTGTCACTACGACACCTTTCGTAAAGTTCTTGATGTCTAGGCGGAATGGATGGTCAGGAGGGAGAAATTGTCGATGTTTATCGAAGGACGAATATTTACCACCCTTTTTCAACCAAATGAACCTAAGAGCTTCCTTGCAAACCGGGCATGGGAACTTACCGTGAACACACCAGGCGTAGAATAGCCCATACACCGGTAAGTAATACATGGAGTACTGGTACCAAACATGCATTTTGAAATTTGTTTTTGTAGCTCGGTCATACGTCCATACCCCTTCCTCCCAAGCACATACCAATTCATCGATCAAAGGCTCCATGTACATGCCCATTTTATTCCTCGGGTGTCTAGGAATTATCAACGACACAAATATATTCTGCCTTTGAAAGCACACACCGGGGGGGATTGATTGGGATAACAAACATGGGCCAACATGTGTACGGGGCAGCGTTCATTCCATAGGGATTGAACCCATCTGTGGCTAGCGCAACACGTACATTACGAGCCTCTTCGGCTTTCTCACGGTGAATGGCATCAAAGTGTTTCCATGCTTCACCATCGGATGCGTGCACCATCTTGTCAGGATTGTATCGTTTTCCATTTTTGTGCCATGTCATCTGTTTTGCGGATTCCTCGGTCATGTATAAATGCTGGATCCTCGGTATGAACAGAAGGTGCCATAGGATTGTCAAGGGGGTGTCGACCTGCCTCTTATGTCGATCACCAGAGTCTACCTCCATAAACCTAGACGATTTACACTTCGGACAATATTTTGCCTCCGTGTATTCTTTCCTAAATAGCATGCAACCCTTCAGACAAGCATGTATCTGCTCATACGTCAACTTGAGTGCACGAAGGAGTTTCTGTGCCTCGTACATGCTCTTTGGCAGAACGTGATCCTCCGGAAGCAGGCTGCCAATAACCGTCAACAAGCCATCGAATGTGCCTCGACTCATGCTGTACTACGACTTGAACGCCATTACACGCCCATTGGCATCCAGTTGAGAAACCTTAGTCTGGCCGTGAAGGGGCTCCTGTGCCGTGTCAAACATGTCGTAAAACGCCTTTGCAGTCGGCTCTAGCTCGTCATCCGTACATCCTTCGGCGTACTGTGCCTCGTGATAGTCGTTCAACATATCCGCTACCCCCGCATCAACATCATAATGCTCGACGCGTTGTCTCAGCACCTTCTCTCTCGTACGATGTGCTTCACCATGAAAGATCCACCGAGTATAGCCCGACGTAAATCCATTCTTCCAAATATGTTCTACCATGGACTTCTTTGATTTTCTTTTCCGGTTGGCACATTTGTTGCACGGGCATGGGACTAGACTCGCTCCTTTAGCAGCTTCGCCATATGTCCGTTCCACGAAATCATCGGTCTTTCTAATCCATTCAGGGGTGACATCATTCCTTCCTACAAGGCCCGTGTACTTCCACTCACGGTCCTCCATCCTCTAACATATATAAAGAAGCCTGTCAACAAATTTTTTTGGCAGCACCTCCCCTGCACAGGGAGGTTTTCAAAGCCTGCAAATATAAGTAACATCACGATGGCTGACACACGCAGATATACATCAACGACACAATGGCCGCCAATCACGAATATATATTCAATCCATGAGAGATAGCAGAACAAGACTGCATGCAAACTACATTTTTATTATATATACTACATGGAAACTATAAAATCATTTATAGTATATATACTACATTTATATAACTACATGTACACCAACTACATACCTAAATGTTTCGATAGCATATACACTACATGGATATTAAATTTTCAATAGCATGTAGTTTCGTATAGATCAACCATATGCATATATTAAAAATGTATACCTTAGCGGAGATAGCCGGGGCGATGGGTTTGGCGGCCGGGCAGAGATCGGGACGGCCCAGCAGCGGTTGCCGAGGCGACGTGGTTGGCAGGCCGGTGGCGGGGGAGATGGCCGAGGAGGCGGGCGCGGGGAGGCGGCGGTGGCGGCGGCGGGCGAGGGAGGCGGGCGCGACAGCGACAGGGGAGATGGGTGCGGCGGCAGCGGGCGAGGGCGAGGGCGAGGGGAGGCGGCGGCAACGTGTTAGGGAGGCGGGCACGACAGTGGGTGAGTGAGAGAGAATGAAAGGAGAAGGAGAGGGCTACGGTCTGTTAAGTTTAACTTCTTTGCCGAGTGCCCGCGATCTGGCACTCGGCAAAGTTTTTTTAATTTAAAAATATAATTTGCCGAGTTCCCTGTACCCGTCACTCGGCAAAAACGTCTTTGCCGAGTGCCAACTGACAAGCACTCGGCAAAGTCTGTCTTTAGGGTTTTTGAAAATCCTTTGCCGAGTGCCCCCCGTCTGACACTCGGCAAAGATAACGACATTGAAACTCTATGATTTCATGTGTAGGTCGCTTAGGTTTCTAGGTTTCTACACATAGTGCCTCACAACTTTCTCAAAATATTCTTAAATTTTTATCACAGCCTCTATATATGATATCATGACATGTGGACAAGTTTCATGATTTTCTGACTTTGTTTGTGTTACATACAATTTTTAAACAACTAGATGGCAAGTTCACGACCATGTTTAGTGAGCATGCGCTCGAAGTTTCCAGTCCGCTCCTGAAATCGGTCGTAACTTGCGCTAAATAACATGAATTTCATTTTTGCATGCACGGTTTTCCAAGTTTCGAGTGACTTGCAGTTCAAATGTGAATTTTCCGAAGAAATTCAAATAAACGAAATAAATCTAATAGTTATAGAAAACACTTTTATAATTGTCCCAAAATGGTATATGTAGGTCTACATAGTGTAGAAACATACCACAAAAAGTTTGGTTGGCAAAATAAAAAAATAAAAAAAATTTGCCGAGTGTTCATGGAAGGCACTCGGTAAAGCTTGCTCTGCCGAGTGTCAAACGGGGAGCTTCTTTGCCGAGTGCAAGAACTCAGCTCTTGACAAATATAACGACCATCAGCTTTAGACGGTGGCTGACGTCCCTTTGCCGAGCGTTGTTGTTTGCCGAATGTTTAGCACTCGGCAAAGATGTCTTTGCCGAGTGTTTTCCTATGTCGAGAGTGCTCGATATAAAGCACTCGGCAAAGAGCTGAGCAATCGGCAAAGAGCCGCATTCCAGTAGTGATATATTGCTCGATCCATTAGCTAAAAAATACGTTGCGCATGCATACCTGGCAACAGTTCTTGAACATGTAGCATTGACTTAATGTGCCGCCAAGGGTTTATAATGCATTGCGTATTCATTCAGACATGCAAGAAACTGAAAATTTTAAAAGGGTAAGAATAGGAGGAAAACAAGAATAAGCTAACCCCTCCTATCATTAAACTACCATGCAAACATAAAATGATGAATATATCGAGATGCTGATGAGTGCATTGTAGATTGGTAGGTTTTGGAGATGGAGATGGAGATGTATTTTTTTTTAACTAGAAAGATGTATTGTTTCATGTTTATCACTTTTTTTCACGTGCAGGTCAAGACCCATATCTCGTTATTAAGAGGAAATTGCTTCATGTTTATCAAACACCAGGCCAATACATGTAGGCAATTAAAGGTTATTCATTGGCATAAGCGCATAAACAGCCACTGCTTTGTTGGCTCAATATGAACTAGTATCTATCTGATAATGGCAGAGGGTCTATCGGGTTAGATAGGTCAGGAGATGTTCTGCTTCTTTCATCTTTATAAAGAGCTGGGCATATGATGGTGGATGCCGAGGAACACGCAATGGGATACCATGAGTAATAATGGCACGGCTTTTTTCGACCATGCTATTACCTTGATGCCTATTTAATGATGCAAGTCTCAAGTGATGGCCAATAAATCTACCTTGTTGTATCTCCATGTTGCCATTAATATTTAATGGTGACAATATGCTCTAAATTTTATACTATAAGATTTGAAGATCGGATCGAGTTAAGATCGAGCTCTATTTTTATTTATTTTTGAACTAAAATTTATTTAGTCCCTAACGTTTTGTGAAGAACCATTTAGATCACGATCCATTACCATCCCTATTGACACTCGGTTTCTTAGCACTAGCAAAAGCATTCTCATCGGTTTGCCACACATTGGCATTGACTGACGTTGAAGCAGCAAGACGCAAATAAATAGTGACACAATAGCCATCATTCACATCCTTGATGCCATAGAATCTAGACTGCGAAGCTATTTTTTCACATATATGTCCAAGGTGTGATGTAGTGGTGTAGGAAAATGTGTGCATCACTCAACCACCCACACACATATATACAAAAACCACCAAAGATAGGAAGTAAGAAATTAATAATTGCCTTTGAAGTGGATTTATCACTTTGCCATGTTCTTAAGGCAGTTTTAATCAAGTTCCTAACATGAAGTATGCTAGTGAAGCATTATTGATGAACTGCTAAAACAAAGTATGCAACGAGGCAGTACTAATGAATCGTCCAAAAGAAGTATAATTATATTGAGCAATCCACTTAACATTTGGACTAGAATATGTTATGGCGTGAATGTATTAAATTCTCCTGGTTTTGTGGCAATTTTGAAGAATGGCTAAAAACAAAAACGAATTTCAAGGCACTATTTGAAAATGGCTATAGTTTTCATGTTATAACTCTATAACTAGAGCACCAACAGACAGACAATAATTTTAGAAGAAAACTATAACTAGTTTCATATAGTTTTTTTTTCTAATTTATGATTAATTAATTATCAATTTTCAGAGAACAAATATGTTTTTTTGTTGTTTTAAAAAATAGAGAACCACCAATGAAATCAGTCCGGAGACCAAATTTGTTCCCTTTCAACAGTTGGAGTGGAGCGTTACTCGATTTCATAATTTAAGGTTGGAAAATACAACTTGAAGATAGAGAAATGTAGTTTACCTTTACTAAACTGCTCGATCCAATAGCTAAAAAATATGTTGAGTAGACATACTCAACACCAGTTCTTAAACATATAGCAATATATATCGACTTGATATATGCTGACTAGGGTTTATAATGCATTGCATATTCAGACATTGGAAACTGATAATTTTGAAAAAAAGGTAAGAATAAGAGGAAAACAAGAACAATCTAATCCTTCTTACCATTAAAGTACATTGCAAACATAAAATGATGAAAGTATGCATCGAGATGCAGATGAGCGCATTGTAGATTGATATATAGGTTATCGTTAATAATAGAGATGTACTTTTTCAACTGGAAAATTTACTGCTTCATATTTATCATTTTTCATTCACTTCAAAAAAAATCATTTTTCACATGCAGCTTGAGACCCGTATTTTGATAAGAGGAAATTATTGCTTCATGTTTACCAAACACCAGGCCAGTACATGTGGGTAGTTAGAAGTTATTCATTGGCATAGGTGTATAAACACTCACTACTTTTGCATGAACTAGTATCTATCTGGTAATGGTGGAGGGCCTATCGATTTGGACGGACCAGGAGATGTTATAGTTCTATCATCTTCATAAAGAGCTTGGACATATGATGGTGGATGATGAGGGGTATGCGATGGGATGTTGTTATGTTTGTGGTTTGGCCCGCTAGGCACAGTTCTTTTTCGATCACCCTCTTGATTTGATGCCCTATTAAAAGATGCAAGTCTTGGACGATGGCCAATAAATCCACCTTGTTGTTGTTGCATCTCCATGTTTCTATTAACACCTGGTTTATCATCAGTCTGCCACGCATTAGCATTAACTGACGTTGGAACAACAATAGCGTAAACAAATAGTGACATAATAGCCACCATTCCCATCCTTGATGCCATGGAATCTAGACAGTGAAGCTATTTTCCATATATGTGTCTAAGGAGTGGTGTAGTGGTGTAGGAACATCACTCAACCATCCACACATATATATATACAAAAACAAGCAAAGATAGGAAGTAAGAAATGAAGAGTCACCTTTGAAGTGGATTTGTGACTTGGCCCTATTTCAAGACAATTTTCATCCTAAAATGAAGTATGCTATTGAGGCATTATTAATGAACTGCTAAAACAAAGAATGTAGTGAGACAATACTAATTAATCGTCCAAAAGATGTATACCGATGTTGAGCAATCTACTTAATATTTGCATTAGAATATGTTATGGCAAGAATGTATTGAATTCTCCTAGTATAATTTGTGTCAATTTTGAAGAATGCATAAAAATAGAATGCGAATTTCAAGGTACTATTTGAAAATAGTTATAGTTTTCATGTTACAAGTGGCACCCTGCTAAAATAGGAAGATAGGAAGTAAGAAATGAAGAGTCACCTTTGAAGTGGATTTGTGACTTGGCCCTATTTTAAGACAATTTTCATAAAGTTCCTAAAATGAAGTATGCTATTGAGGCATTATTAATGAACTGCTAAAACAAAGAATGTAGTGAGACAATACTAATTAATCGTCCAAAAGATGTATACCGATGTTGAGCAATCTACTTAATATTTGCATTAGAATATGTTATGGCAAGAATGAATTGAATTCTCCTAGTATAATTTGTGTCAATTTTGAAGAATGCATAAAAATAGAATGCGAATTTCAAGGTACTATTTGAAAATAGTTATAGTTTTCATGTTACAAGTGGCACCCTGCTAAAAAAGGTTGGCATTGCCGCATAAAAGATTAAGCCAATTTTGTAAGTGACACAAAATGTTAAATATGATCCAATATTTCTTGGGAATGAGTGAGGATTGGTTGGTTTTAACTTCCAAATGTTGAAAGATGGCATTAGCTATTTTTTAGTAATACCCAATGTTTGTATGGCCTAGATTTGAGAACAGAGATGTTTTATTCTTACTTATTCTCATTTTAATTTTATTCTGAGAGGTCAAATGACTCTTTACTCCACCATTCAATGGACGTACTTTTGGAGAAACTTCATCTAGTAGTTGTTTCTTCAAAGAAGAGCTTAGGAGCTATCACTTTTTTCCTTTGCCTTTACCGCCCTCATGAAGCTACAATATTAGCTACAATAGTTCGCAGGTCAAGCATCCGATAACCATACCATAATAAAGTAGCGATGTTATGTTATTGTCATGAAATACTTATTGTTGGGTTTCATTCCATTGTAGTGCATGCCATATTTCCTATTAAAAAATATAAACATATATTCTCTTGTCACTCGTATGCTATCTCCAGCGATATCTTCTATATTTGTCCTTTACAAACTCTTCTAAAAGATTCTCTTCTTTATTTCTCAGTTCCCTTTAATAGTGTCCTCTATATATTGTTCTCTATATGTCAAAGACCCATATTAGAGATGTATCTACATATTGGTCATACCCTCAAATGTCTGATCATATTTTAGGCTTGACTACTCTGTTGTATAAAGTATAAAAATCGATGGAGAAGAGAAGAGAGAGTCTCTATATAGAGAGGGTGAAGGAATGTCCTCTATATTTCAATGAGGCTTTAGAGGATAGTATTAAAGTTACGAACACAAGGTTGATATGTGCCCTTGTGGTTCGTGTTTGTGATTATCAACGGAGTAGAATCTTGGGTTGAGTTGTTTGGACTAACCGGGGCGTGTGTGTGTGTGTGTGTGTGTGCAACGTGCCTCTAGGCTTATGATGCACATGTGTGGGAGTCTAAAGGAAATGATCAACAGTGTAGGTAAAGTTCATGTGAGTTTATGTCGATGGATCAGAAATGATGAAGGATGAGCGCTAGTTCTTGACTGAGGGACTAGAGAAGCCAGGTGACCACATGCAGTGGCTAACACCTAGGGTCATTAGTAGGAGCGAGGACATGACAGAGTATACCGTGTTGTTGATGCGGTTGAGGACTGGTAGGACATGTGTCTAGGATGTTGGGGACTCTATGGAGTATGCTACCTTTGGAGGTTGGGTGGTTGATCCTCAAAACCCTCCGATGACGGTTTCACGAGTTTGGCCTCAAAACCTGGCGGCATAGTTCTAGAGGGAACAAAGGTGGCACACGGACGCATTGTGGAGGGTGCATCAAGGCAAGACAACTTCGTGAAGGGAATGTGGCCGTTAGATCGACAAATTACAAACTCTAGCGGTATCTTCAATTTCCATCCTCTATATATGTCCTTTACAAAGACTTTTGAAAATCCTCTCCTTTATTTCACATTTCTCTTCAATATCATCCACCATATTTAATATTAAGAAAATATAAACATCTATTCTCTTGTCACTCTTAGGCTATGTCTATCGGTATCTTCTATAGCTCTCATTTATATCTATCCTTTACCATCTCCTCTAAATCCCTCCAATTTTGAAAAAGGTAAGAATAAGAGGAAACGTGAATAATCTAATCCTTCCCATCATTAAAGTACCTTGCAAACATAAAATGATAAATGGATGCATCGAGATGGAGATGCGAGCATTGTAGATTGATATATAGGTTACCATTAATAATAGAGATGCACTTTTTCAACTGGAAAGATTTGCTGCTTCATAATTATCTTTTTTCATATGCATCTCGAGACCCGTATTTCGATAAGAGGAAATTATTGCCTCATGTTTACCAAACACCAGGCCTGTATATGTGGGTAGTTAGAGGTTATTCATTGGCGTAGGTGCATAAACACTCACTACTTTTGTATGAACTAGTATCTATCCGATAATGGTTGAGGGCCTATCGATTTGGATGGACCAGGAGATGTTCTACTTCCATCATCTTCATAAAGAGCTTGGACATACACTGGAGGATGCTGAGGGGTATGCGATGGACATACACTTCAGTCTGCCACACATTAGCATTAACTGATGTTGAAGCAACAAGAGCGCAAACAAATAGTGACACAATAGCCACCATTCCCAACCTTAATGCCATGGAATCTAGACAATGAATCTATTTTTTGTATATATATCTAAGGTGTGGTGTAGTGGTGTAGGAACATCACTCAACCATTGACACACACACACACACACAAACCACCAAAGATAGGAAGTAAGAAATGAAGAGTCACCTTTGAAGTGGATTGTGACTTGGCCCTTTTTTAAGACAGTTTTAATAAAGTTCCTAAAATGAAGTATGTTGTCGAGGCATTATTGATGAACTGCCAAAAAAGAATGCAATGAGACAATACTAATTAATCGTCAAAAAGATGTATACCGATGTTGAGAAATCAACTTAATATTTGCACTAGAATATGTTATGGCGAGAATGTATTAAATTCTCCTAGTTTAATTTGTGTCAATTTTGAAGAATGTCTAAAAATAGAATACAAATTTCAAGGCACTATTTGAAAATAGTTATAGTTTTCATGTTACAAGTGGCACCCTGCTAAAAAAGGTTGGCATTGCCGCATAAAAGATTAAGTCAATTTTGTAAGTGACACAAAATGTTAAATGTGATCTAATATTTCTTTGGAATGAGTGAGGATTGGTTGGTTTCAACTTCCAAAATGTTGAAAGATGGCATTAGCTAATTTTTTAGTAATACCCGTTGTTTGTATGGCTTAGATTTGAGAACAAAGATGCTATAGGTTTTATTCTTACTTATTCTCATTTTAATCTTATTTTTAGAGGTCAAATGACGCTTTACTCCACCATTCAATGGACGTCCTTTTGGAGAAACTTTATGTAGTAGTTGTTTCATCAAAGGAGAGCTTAGGAGCTATCACTTTTTGCCTTTGTCATTGCCACCCTCATGAAGCTATAATATAAGCTACAATAGTTCGCTGGTCAAGTATTCGATAATCAATATCATGATAAAGTAGCGATGTTATGTTATTGTCGTGAAATACTTATTGTTGGGTTTCATTCCATTGTAGTGCACACCATATTTCCTATTAAAAAATATAACATCTATTCTCTTGTCACTCTTATGCTATCTCCAGCGATATCTTCTATATTTGTCCTTTACGAACTCTTCTAAAAGATTCTCTTTATTTCTCAATTCCCTTCAACAGTGTCCTCTATACCTCGTTCTCTATATGTCAAAGACCGATATTAGAGATGTATCTACATATTTGCCATACCCTGAAATGTCTGATCATATTTTAGCCTTGACTACTCTATTGTATAAAGTATAAAAATCGATGGAGAAGAGAAGAGAGTCTCTATATAGAGAGGGTGAAGGAATGTCCTCTATATTTCGAGGAGGCTTTATAGGATACTATTGAAGTTACAAACACAAGGTTGATATGTGCCCTTGTGGTTCGTGTTTGCGATTATCAACGTAGTAGAATCTTGGGTTGAGTTGTGTGGACTAACCGGGGCGTGAGTGTGTGTGCAACATGCTTCTAGGCTTATGATGCGCAGGTGTGGGAGTCTAAAGGAAATGATCAACAAGGAAGGTAAAGGTCATGTGAGTTTATGTCGATGGATCAGAAATGGTGAAGGATGAGCGCTAGTTCTTGACTAAGGGACCAGAGAAGCCAGGTGACCACATGTAGTGGCTAACACCTAGGGTCATTAATAGGTGCGAGGACATGGCAGAGGTGTCACACCCGGATTTTAGGGGCACCAAGACCCGGGCGCGAACATAATCACCAGGTGTGCTGGGACCAAGTCTCACACATATGATGAATCATGGCACAGGATCGAATGTCACATCTTTACTACTTAACAGGAATTCTATACAAAATAAGTAATTACATTATAAGGAGACAACGGTCCAGCAACCCAAAGTTGACTGAGAGACGGGGACCTAGACCTCTCACGAACACATCACAGCATCCTCCACGCGCCTGATCCTGTGGTACCTGTTCTTGACCTGTGGGGGGTGTGAGACAGCAAGAGTGAGCTCACATACGTTCATCGCTCAACAAGTTGTGGGGAATAATGTGCATGAACTCGCCAAAGGTGGGAGCTCATGTGAAGTGTAAGGCTTACCAAAGAGGATGGTTAGAGCTGAGCATTGCTTTTAAAGTTGGTCAAAATTTTATTAGCAATTACTAAGTATAAGTAAATACCAGCCCAATTAAGTAGTAGAACAAAAGTAACAACCTCACCTGCGATGCAATGCATATGACAAGTTGAGTTTAAGTTCCATAATTTAATCATGTGAGGGTCCGAGCTGCTCATGACCGTGAGCACGGCTAGTATACCAGTTTTACACTCTACAGAGGTTGCGCATCTTTACCCACAAGTCATGTTACCCATCTGCCAAGGGATCGCGACTTCCCATACACCTCTACCGAGGAGGCGAGGCAGGGTAACACTACGAGGCCTTTACAAAGTTCCACTAGCTTCAGAAAACCCGCTACAGTTTATAGGAAGCTCCAATGCAGGGTTCTTGCCTGACCGCCATCGCAGCAAAATCAACCAAGGACCTCCCTACACTGACCACTCCCCTACTGCCATTGCCCCTTTCGGGTAAGGTAGTCCTCCACTAGCTTTCCTAATTAATCAGCCAAGGGCGTCCATAAACCCTTGTGGTAGCACTGTTTTCCCGGGTGGTCTCTCCATGTTCCAATTAACATAATGATCTTATCATGAACAGTAAATAACAACTAATAATAAAAGTATAATCATGAATAAAATGTATCTCCATACCCATAACCACATAAAGCAATAGCAGGTACTACCCAAAAAGTGTGGTGGTAATCAAGGTATAAAGATAATCAAACTGGGGTAACCTATTGGGTCCCATCAAAATTAACCTATGCAGATCATTATGATTAATCAGAACATGACTGGGTAAAAAGAAGTGATCAAGGGCACAACTTGCCTGGCACTTGAGATTCCAGGTAACAGGATGATCTTCAGGTGACTCGTAACCTCGCGCTAGTCGTAGCAATACAAACAAACATGGTATAGATAAAATTAACATCACACCAAGCATAAGAATAAGTTTCGTAATAATAATCTACGCATTGCTACGAGATCGTGGGTTCGAGAACCGCTAAATTCGAAGTTACGATTATTAAGTTATGAATTTCCGAAATTATTTAGAATAGATTAATCCTTATGAACAATTTTAATTCAAGTTTCACGGTTAAATAAAGGTACTAGGTGATAAACAATATTAATACAAAATTATTGCAACTGGAATGACCCAATTTGGAGTTAAAATGAATTTACTATGAATTATTGAAGTTCTAGCACTCATTTATATCATAAAAACCTATTTTATAATTCATTTATTCATTTTAACACGCCACTGGACTGAGCCTCAATTACAGGAAAGTGCAGGGGTTAATGCGCGAAAAGTCCCAAGACACAGATCTCAGCCGCCAGGACGGCGGGTTGGTTTCTAATAATTTTAGGGGCTCATGTGAAAATGTGACAACCGAAGGGGTATCGAGGGTGCTCAGCCGTCCGATCAGATCCTGATGGCGAGGATTAGATCGCGCATAGCGAATAAATGATCCACTGTGTAGGCCCTTGAATCTAGGATCTACGGTTCAGATGCAATCACCCTAGAATCACTCTAATCCGACCGATCAAATCCTACGATCGAGATTGCATCCCGAAGCGCTACGCAACTAAACGATCCTAACCGCCCGCGCCGCATCGCACGGTGCACGATCTCCGCCCCAACTGGGCGGACACCGGTGGCGGAGCGAAGCTCCCACGGCGGTGCGCCATGGCCGGCGAGGCTAAACCCCACGCTCACACACCCATTTCCTAATTAAACTCAGCTACGCAATGCGGAAGGCTTAAGGAAGGTGGGGGTAGGTTTATTACCGCGAATTGTTGACTCGACGACGCTGGCCACGGTGCACAGCGGATTTCGCGGCAGTGCCCTACGACAGCGAGCAATCGCCAGTGGTGTAGTCGATCTGTTGTCGCATTCGGTGCTCAGAGAGCATCAATGGTGTCCACCGAAGACCCAGGACCTCCTCCCGGAGCTCGGGTGATGCCTACGGCCCTAAGCGGCGACGGCGGGACTCCAGGCTTCCGTGGCGGGTGGCGGCGTGATTTCTGTGCAGGGAAAAGGCAGGTAAATCCGCGTGGCGTTCAGGGGGGGTCGCGTCCTTGCGCCTTTATAGTACCGCCGCGGAGTCCGGCTAGAGAGGGGGAGGGGCCACGGACAGAAGCCGAGCTTCCCGGCGGAATCGGCGTTCTATTGAGCGCCGAGCGAGGGAGAAGGAGAACCTGACACATGGGCCCCACTTGATCGGTGACCCAGCGCAGTGCGCGCACCACATGGGAGGCTGGCGGCCAAATTGGGCTTAGTGGGGTTTCGGCCCAATCACAGGGATGGGTGTTTTTTTTTCTTTTTTTCTTTTCTTTTATATATGTATCCTATTTCAATTCCAAATTCAACTCTGATTTCAGGTTTAAAATTCAAAAATAAATGCACAGTCAAAACTCCAATGCAACAATATTGTATTAATTTATTTATTATCCTATTTAGGCAAATGCTTTCATATATAAAACCATACCCAATAAAGAATAGGTATTTTAAGAAATATAATCTCTTGTTTACGAAATTCTTTAGAAAATAATATAAATATATATATATTTTAACAAGGGATTGCTAGAACCATATAGGGTAGTTCTATTAAATCTTTATTAGAAACTATTTTTTGTGTTTTAGGAGATGTTAGTTTCAAGAATAAGATAAGTATCATTAAATGATATCATAATTCAAAAAAAATCTTTGAAGAAATTTTCTTAGTAAAAAATAGGATTTTGGGTGTTACAAATCCTACCCCCCTTAACAGAAATCTCGTCCTCGAGATTTGTAAGAAAGAGATACATAAGGATTGGTTTGTGATTCGGCTTTTAGTCTATAATAGGTTCAAGATCCAGAGATTCATATATATTTTTTTAGACAATAGTGGGTGATTAGGAAGGCCTGTGTATATATGGGTATACCCACTTTATTATGCAGGATGAAAGATATCTTTAAAGCATATATAGTTTTGGGTAAGAAGGAATGGGGTAAGAAAAGACTCCATCCAAGATTGTGGATCTTGACTCATCTTGGTGATCTCACTTGATCCTTGAAGACTTGAGTTGGTGCTCATCCTTTCTTGATGAAGTTGATCATCTTCGATCTTCGTTCTTGAAGTTGTTATCCGAATTAGGGACATGTAGTTAAGATAAAGTAGTAGGTGGAGCAGCTAGTTTAGTAGGTGGCTATAAGTTAAATGATATTAGTCATAATCTGGTTTGGTTGTTTTGCTTCTTAATGATTGGGATAGGTTATGTAACCTATTATGTAGGTCAGGTTGTTGGGTATGGCCAGGTTGATCTAAGTTACCGATTTAAGCTTAGGTGAATTAGGAGTATGGTCTTATTTTTTTGTACCAGCATTAAGTAACTCTCTCTAGATTAGATCATAATAGATTAGATAGAATCTAGGTTAGGTTTGTGTGACTAGATTAAACTAGTTAAGATCTGATTATTTTGGATTAGATCATGGTTGTTATACTAGGATGAGATAAATATACTAATTAGGGCAAGATGAATTCATAAGGATAAGGTAGAATCTTTTGAGATAAGATGAATCTCAAAAGGTAAAATAGAATCTGCCAAGATAAGATAGATATGGGATACTAGCTATATTTTTTTATGAAGAGATAATATAGGTTGTTTAATTATTTTATAATTTTTTATGCCTATATGTATATGCAGATGGTATTGTGGACATTACTCCACAACCCATCACACTCAATCAAAGATCCAAATCAGCCAAATATCATAAGAACAAACACTCAAGCGTATAAATACCTATAAAAATATTTTTGTTTTTGTTCCTAGGAGTAGGTCTCCTATTCCTAAAGGTCACTTTAGGCACGGGATTTCAAAGTGTGAAATCCATATTTGTCTTTAGAAGGAAAAGGTAAGAATGATCAGAGTCAAGCGGAAATGGATGAGAAAAGATTAAGATAAGTATAGAAAGAATCAGAGTAAGGTAAGTAAGTATTGGTTGTCCATTTCTATCTAGGTTTCGTCCTACAGTCAACATTCCTCTGATACCACTTCTGTCACACTCGGATTTTAGGGGCACCAAGACCCGGGCGCGAACATAATCACTAGGTGTGCTGGGACCAAGTCTCACACATATGATGAATCATGGCACAGGATCGAATGTCACATCTTTACTACTTAACAGGAATTCTATACAAAATAAGTAATTACATTATAAGGAGACAACGGTCCAGCAACCCAAAGTTGATTGAGAGACGACGACCTAGACCTCTCACGAACACATCGCAGCATCCTCCACGCGCCTGATCCTGTGGTACCTGTTCTTGACCTGTGGGGGGGTGTGAGACAGCAAGAGTGAGCTCACATAAAGATCATTATGTTAATTGGAACATGGAGCGACCACCCGGGAAAACAGTGCTACCACAAGGGTTTATGGACGCCCTTGGCTAATTAATTAGGAAAGCTAGTGGAGGACTACCTTACCCGAAAGGGGCAAGGGCAGTAGGGGAGTGGTCAGTGTAGGGAGGTCCTTGGTTGATTTTGCTGCGATGGCGGTCAGGCAAGAACCCTGCATTGGAGCTTCCTATAAATTGTAGTGGGTTTTCTAAAGCTAGTGGAACTTTGTAAAGGCCTCGTAGTGTTACCCTGCCTCGCCTCCTCGGTAGAGGTGTATGGGAAGTCGCGATCCCTTGGCAGATGGGTAACATGACTTGTGGGTAAAGATGCGCAACCTCTGCAGAGTGTAAAACTGGTATACTAGCCGTGCTCACGGTCATGAGCAGCTCGGACCCTCACATGATTAAATTATGGAACTTAAACTCAACTTGTCATATGCATTGCATCGCAGGTGAGGTTGTTACTTTTGTTCTACTACTTAATTGGGCTGGTATTTACTTATACTTAGTAATTGCTAATAAAATTTTGACCAACTTTAAAAGCAATGCTCAGCTCTAACCATCCTCTTTGGTAAGCCTTACACTTCACGTGAGCTCCCACCTTTGGCGAGTTCATGCACATTATTCCCCACAACTTGTTGAGCGATGAACGTATGTGAGCTCACTCTTGCTGTCTCACATCCCCCACAGGTCAAGAACAGGTACCACAGGATCAGGCGCGTGGAGGATGCTGCGATGTGTTCGTGAGAGGTCTAGGTCGTCGTCTCTCAGTCAACTTTGGGTTGCTGGACCGTTGTCTCCTTATAATGTAATTACTTATTTTGTATAGAATTCCTGTTAAGTAGTAAAGATGTGACATTCGATCCTGTGCCATGATTCATCATATGTGTGAGACTTGGTCCCAGCACACCTGGTGATTATATTCGCGCCCGGGTCTTGGTGCCCCTAAAATCCGGGTGTGACAAGAGGAGACCGTGTTGTTGATGCGGTTGAGGACCGGTAGGACATGTGTCTAGGATGTTGGGAACGCTATGAGTATGCTACCTATGGAGGTTGGTGGTTGATCCACAAAACCCTCCAATGACGATTTCACGAGTTTGGCCTCAAAACCTGGCGGCACAGTTCTAGAGGGAATCGAAGGTGGCACATGGACCCATCGTGGAGGGTGCCTCAAGGCAAGGCAACTTTGTGAAGGGAATGTGGCCATTAGATCGACAAATTACAAACTCTAGTGGCATCTTCAATTTCCATCCTCTTTATATGTCCTTTACAAATTCTTTTGAAAATTCTCTCCTTTATATCACATTTCGCTTCAATAACATCCACCATATTTAATATTAAGAAAATATAAACATCTATTCTCTTGTCACTCTTAAGCTATGTCTAGAGGTATCTTCTATCGCTCTCATTTATATCTGTCATTTATAATCTCCTCTAAAAATTCCTTCTTTATCTCATTTCCCTCCAACAACATCGTCTATTGATGAGGACATCAATATCATTGATACAACCACACCAACAACCCTTTCACCATTCATAGCTAATCAAGTACCAATGACACAAGCCCGTGCACGTAAACTTAATTATCAGGTGAAAACTCGTTCCTTGCTGTTGAAGCTAATTCTTCTTGAAATGAGGTATTAAAGCATGGCGATAACTTATCATGCTTAGCAAGCACCAGATTAAATGGAGCATATCTTTCAACTCCCAAAGTTGTTTAAAGCAAATAAGCACTTGTTGGAAAGGTCTTCTCGTCTACTTTCTAGTGGATCAAGAATCAATGAGAGATCACACATGAGGCGTCCAGGAACTGACAAGAGAACTTTGTGACTCCACTAGAATTCCTTTGTCAATGCCTCTATTTAAGCATCTAACACCCACAAAAAAACGTTGGTTTTGTTTGATGTAAGTTTAGCATTTGCTACTTCCTTGTAAATGCATGTGTCGGCTAGACCACCTGGTTACTTGAAATAGGACCGTGAGTGTCTGCTTGTTATCTTGTTCTTGTTTTTTCTCGATTGCTTGTAGGTTCAAGGCTATTCTTGGTATGGTAAGAGCAGCAACAATAGGAACCGGTGTAACTATCGCTAAGGCGTAGAACCCTTATGATTGTTGTAGTTGGATAGCACAATGTCGACCTCCACCTTAAATCTTAGTTATTAGGAGACGGTGTACCTATCGCTCAAGGTGCCATACCATCTTCATTGTGGTAGTTGGGCACCAACATTGGCCTCCAACAAATTTTCGACGTCCACCATTTCTCATTGAAAGATCAGGCTCCCTTCTACCCATTGAGTCTTATCAAGTGGTATCAAATTTCAGGTTGCTCTGTGTGATATTTTCTTCTCCTTTCTAATTTATTTACCTACAGTCCACTTTTGCCCAAAGATAAATTTAGATATGAAAATCACCTAAAAACATTTTGAGCCTTTGCTTTGCTACTTAGTTTTTGAGTTGTTGAATTCATGACTGCTTCATTATGTCAAGTTGTTGGTCCAAAGTTTTCTTACTGCTAGAGTTTTGAGTTCGCGCCACCTTGTTTAAATCACCATTTTACTCCTCTAGCTGTAGTTCAAACTCTATACCTAGAGCACCAACAAACATACAATAATTTTAGAAGAAAACTATAACTAGTTTCATATTTTTTTCTAATTTATGAGTAATTAATTATCAATTTTAAAGAACAAATCTATTTTTGTTGTTTTAAAAAATAGAGAACCACCTATGAAATTAGTCCGGGGACCAAATTTTTTCCCTTTCAACCATTGGAGTGGAGCATTACCCGGTTCCATAATTTAAAGTTGGAAAATACAACTTGAAGATTGAGAAATGTAATTTACCTGTACTAAAATCCTCGACCCAATAGCTTAAAAACACGTCGCATTGCCATACCCAGCAACAATTCTTGAACATATAGAATTATATATTGACTCGATGTATGCTGACTAGGGTTTATAATGCATTGCATATTCAGACATTGGAAACTGGTAATTTTGAAAAAAAGGTAAGAATAAGAGGAAACAAGAATAATCTAATCCTTCCCGCCATTAAAGTACCTTGCAAACATAAAATGATGAATGTATGCATCGAGATGCACACACACACATTGTAGATTGATATATAGGTTACCATTAATAATAGAGATGTACTTTTTCAACCGAAAAGATTTGCTGCTTCATAATTATCTTTTTTCATATGCAGCTCGAGACCTGTATTTCGATAAGAGGAAATTATTGCTTCATGTTTACCAAACACCATGCCAGTACATGTGGGTAGTTAGAGATTATTCATTGGCGTAGGTGCATAAACACTCTATACCTTTGCATGAACTAGTATCTATCCGATAATGGTGGAGGGCCTATCGATTTGGATGGACCAGAAGATGTTCTACTTCTATCATCTTCATAAAGAGCTTGGACATACACTGGTGGATGCTGAGGGGTATGCGATGGGATGCTGTGATGCATGTGGTCTGGCCCACTAGGCACAGTTCTTTTTCGATCACCATCTTGATTTGATGCCCTATTAAAAGATGCAAGTCTTGGACGATGGCCAATAAATCCACCTTGTTGTTGTTGCCTCTCCATGTTGCTATGCCTCACCATGTTGCTATTAACAACTGGTATATCATCAGTCTGCCACACATTAGCATTAACTGATGTTGAAGCAGCAAGAGCACAAACAAATAGTGACACAATAGCCACCATTCCCATCCTTGATGCCATGGAATCTAGATAGTGAAGCTATTTTCTGTATATATATCTAAGGTGTGGTGTAGTGGTGTAGGAACATCACTCAACCATGAACATATATATATACAAAACCACCAAAGATAGGAAGTAAGAAATGAAGAGTCACTTTGAAGTGAATTTATGACTTGGCCCTATTTTAAGACAGTTTTAATAAAGTTCCTAAAATGAAGTATGCTATTGAGGCATTATTGATGAAGTGCCAAAAAAACAATGCAGTGAGACAATACTAGTTAATCGTCTTGTTGGGGGGCCTTCCTCTTCCGAAGGTCCTCAAAAACAGGACTGACCATTTATTTTTAGCATGATATGAATTATTACAGGGAGCTTCGGCTTCAGGATGAAGGTTTTCCCCCAAGACAAAGGTATACAAGGTGAAGACATAGTCCGAAGATAATAAAGATGAACACCGAAGCTATAGCCAAGGGGTAATAGCTTCGGCTTATAATAGTGATGAAGACTAAAGATGATGCAAGCCGAAAGGGAAAAAGACTGCTTAGTCCTTAATGATCCATGTTATGGTTATAAGTAAATGTCAGGGACATAAATGTAATTTTACCCAGGCTGCGCCCCGTGCCTATAAATAGATGAACAGTAGCACCGTACTGTTCACGCTGAATTGTAATCTTGCTTTCGTGTCAACACCTTCGAGCAAGTCGAAGGTATCAATGTAATAAATATTCATGTTCATATAAACTTTATGGAATGCTGATATGAATAGACTTATGATTTATAATCATTGTATCTATCCTTGTGTATCCTTATTTATTGATAACATGTTGAAGGCATGTCCTTCAAGACCTTCGTCCAATGATCATTGAATCCTAGAGGAAGCAATGCTTCGGAGGATGAAGGTTTTTATACCTTTAACAATTGTGTTGCCTTGTTCTTAATTCACAACATTTAAGAACAAGTGACCAACATTAGCGCCCACCTCCGGTGAACTCACTTCCACAACCTTTGGCAAGCGTTCGCCTTCGTCATGCCACCGAAGAGGGCAACAGCGCCAGGGGCTGCCCTGCAGCCACTGGACACCAATCAAGAGACACTCTCACTGAGAGAAGCTAGGAGCCAGAAAAGGAAGGCTACCAGCTCAACACCATAGGAAGAGGAGTTGGACCAGGAAATCAGAGACCTAGAAGCTATACATCAGCAAGTACAGAGGAAAAGGGAGAAGATGCTTCGGCTAGCCGAACTTCAAAGGAAGATCGACAAATCCATTGAAGAAATGCGCCACATCACGCAGGATGATCAAGGACGAAGGCCTCAACATAGAGAGCTTCATCAAGAAAGTCCAACCAACGATGATGGATGGTATGATGACCTTTACCATGATAACTTTGCTTTTGATGATGCTTCTCCCCTAGCAGCAGAGTTGTAGGCTACCCCATGGCCACCTTCATACAAACCGCCACAACTCACCGTGTATGACGGGCATCCGACCCGAAACAATTCCTCATGAGCTACGAAGCAACCATATCATCATATGGTGGCAACACTGCTGTCATGGCAAAGTCCTTCGTCATGGCAGTCAGAAGTGTGGCTCAAACTTGGTATTCTTCTCTTCGGCCGAGAACAATCACATCGTGGCAGAAGCTGAATGATATGCTAGTCACTAGCTTCCAGGGCTTCCAAACAAAGCCAGTGACTGCTCAAGCTCTATTCCAATGCACACAAGACCATGAAGAGTACTTGCAGGCGTACGTCTGAAGATTCTTGCGACTCAGAGCCCAGGCGCCCATGGTGCCTAATGAGATCATCATCGAAGCCATGATTAAGGGGCTTTGACTAGGACCGACAACACAATATTTTGCAAGGAAGCCACCATAAACCCTGGAGAAGCTTCTCCAGAAGATGGATGAGTATATTCGAGCTGACAATGATTTTCGCCAGAGAAGGAAGGAAGCTTACATGTATCGTGAGATGACTAGGGGTGTCGGGGACCATAATTAGGGGTACCCCCAAGACTCCTAATCTCAGCTGGTAACCCCCATCAGCACGAAGCTGCAAAGGCATGATGGGCGTGATTAAGGTCAAGGCTCAGTCCACTCAAGGGACACGATCTCGCCTCGCCCAAGCCCAGCCTCGGGCAAAGGCAGCCAACCCCGAAGGATTCACGTCTCGCCCAAGGGTCCCTTCAAGCAACGGGCACAACTTCGACTCACCCGAGGCCCAGCTCGGGCAGGCTTCGCGGAGAAGCAACCTTGGCCAGATCGCCACGCCAACCGACCGTATCGCAGGAGCATTTAATGCAAGGATCGACTGACACCTTATCCTGACGCGCGCTCCTCAGTCGATAGGGCTGAAGTGACCGCAGTCACTTCGCCGCTCCACTGACCGACCTGACGGGAAAACAGCGCCGCCTGCCCCGCTCCGACTGCTGTGCCACTCGACAGAGTGAGGCTGACAGCAGCTAAGTCCAGCCTCAGGCGCCATAGGAAGCTCCGCCTCGCCCGACCCCAGGGCTCGGGCTCAAACTCGACGCCAGACGATGGACTCCGCCTCGCCCGACCCCAGGGCTCGGACTCAGCCTCGACCTCGGAAGACGGACTCCGCCTCACCCGACCCCAGGGCTCGGACTCAGCCTTGACCTCGGAAGACGAACTCCGCCTCGCCCGACCCCAGGGCTCGGACTCAGCCTCGACTTCGGACGTCGATCTCCGCCTCGCCCGACCCTCGAGCCCAGACTCGACCTCGACCTCGGAGGAGCCTCCGCCTCGCCCGACCTCGGGCTCGGACCGACCACGTCACAGGGGGGCATCATTACCCTACCCCTAGCTAGCTCAGGCTACGGGGAACAAGACCGGCGTCCCATCTGGCTCGCCCCAGTAAACAAGTAATGATGACACCCCGCGTGCTCCATGACGACGGCGGCTCTCAGCCCCTTACGGAAGCAAGGAGACGTCAGCAAGGATCCGACAGCCCCGATAGCTGTACTTCCACACGGCTCAAGCACTCCTCCGACGGCCACGACATCACATGAACAGGGTGCCAAAACCTCTCCGACTGCCACGACGGCATGTACTTAGGGCTCTGGCTCCTCTCAGCTGGACACGTTAGCACATTGCTACACCCCCCATTGTACACCTGGGCCCTCTCCTTACGCCTATAAAAGGAAGGTTCAGGGCTCTCATACGAGAAGGTTGGCCGCTGTAACGCCCCGAATTTTGCAGTCGAATTTTTTCTTTTCTTTACTCGCCAAAATTCGGGTGTTACCTTTTCTTTTTCTTTTTTCCCTCGCTAAACCTTGACCTTTTCCAAAGTTCTAGCGGGATTCGGTTTGGATTTCCCGTGTAAGAAAACCCTAAATACTTTATGTTGTTTGATGCACCATGCCGAACCTTGCATTTCTTTTGATTGCTTTGAAAGTGCAAATGCATTCATGTAGGAAGATCGGATTTCGAAAATAAGGAGAAGATCTTTTCTTTCTTTTTCTCTCTCTTTCTCTCTCCTCTTTTTCTCTCTCTCCCGCGCCGTGGGCCGACCCCGGCCGGCCCAGCCGCCCCTGGCGCCCCCCCCCTTGGGCCCAATTGGCCCATGCCGCCCCCCCCACCTCCCCTTTTTCCCCAAACCCTCTCCCTCTCCCTCTCATTTTCTCTCATTCTCTCCCTAGCCGCCGCCCCTACCCGCCCCCTGCCCTAGCGCCGCCCCTGCCCTAAGCCGCCGCCGCCCCCTGCCGGCCGCCCCTCGCCGTCGCTCCCCAACGCCGGTGAGCCCTCCTCCCTCTCTCCCTCCTCCCTCCCTCTCCCCTCCCCCTCCTCTCTCCTCGCCCGGCCGCCCGGTCGTGCCCCCCAGCCGGCGCGCCCGGCCGCCCGCCCGGCCGCCCGCCCGGCCGCCCGTCCGGCCGCCCGCTTGGCCGCCTGGCTCGGCCGCCCGCCCGGCTGCCCGTCCGGCCGCCCGCTTGGCCGCCTGGCTCGGCCGCCCGCCCGGCCGCCCGCCTGGCCGCGCGCGCCCTGGCTGCGCGCCCCCAGCCGCGCCTGGCCGCGCCCTGGCCGCCCGCCCGGCCGCGCCCCCGCCCCTGCGTGCTCGGCCGCCCAGCCGGCCGGTTCAACCGCCCCTAGGGCCGGTTCAACCGCCCCCTCCCCTCTGTTTTTTTTTATTTTTTTATTTTATTTTATTTACTTTCTGTGATCATAGCTGTTTTATTTTAGATAGGCTAATCATTGTTCATGCCATTGAAATAGGAAGTTTAATTTAAAATTCCGTTATGCTAGTTGATTTATGTAGTTAATTGTTTACCTCGTGCAATGTTGAACAACTTAAAATGAATAGGTTTCCATTAGTGTATATGTAACAGAATTCTTTTGTTAAGAACCAATTGTAATTGATCGTTAGTGCATAAGATTTAACCCCCTGCGAGACCCTTTCCCGTTTCTTTCTAACCATAACAAATGTGATATCGAATGTCATACTTGATGCATACTCACTTTATTTGTTCCCTTGTATGGTGTACTGTTCTTTTGTATTAAATATGTGGATGGATGTATGTATGTTTGCGCTCGCATAGAGAACGATCCGGTCGAAGAGCCCGAGGAATTCGCAGGAGAAGCCCCTGAGCAGCAGTCGGTTGGCGGAGGCAAGTGTCCTTTGACCTATCTCTGTCCTATTCATTATTTAATTCACCTCCCGCTTACACATTTATGCCTAAGGATTGACTAGCTTTTGTTATCCATGTCCTTGTTTACCTATTTGGGTTGGATTATTATTACCTAGCTTTATGCTATTGCTTAACTCTAATCAATGAACATGATGAGATTATCTATGATACGCTGTTTTCCCTTCTCTTATTATGATGTTGTACTTGTGACCTTCAAGGGGGCTCGAGCGGTTTCTCGAGTGCCTCTCCGTAAGGACCTGTTCTATGGATGACCGCCCGGGAAAACAGTGCAACCATGAGGGTGGAATGGGGTGCCCTTAGCTGAATAATTAGAGGATCCGGGGTGTAGTTCACTTAGCCGTCGTGCCGTCAATGGGGCTCGGTGTATGCGGCTCGCTCTGCCAAGTTTGGGTTCGCCCCTTGGGGAGGAGTGCGGTGCATTTAGGAAACCTAACGGGTGGCTACAGCCCCGGGGAATCTTTGTAAAGGCTACGTAGTGAAACCCTG